>NC_053425.1:42320502-42664995 GCF_007990345.1 Gossypium hirsutum | reverse complement strand
GAAGTAACGAAAAGATCATATGGGCAGTATATTAAGAGATAATCAGATTATTGTGGGACAGGGCCAGAACGGTTCTGGATTCCCGATCCACTTGGAAATCATTACAAATAACCAGAGAAATTAGGGGTCGTACCATATATGTACAGATTCTTTGAGTTATTTCATAGAAACAAACGCATCAGGATTGAAGCCCCGTGCAGGAGATACCCAGTGTAATGGGCAAAGTCAGTGTAGTCGACCCCGCAACTGGGAATTGACTAATAAACTGTAAATTGGCCGACCAAAAATTCTAGAAAAAAATAATAGATGGGCACGTGAGTCTAGTTTCTGGGAAAAATTACGAAACTATTTTCGATTACGAAACTCAAGATATGCTTTTAAAACGACTAGTACACAGATTGGGCAGTGTCTGGAAAATAAATTTTGTAAGGGTTAAAGTCAGTTAACACCTCGTGTTCGACTTCGGTGTCGGTTTCGGGTTCGGGGTGTTACATTTTATTGGTATCAGAGCTATGGTTTAGTCCGTTCTAGGACTACCATAGCCGTATGAGTCTAGCTACATGCCTTAATGTTAATGTTTAAAAGGGTGATGACTTCTGACGGTTGAAATGTTTTTGTTTTGATTAGTAAATGGATCCCGGTGAAGAAAGAACCCTAGCGGATGACGTGAGAGCGTAGCGGCTGCTCCTGCACAAGGGACGCCGCCTGTTGAACCTCAGTCATCTGCGAATAATCAAGGTGAGGGGGCTAAACAAGCCTTCTTTACCATGATGAATGAGTGGGTCGCGCAATATGCCCGAACCAACCCGGCTGTCCAACAATTCCCAAATTTGAATAATCCACCCCAAGAGCCTGTAATGCCATCAGTCGCTGATCCTGTGAGGCTGAGTAAGCCACCTGTAGACTTGATTAGGAAGCGTGGGGCCGAGGAGTTCAAGGCCATAGTAACTGATGATGCCGAAAGGGCCGAGTTCTGGCTTGATAATACCATTCGGGTGTTCGATGAATTGTCATGCACACCCGATGAATGTCTAAAATGTGCTGTATCTTTGTTGCGAGACTCAGCCTACATTGGTGGAGGACCTTGATTCCATAGTCCCGAACGAGCGAGTAACTTGGGACTTCTTTCAAACGGAATTCGGAAGAAATTTATTAGCCAACGGTTCATTGATCAGAAGCGTAAGGAGTTCTTGGAACTCAAGCAAGGCCGTATGACTATATCTGAATACGAACATGAATTCGTAAGACTCAGTAGGTATGCCGGGAGTGTGTAGCTGATGAGGTTGCTATGTGCAAAAGATTCGAGGAAGGATTGAATGAAGATTTAAAGCTACTAATGGGTATTTTGGAAATAAAGGAATTCGTAACACTAGTCGAACGAGCCTGCAAGGCGGAAGAACTTGGAAAGGAGAAGAGGAAGGCTGAATTGAAGCTAGAGATTATCGTAAAAGATCGACGGGTAAAGCTCCGTTCTCAGCTGTAAAGAAGTTCAGGGAGGACATTAATAAGTCGAGGGCGACTGCGGGAATTTCCATCAGGGCAAGACCATCGATGGGCTCCCAGCTACTTCGGTAGCTAGTGTGGGCAATAATCGTCACGAGAAACCTGAATGTCCCAATGTGGAAGACGACACCTAGGTGAATGTTGGGGCAAGTCTACTAGCAGGGCCTGTTACGGATGCGGTTCGAAGGACCACTTCATTAGAGATTGCACGGAGCTGGATGAGAAGAATAAGATTCAAGGTGCAAGACCTAGTGGAGTGACATCTAGAGGTAGACCACCGAGAATTTTAGGAGGCAGGGGTGGTAGTCAGAGGGGGCCTCTGATACGGCCGATCGAGCCGAGAACCGTACTCCTGCTAGAGCTTATGCCATTCGCGCACGAGAGGAGGCATCCTCCCCCGACGTCATCACTGGTACCTTCACTCTCTTTGATACTAATGTGATTGCATTAATTGACCCTGGTTCTACTCATTCATATGTATGCGAAACCTTAGCAACCAGTAAGACTCTACCTGTTGAGTCTACTGAGCTCGTAATTCGAGTATCAAACCCTTTGGGTCAATGCGTACTTGTTGATAAAGTGTGTAAGAGATGCCCTCTAATAATCCGAGAATCCTGTTTTCCGGCCGATTTGATGCTTTTGCCGTTCGACGAGTTTGATGTTATTCTTGGTTTGGATTGGTTAACCGCGCATGATGCGGTTGTGAATTGCAAAAGCAAGACTATCGATTTGAGGTGCGCAAATAACGAAATAATCCGAGTTGAGTCTGCGGACTTAAGGGGGTTGCCAGCTGTAATATCAGCAATGTTGGCCCAGAAATATGTAAGGAAAGGGTGCGAAGCATACCTCGCGTATGTACTTGATGACAAGGAGTTAAAAAAGAAACCCGAATCGGTGCCGGTGGTCTGTGAATACCCGGATGTTTTTCCTGAAGAGTTACCGGGTTTGCCACCTGTTCGGGAGGTAGAGTTTGGCATTGAGCTTGTACCTGGAACTACGCCAATTTCGATCGCTCCGTATCGTATGGCACTAACCGAGTTAAAAGAGTTGAAAGCTCAGTTGCAAGAATTGACGGATAGAGGTTTCGCTCGACCGAGTTTCTCACCTTGGGGTGCACCAGTATTGTTCGTGAAAAAGAAGGACGGAACCATGAGGTTGTGCATTGATTATCGTCAACTGAATAAAGTGACGATAAAGAATAAGTATCCGTTACCGCGTATTGATGATCTGTTCGATCAATTAAAGGGAGCATCGGTGTTTTCAAAGATAGATTTGAGATCGGGTTATTATCAGTTGCAGATTCGAGATTCGGACGTACCCAAAACTGCTTTCAGAACGAGGTACGGTCACTACGAGTTCTTAGTGATGCCGTTTGGGCTCACTAATGCCCCTGCGGTGTTTATGGATTTGATGAATCGGATCTTCAGGCCGTATTTGGATCGGTTCGTAGTTGTGTTTATTGATGACATCTTGGTCTATTCAAGAGATGAGACCGAACATGCTGAGCATCTGAGGCTAGTGTTGCAAATTTTGCGGGATAAGCAGTTATATGCTAAGTTCAGTAAGTGTGAGTTCTGGTTAAGAGAGGTTAGCTTCTTGGGTCATGTGGTATCCGCATCGGGTATTCGGGTTGACCCGAGCAAAATTTCAGCCATACTTAACTGGAAGCCTCCGAGAAATGTTACTGAAGTCCGGAGCTTTCTAGGGCTCGCCGGTTATTACCGACGATTTGTCAAAGGTTTCTCGATGATAGCCACACCAATGACGAAGCTACTTCAGAAGGATGTTAAGTTCGAATGGACGGAGAAATGTCAGAAAAGCTTCGATCAACTGAAAACTCATCTGACTGAAGCTCCAATTTTGGTGCAACCCGAATCGGGTAAAGAGTTTGTCGTTTATAGTGACGCATCCCTACTTGGGTTGGGTTGCGTATTGATGCAAGAAGGTCGAGTTGTGGCCTATGCGTCGAGACAATTGAAGCCACACGAGAGAAATTATCCGACCCATGATCTCGAACTAGCCGCCATTATGTTTGCATTGAAAATATGGCGACATTATTTGTTTGGTGAGAAGTGCCATGTGTTTTCGGATCACAAAAGTCTCAAATATTTGATGACTCAACGAGACTTGAATCTGCGACAAAGATGTTGGCTTGAGTTGTTGAAAGATTACGAGCTTGTCATTGATTACCACCCGGGAAAGGCTAATGTGGTTGCGGACGCCTTAAGCCGGAAATCACTGTTTGCTTTGCGAGCGATGAATGTACACTTGTCTGTTCTACCTGACAATGTGTTAGTAGCTGGATTAAAAGCCAAACCATTATTGACTCATCAAATTCGTGAAGCTCAGAAAGTCGATGATGAATTGGTTGCAAAATGAGCTGAGTGTGTTCCGAATAAGGAATCGGAGTTTCAGATTGATGATGATGGTTGTTTGAGGTTTAGAAGTCGTTTGTGCGTTCCAAGGAATTCGGAACTCATTCCGATGATCCTGAACGAAGCCCATTGTAGCCGAATGTCAATTCACCCGGGGAGCACGAAAATGTACAACGACTTGAAACGTCGGTTTTGGTGGCATGGTATGAAGCGAGACATCTCCGACTTTGTTTCGAGATGTTTAATATGTCAACAAGTGAAAGCGGAACATCAAGTGCCTTCAGGGTTACTTCAGCCGATCATGATACCCGAGTGGAAATGGGACCGAGTCACAATGGACTTTGTGTCCGGACTGCCATTGTCCGCAAGTAAGAAGGATGCGATTTGGGTTGTTGTTGATAGGCTGACTAAGTCGGCTCACTTTATCCCCGTGCGTACGGATTTTTCATTGGATAAACTAGCCGAATTGTATGTTTCTCAGATTGTGAGATTACATGGAGTACCTATTTCTATCGTGTCGGATAGAGATCCGAGATTCACCTCGCGATTTTGGAAGAAATTGCAAGAAGCTTTGGGTACCAAGCTGCATTTTAGCACCGCTTTTCATCCCCAAACCGATGGTCAATCTGAGCGGATAATTCAGATACTCGAGGATATGCTGAGATGCTGCATCCTTGAGTTTAGTGGTTCATGGGAATGGTATTTACCTTTGATTGAATTCGCTTATAACAATAGTTTCCAATCAAGTATTAAGATGGCACCTTACGAGGCTTTGTACGGTCGTAAATGCCGTACGCCATTGTTTTGGACCGAGCTCGGTGAAAGTAAAATTTTCGGAGTTGATTTGATTAAAGATGTCGAACAGAAGGTAAAGGTAATCTGTGAAAGTCTGAAGGTAGCCACAGATCGTCAAAAATCGTATGCGGATCTGAAACGGAAGGACATTGAATATCAGGTGGGAGATAAAGTGTTCCTCAAAGTTTCGCCTTGGAAAAAGGTACTCAGATTTGGCCGTAAAGGCAAGTTGAGCCCGAGATTCATTGGGCCGTACGAAATTTCCGAACGAGTGGGGCCGGTTGCATATAGATTGATTTTGCCTCCTGAACTTGAAAAGATTCACGACGTCTTTCATGTTTCGATGCTTCGGCGCTATAGATCTGATCCTTCGCACATAATTAGTCCGTCGGAGGTTGAAATTCAGGCTGATATGAGCTATGAAGAAGAACCGATTCGTATCCTAACTCGTGAAGTGAAAGAGTTGCGAAATAAAAGGGTTCCGTTGGTTAAGGTGTTGTGGCTCAAACACGGGATCGAGGAAGCAACCTGGGAACCCGAGAGCTCGATGAAAGAACGATACCCAAACCTATTTACCGGTAAGATTTTCGGGGACGAAAATTTCTTAAGTGGGGGAGAGTTGTAACAGCCCAAAATTGACCCTAGTCGGGAAGTGGTTTCGGGACCACAAAACCGAGTTACAAGAAAATTTATTTTAATTTTAATTGCATATATTAAATGTGGTAGTGTATGTGTGGAAGTAATAAAGGTCTAAAATTAGCCTTAGGAATGTGGATTTTCATGAAAGGACTTAGTTGAGAAATTTAGAAAAGATGATAGATAAATTGAAAGGATTAAATAATAACAAGGTGAGAAAGTTTGGGTTTGCATGTCAAGGTGCCCAATTCTTGATAGGTGGCCGGCCAAGCATGGTTCCATTCCTCCAAGTTTATGTTGTTTATTATTTAATATTGGTAAGTAGATTAGAAAATAAAAGAAGTGAATTAAAAAGAAAAAAAAGGGATGAATAAAATAAGGGAGGAAGAAGGAGTGTTCATCCTTTTTCCTTACCACAATAGCCGTACCTAAAGAAAGAAAAAAGAAGAAAGTGAAGCAAAGGCATACGGCCTTTTGAATGAAGAGGAGGTTAGTAAATTTTGTTAATTTTTCTTTTGAAATAATAGTTGTTTGGGTTAATCATCACGTTTTTCTCACCTAGCCATACTAAAATTTCGAATTTAGAGTGTTGGATGGAGCTTTCGGTTATGGTATGTGTGAGAAGAACTTGATTTTTTTCTTACCTTTAAGTTTTGATGGATAAAGAAACAAAAGGTTGTTGATGAAAGAAATTAATGTGTTAAGAGATTATATGAAACTTATTCATGTTTATGTATGTTATATGCATTGAAAATGGTTGATGATTTTGGAGGTGATTAGCTTGAATCGGCCATGGTATATCCATAAACACGATCTATGCTTGTTATGTTACTCATGGTTAAAACAATTCGGCTATGACATTCGGCCATGGATGGTTGTATTTCTTTGATGTCGTTTTTTATGCTTTAGGGTATTGAGGGTTGATTATAGATGAGGTGAGTTTCTTGATTTAAAATTTGATGGATGTTAAGCTAATTAGGCAACCAAAGGTTCAATATTTTTGCTATGTGGTCATATGTGCATTTCGGCCATGGTCTTTGTTTGAATTTGAGATTTGTAATGTGATTTTCCTAAATTGTCTATGAATTTTTGGTTGTTGATTCCATGGTAATGGTATATTGAATCCATGACTTGAATCCATGAAAATTTAGTAAGGTTGCATTCGGCAACTTGCTTGGAATTAAAAATTGATGTCTAAGCTTAGGTGATTTCGATGATGATATATATATATTCATAAGTATATTTAGTTGATTCGGCTTTGGTAGTTGCATGAGGTTATTAGCCGAATATACTAACATACATATACATGTGAAATTGGATTGTAAATATTTAGCAAGGTGGTTAAACTAGTTAAATTATTGATTTAGCTCAAGGAGTTAAAGGGGGTGAATCGAGCAAAGGCAAAGAAAAGGTTATCGAGTAGCCGAGTTGGAACCGTCTTACCCAACACGAGGTAAGTCATTAAGCATGTAGTTGGTGTTATTTCAAATGGTCATAATGTTTATGTATTGATGCTGAATGGAATGAATAAATATACATATATATATATGCATGTACGTATATGATGATGAAATTGTTGAATGAAAAGAAAAGAGGTAAGATGTACTGAGTTGTTGATCTCGGCACTAAACGTGCGAGATAACCATTTATGACCATGAGATTGGCGCTAAGTGCGCGGGATTAAATTGTATAGCACTAAGTGTGCGATATGACTATGTTGCACTAAGTGTGCGAAATGAATATGATGCACTAAGTGTGCGAATTGACCATGCGGCACTAAGTGTGCGAGTTTGACTATGTAGCACTAAGTGTGCGATTTGATTACGTAGCACAAAGTGTGCGAGTTGATTATATAGCACTGAGTGTGCGGGCTCAATATACATTCGTGAATCATTATGGACACTATGTGTGCGACACTATTGAGTCGATCGCGGACAGCGGATCGGGTAAGTGTCTTGAGTACATGGCTAATAGGTGCTATGCTTATACTTGGTGTTGAGCTCGGTAAGTTGAACCTAAGTGACAAATATACTTGAAGTCACGTACATAAAATTTATCGTAGAATGGGTGAAAGGCCATTTAGTTGTATGTTTGTAACGAAAATAAAATGATTTATGAAAATGCCTCGAATATCCTATTGATGAGTATGTGGATTGTGAATGCATAAATTGGTATGAAATTGAATCGATAGGTTGGAGGAACTATGGTATGGTTCGGTATGGATGGAGTAAATTGTCTCGTTCCATTTTGTTTCCTCTTGTGATAATGTTATTGATGGATGGTAGTGCATTGCTTTTGACTTACTGAGTTATAAACTCACTCGGTGTTTCCTTGTCACCCATTATAGGTTGCTTGGACTCATCTATTTTTGCGGGGTCAGGCCGTCATCGAAGTCATCACACCGGATAGCAAGTTTTGGTATTTTCTTCTTAGTTGGCTTAGAAGAACATTTTGGCATGTATAAGCTATTACGTTGTGTTTGAATTTTGGCATGTAAACTTTAAGCCATGCGAAAATGGCACGAATGTTCGATTGAGTTGGATCAAGGGTAGGCATGAGATGGACCTAGTTACTTTCGTAACAGATGCTGGCAGCAGCAGTGTCATGAGATTGAAAAATCACTAAAAATAGTAGGAGTGGAATTAATTGATGAATAAATTATGTAATCGAAGCTCGATGAGTCTGCTTTCATGAGGAAGTAACGAAAAGATCATATGAGCAGTATATTAAGAGATAATCAGATTATTGTGGGACAGGGCCAGAACGGTTTCTGGATTCCCTGATCCAACTTTGGAAATTCATTACAAATTAACCAGAGATAATTAGGGGCCGTACCATATATGTACAGATTCCTCTCTGAGTCTAGTTTTCATAGAAACAAACGGCATCAGTATTGAAGCCCCGTGCAGGGAGATACCCAAGTCGTAATGGGCAAAGGTCAGTGTAGTCGACCCCTGCAACTTGGGAGACTTTGACTAATAAACTGTACTAATTGGCCCGACCAAAAATTCTAGAAAAAAATACATAGATGGGCACATGAGTCTAGTTTCTGGGAAAAATTACGAAACTGATTTTCGAGTTACGAAACTCAAGATATGCTTTTTAAAACGACTAGTACACAGATTGGGCAGTGTCTGGAAAATAAATTTTGTAAGGGGTTAAAGTCAGTTAACACCTTGTGTTCGACTCCGGTGTCGGTTTCGGGTTCGGGGTGTTACATCATACACACAAAATGGCTATGATGCTATACATGCCATACTCAAAATGAAACGTCTAGCTATACCAAAATAATCCTCGTGATAGTGTGCCCAGACCTCCGACGTACTTTACGATCCCCGAGTTAGCTTGACAAAACTATAAAAAGAAGGAAAATAAAGGGGGTAAGCATTAAGCTTAGTACGTTTGCATGCAAATAAATAACAACATTCATAAGAATTATCTTACTACTTGGCATGATACTACTTAATTCAACTTCATTAATTGTCATAGACATATTTTAAACTTCTTCACTTACTTTCTTAAATACTTACTTACTTAATCAAATTTATTAATACATTTTACTTACCTTTTTCCTTATCAAGCATACATGAACATTATGTACTTACCTTTGCTCTTCTAGCATGAACTTGTCTTACCTTTTTAGTATAACTCGTCTTACCTTACCTTAGCTTGATATTCTCTTTAAATTTTCCCTTTGAACCACTTGGAATACTAAGGATACACGGGTACCTTACCATTGCCATCACTTGTCATGGTCTTATGTGGTATCCTTTTGAAACTTACCATTGCCATGTCTCGACATGGTCTTACATGGTATCCTTGCCTTATGAACTCACCAATGCCATGCCTTGGCATGGTCTTACATGGGACCTTTGCCTTATGGTAACTTATCAATGCCATGTCTTGACATGGTCTTACATGATTTCCTTGCCTTAGAAACCTTACCAATTGCCATGCCTTAGCATGGTCTTACATGGTATCCTTAAACCCTAATGTCATGACATTTGTATCCTACACATTCCTAAGGTTCAACCGGGACTTACTGAAATTACTTCTCCATCAATTCATGCTTGAGTCTTCTTTGAATAATTTCATAAAATAAATATACACATGCTGGAAATTAACAAAATTAACATAAAATAATAGAATATTGCATTTATTTACTGCAAACTTACCTCGAAACAAAATACGATCAACTATATCGATTTAGTCCACTATCTTTTTCTTTCCCCGGTCTAACTCCGGATTTTGTTCTTCTTGATTATGGAGCTTGGAAGCTTGGAACAAACCCTAGCTATGGAGAAACCTTGAAATTTCGGCCTAATGAAGAAGATGGACAAAAGTTGGCTTTTAATTTTGTTTTTAATTCATTTTAATAACTAAATGACCAAAATGCCCTTAATTAAAAACTATGGTGTTTTATTTCCTTTAGGTATTTTTGTCCAAACTAGTATAATGGTCTAATTACTATCCAAGGACATCCATTTTAAAAACCCATTACTCACAAGTACTTAATACCTTTGTGAACTAGAACAACATTTTACAACTTTTGCAATATAGTCCTAAATATCAAATTGGACCCTCTATCGATAAAATTTCTAAACGAAATTTTTGCACAATCATGCAATCATGACATAGACCTTAAAATGATAATAAAATAAATTTTTCTACCTCAGATTTGTGGTTTCGCAACCACTATTCTGTTTAGGCCCTATTTCGAGATGTTACATTTCTCCCCCCTTTAGAGATTTTCGTCCCCGAAAATCTTACCTGTGAAGAGATTTGGGTGTTGTTTTCGTATAGCCACTTCGGGCTCCCATGTAGCCTCGTCTACCCCATGTCTATTCCATAGTACTTTCACAAGTGCAATACTTTTGTTCCTTAATTTTTTTACCTTTCGAGCTAGAATCTTTACCGGTTCTTCACCGTAAGTCATGTCTGGCTGAATCTCAACCTCTGTTTGAGAAATCACATGTGACGGATCTGAACGATAACGACGTAGAATAGACACATGAAATACATTATGAATCTTCTCTAACTCAATCGGCAAAGCTAACCGATATGCTAATGGTCCGACTCTCTCAATCACTTCAAACGGTCTAATAAAACGTGGACTTAGTTTGCCTTTCTTGCCAAATTTGAGAACTTTCTTCCACGGGGATACTTTCAAAAACACTTTGTCACCAACTTGATACTCGATCTTTTTTCTCTTCAAATCTGCATACGACTTTTGTCTGTCTGAAGCTGCTTTCAAGCAATCTCTGATGACTTTTACTTTCTCTTCTGTTTCCTTAACTAGATCAACCTCGTAAATCTGATTTTCCTTAAGCTCTGTCCAATGCAATGGTGTGCGACATTTACGTCCATACAAAGCTTCATAAGGTGCCATCTTCAAACTCGACTGATAACTATTATTGTAGGCAAACTCTACTAATGGTAAATATTTTTCCCAACTGCCTTGAAATTCCAGTACATAGCATCTAAGCATATCTTCAAGTACCTGAATAACTCTCTCTGACTGACCGTCGGTTTGAGGATGGAAAGATGTACTAAAACTCAACTTTGCGCCCAAAGCCTCCTGTAATTTCTTCCAAAATCGTGAAGTAAATCTTGGATCTCTGTCTGAAATGATCGATAATGGTACCCCGTGTAGTCTGACTATCTCTGAAATATACAACTCGGCCAACTTGTCAAGTGAATAATCCATACGAACTGGGATAAAATGAGCCGACGTCGTTAACTTATCAATCACAACCCATACTGCATCTTTCTTTCTTGGTGTCAACGGCAATCCTGTCACAAAATCCATAGTAACTTGATCTCATTTCCACTCAGGGACTAGCACAGGCTGCAATAAACCTGAAGGTACCTGATGTTCAGCCTTTACCTGCTGACAGATCAAGCATCTAAAAACAAACTCTGAAATGTCCCTTTTCATTCCTACCCACCAGTACATTTTCTTCAAATCATTATACATCTTTGTACTACCTGGATGAATAGACAAAGAACTACTATGTGCTTCCGGTAAGATCTTTCGAATAAGCTCATCATTCTTCGGTACGCATACCCTATCTCTAAACATCAAACAACCGTCAGAACTGATCTTTGTACTACCTTGATGAATAGACAAAGTACTACTATGTGCTTCCTGTAAGATCTTTCGAATAAGCTTATCATTCTTCGGTACGCATACCCTATCTCTGAACATCAAACAACCGTCAGGACTGATCTGAAACTCTGACTCTATATCCGACTCACACTGATCTCTTTTGGTTAACAACTCACTGTCATTTTTCTGAGCTTCACAAATTTCTTCAAGAAACATCGGTTTAGCTCTCAACTCAGCTAAGATAAAACCATCATCTAATAAGGCTAGACTAGTGTTCAAAGCTCTTAATGCAAACAAAAATTTCCTACTCAAAGCATCAGCAACAACGTTTGCCTTACCTGGGTGATAATCGATCACTAGCTCATAATCTTTAATTAACTCTAACCATCTTCTTTGCCTCAAATTCAAATCTTTTTGAGTCATCAAATATTTCAAACTTTTGTGATCAGTGAATATGTGGCACTTCTCACCGTACAAATGATGTCTCCAAATCTTCAGCGCAAAAACAATGGCAACTAGCTCTAAATTATGTGTCGGATAGTTCTTCTCATGTGGCTTTAGCTGTCTAGAGGCATAAGCAATTACCTTCCCTTCCTGCATAAGTACACAACCAAGTCCATTCATGGACGCATCATTGTAAATCACAAACTGCTTACCTGGTTCTGGTTGTACTAAAACAGGAGCTTTAGTCAACAATGCTTTTAACTGTCAAAACTCTATTGACACTTCTCAGTCCATTCAAACTTGACGTCCTTTCGCAGCAATCTTGTCAGTGGGGTAGCTATCATGGAAAATCCCTCTACAAATCGTCTATAATATCCGGTAAGACTAAGAAAACTTCTAACTTTTGATACATTTGTAGGAGGCTTCCAATCAAAAATGGCTGAAATCTTGCTTGGATCAACCTTGATACCTTCACATGAGACAATATGTCCAAGAAAACCAACTTCTCGTAACCAGAATTCACTTTTGCTGAACTTGGCATACAACTGATTATCTCTCAGAATCTATAAAACTGTTCTCAACTGCTCTGCATGCTCAGTCTCATCATGAGAATAAATTAAGATATCATCAATGAACACAACTACAAACTTATCCAAGTACGATCTGAAAATTCAGTTCATTAAGTCCATGAAAATGGCAGGAGCATTAGTTAAGCCAAATGGCATCACAAGGAACTCATAATGACCATACCTAGTCCGGAAAGCAGTCTTCAAAACATCTGACTCTTTAACTCACACCTGATAGTATCAGGATCTCAATCTATCTTGGAGAACACAGTGGCTCCCTTCAATTGATCAAACAGATCATCAATTCTAGGCAATGGATACTTGTTCTTTACTGTTACCTTATTAAGTTGCCGATAATCTATGCACAATCTCATCGATCCGTATTTCTTTTTCAGAAATAGCACTGGTGCACTCCATGGTGAACTACTGGGTATTACAAAGCCTTTATTGTTAATTCCTGCAACTAAGCTTTCAATTCTTTCAATTCCAACGGGACCATTCTATAAGGAGCAATAGGAATGGGCGTAGTACCTGGAATCAACTCAATACCAAACTCAACTTCTCTAACAGGAGGCAAACCTGGTAATTCTTCCGAAAACACATCGAGAAACTCACATACCACAGGCGCTGATTCAATTTTCAATTCTGGATCTTTAGTGTTCAACACAAAAGCAAGATAAGCTTCATACCCTTTCCTCAAACATTTCTGAGCAGACATAACAGAAATTATGGCAAATGAACTATCTGACTCTTCTGAATTAACCTGAAGAATTTCACCATTTTCATACTTCAACTCAATGAATTTCTTTCCACAATTCACTATCACATCATGTGTAGTTAGCCAATCCATACCAAGAATCACATCAAACTCATCAAATGGCAATAGCATGAGATCGGCCAGAAAACAATAGCCTCTAATCATCAAAGGGCAATTTCTACATACTTTATCTACTAATACATGCTTGCCTAATGGATTCGATACTTTAATCACAAATTCTGTAGATTCTATAAGCATACTCATACTAGGCATCAATTTCATGCAGACATATGAATGGGTTGAACTCGGATCAATCAAAGCAATAACTCTAGTATTATGGAGAGAAAATGTACCCATAATCACATCGGGGGAGGATGCCTCTTCGCGAGCACGGATAGCATAAGTCCTCGCAGGTGCTCTAACATCTGGCCTTACTGCTAAATCTCTAGATGCACTTCTATTATTTGCTCCAACTCCCAGATTTCTCAGTGGTCTGCCTCTGACAGGAGCTTTTCCTGATCTTACACTCGGTATTACTTCCCTTTTAATCATCCCGGGACACTCCCGAATAAAATGGTCTGGTGCACCACATCAGAAACAACCTGTCTCAGTTGCTCGACACTGACCTGGGTGACGTCGACCACATCAGGGACACTCTAGTCTATCAGGCTGAACACTGCCAACACTTGCAATCGAAGTGGTTTGAGCTTTCGGACTCATAAATCTTCTGCCTCTGTTTCGGTTAGAATATCCAGCTAAAAAATTAGATCTAGTGGAGAACTCTCTAGGCCTCTTGGATGTAGACTGAAATGACTTGCTCATTAGTCTTTTCTTCGTGTCTTGCGTCTCAATTTCAACTTTTCCCTTTCTTTTTAACAGCTCCTCTGCCTTACAGGCTCTCTCAACTAGGATAACAAACTCTTTTATTTCTAGGACACCAACAGACAATCGGATATCATCACTAAGCCCATCCTAAAATCTTTTGCACATAATAGCCTCTGTAGACACACACTCTCGAGCATAATTGCTGAGTCTAACAAACTCGCGCTCATATTCAGTCACTGTCATATTGCCCTGTTTCAACTCTAGAAACTCTTTTCTTTTCTGGTCAACAAACCTCTGATTAATGTATTTTTTATGGAATTCCTTCTGAAAGAAGTCCCAAGTGACTCTATCTTTCGGTACAACTGATACAAATGTCTTCCACCAATGGTAGGCCGAATCTCTAAGGAGTGATACAACACATTTCATACATTCCTCAGGTGTGCAGGATAACTCATCAAAGACTCTGATAGTATTCTCAAGCCAAAATTCTGCCTTTTCTGCATCATCAGCTTTTGTAGCTCGAAACTCTTCGGCTCCTTGTTTTCTGATTTTATCAACTGGTGGTTTTTCTCTTATAACCGTACCTGTGACTGGAGGAGCTACATGGGTGGTCTGATGATCATGAGGGGGTAGAGGTCTAACAGCCGGATTTGTTCGAACGAACTCGGTAAACCATTCATTCATAGCTTGGAAGAAGGCTTCTCGAGCCCCTCCTCCCCGACTAATTGTAACGGGCCTTTCACGACTATTTGGTGGCACCGTCCCTTCTGTGGGAGCGGGCACGTTACTCTCTACATCATCTGCACCAGCTTGTTTGGGATCCATAACTATAAAAGAAAACATTTTAAAATCGTCAGGAGTCGTCACACTATCAACACATAAGTATGGCATGTATAGCTAGACTCTTACTCATACTAAATATTCCGAGAATCGACTAAAACTTTGCTCTGAAACCAATAAATGTAATGCCCCGAACCCAAGACCGTCGCCAGAGTCGAGCACGAGGTGTTAACGGACTTAATTCATTAATTAAACAGCTCAAATAATTTATTTTAGAACTTCTAGACAAGCTGGCTAACTGCATCACAGTCGCTTAAAAATTCATATCTCGAGTTAAGAAACTTGAAATCCAATTCTGTAAATTTTCTCTAAAACTAGACTCATATATCTATCAATTAAATATTTTTCTAGAATTTTTGGTCTGGCCAACTAGTACAATTTATTAGTTAAAGTCTCCCCTATTTCAGGGTTTGACTACTCTGACCCCTGTGTATTACGAATTAAATATCTCCCTTTAAAGAGTTTCAATTATTATGAAATTTGTTTCCCATAAAACTAGACTCAATAAGGAATATTTACATGTAAAGAATGACTTATAATTATCTTTGTACAATTTTTGGTGAATTTTCAAATTTAGAACAGGGGATCCAGAAATCGCTCTGGACCTATTTCACAAAAATTTAAATATCTCATAAAATATAACTCATATACCTGTTTTGTTCCATCTATATGAAAATAGACTCATCAAGATTTAATTATATATCTCATTCACTATCTAAATCCATTTCTGCTATTTTTAGTGATTTTCCAAATTCAAGTCATTATTGCTGTCTGATACTGTTTTAAAGCTAATTTCACCTTTTTCATGATTTCCATGGAATAACTAGCATTTAGGCATACATAACACCAAACATGTCCTTGATTAGCCATTCCAACAGCTAATCATTATCAAGCATTTACATACCATTCATTAGCCATATCATAAGATCATACACACAAAATGGCTACGATGCTATACATGCCATACTCAAAATGAAACGTCTAGCTATACTAAAATAATCCTTGTGATAGTGTGCCCGGACCTCCGACGTACTTTATGATCCCTGAGTTAGCTTGAAAAAACTATAAAAAGAAGGAAAATAAAGGGGGTAAGCATTAAGCTTAGTAAGTTTGGATGCAAATAAATAACAACATTCATAAGAATTATCTTACCACTTGGCATGATACTACTTAATGCAACTTCATTAATTGTCATAGACATATTTTAAACTTCTTCACTTACTTTCTTAAATACTTACTTACTTAATCAAATTTATTAATACATTTTACTTACCTTTTTCCTTATCAAGCATACATGAACATTATGTACTTACCTTTGCTCTTCTAGCATGAACTTGTCTTACCTTTTTAGTATAACTCGTCTTACCTTACCTTAGCTTGATATTCTCTTTAAATTTTCCCGTTGAACCACTTGGAATACTAAGGATACACGGGTACCTTACCATTGCCATAACTTGTCATGGACTTATGTGGTACCCTTTTGAAACTTACCATTGCCATGTCTCGACATGGTCTTAGATGGTATCCTTACCTTATGAACTCACCAATGCCATGCCTTGGCATGGTCTTACATGGGACCTTTGCCTTATAGTAACTTATCAATGCCATGTCTTGACATGGTCTTACATGATTTCCTTGCCTTAGAAACCTTACCAATTGCCATGCCTTAGCATGGTCTTACATGGTATCCTTAAACCCTAATGTCATGACATTTGTATCCTACACATTCCTAAGGTTCAACCGGGACTTTCTGAAATTACTTCTCCGTCAATTCATGCTTGAGTCTTCTTTGAATAATTTCATAAAATAAATATACACATGCTGGAAATTAACAAAATTAACATAAAATAATAGAATATTGCATTTATTTACCGCAAACTTACCTCGAAACAAAATATGATCAACTACATCGATTTAGTCCACTATCTTCTTCTTTTCTCGGTCTAACTCCGGATTTTGTTCTTCTTGATTATGGAGCTTGGAAGCTTGGAACAAACCCTAGCTATGGAGAAACCTTGAAATTTCGGCCTAATGAAGAAGATGGACAAAAATTGGCTTTTAATTTTGTTTTTAATTCATTTTAATAACTAAATGACCAAAATGCCCTTAATTAAAAACTATGGTGTTTTATTTTCCTTTAGGTATTTTTGTCCAAACTAGTATAATGGTCTAATTACTATCCAAGGACCTCCATTTTAAAAACCCATTACTCACAAGTACTTAATACCTTTGTGAACTAGAACACACATTTTACAACTTTTGCAATATAGTCCTAAATATCAAATTGGACCCTCTATCGATAAAATTTCTAAACGAAATTTTCACACAATCATGCAATCATGCCATAGACCTTAAAATGATAATAAAATAAATTTTTCTACCTCGAATTTTTGGTTTCGCAACCACTGTTTCGTTTAGGCCTTATTTCGGGATGTTACACAAACATGGTCCCATTGTCTAGAGACATGAAACTTAAAATCTAAAATTTGAAATCGTGGGAGGCATGTCTCGAGACATAGACTTGCATTTAACTCATTTATCTTAGTATACGTAACTTGGATCCATGATTGACTCTCTATGACCTTGAATTATTTTATGTAGTCCCATTTAAGTTTGTTTAACCCTCATTACACTTCATAATTGCAGTGCTTTTTGGTATGTTTGTTAAAGCTTAGTGTTTATTTGAGTTACTTTGACAAAAAATGTGACGTCTTACCTTCGATCGACTTTTGGGTAAAGTATAGGATGTTACATTTATTGGTATCAGAACATGTTTCAAGTTTGTTAGTTCTAGGCTTGGAATATGTTGTGCTTTGTTTTGGTAATATGCCATTAGGTGATGAGATGAATTTTGCTGATAGTTGAGACTTAGATGTTGAATTTTCTTTGTTGTTACTTGTTTTTTAGAATATGATGTCAGAAGAATCTAGAAATGTCATGGACGAGGAGATTGAAACACCTTTTTACTTGGAATTTATGCAAATCCCAAACATTTTAATATCTAATTGTGTAATTTTAGTTAATATTGAGACATTAGGCATAATTTAAGTTAAGTTTGTAATTTTACATAATTAGGTAGTGATCTTACATAATTTCACTTTATTATGCTACATGGTAATTTATTGCTTAATTTGCTACAATTTAGACCATTGAATTGCTAAACGTTGGGAGTTAATAAAGACACACATGCATGTGAGCTAATTATCCGCTTCATTTGGACGACTAGATGATGAATTGGACCCAAAAGAGTTGATTAAACCCAGTTGAAAGATGTTTGCTGGGAAGGGCTGGTCTGCTAATTAATTGGGGTGCCAAATCGTCCCTTAGGGGGGAGAAGAGCCAAAACTCAGCAAGACATGAAGAGCAACCCAAATAAACTTTGGAATAATTAAAATGAAGGTCCCTACATGTATTAAAAAATAAGAAATCATCCCCTAACTAATGCCTTGATTTTCGTCCAACACATTGCATGAATCAAGCAAGAACCAAGCTTAAATCAAGCAACCAACAAACACCTCATTCCACAAATCATTTGCGACCATGCAAGGGAGATTATCAAGGAATGTGCATGCTATTTTTAGAAAACTCTCAAGCTCCCCCTCAAGTATAAATAGACTCTTCCATTCACCTTTCATACAATCCCTCACATCCCACACATCCCTTAACACAAAACATTTTCTCATCTTTCTCT
Source organism: Gossypium hirsutum (assembly GCF_007990345.1). Classification (NCBI taxonomy): domain Eukaryota; kingdom Viridiplantae; phylum Streptophyta; class Magnoliopsida; order Malvales; family Malvaceae; genus Gossypium; species Gossypium hirsutum. Next base: position 42,646,454 of record NC_053425.1, on the reverse strand, counting down.
CCTCTTTTCCATGCATAAAGCCATCCATCCTTCCATTTCCTTTTAGCTAGCATTTTCTTGAGAAAAAATCTCTTGGCCGACCACCTTGAGGAGTAATTTGCGAAGGAGCAACCACGAGAATTGGAGGAATCCAACACGGCCATTTTTCAAGAAATCACCGAATTCATCAAGAGTTTCTTCTTCTTTAATCTTTAAAATATTCTTAGTTATTCAAACATGATCACAGGTTATCTAATTGTTTTTCCATTAATGATGATGACTTAATTTGTTTCAGCTGGAATAATTGCAATGACTTGATTAAATTCATTCGATTCGTGTTTATGTTGTTCTATGCCTTAGTTGTTCATGCTTTCAATTAAAATCATTCATATTATTCATGAATTAAAATATTTTTGGATGTATTAGAATTAATTGCTTAATTCTAATTAGATGGTGATTAATGGACACAATAATTGGAAGGTGTATGCTTAATTTATATCCAACCTAGAATAAATAAAGTGTTTGTAATAATTCGAGAGAACACTATTACCTTGTATAAAGTTAGGTTTATGTGATTAAATTGTTTCAAACCTAACCCATTCTTGTTACTTCACATAAATTCTAAGGAATCCTTAGTTAAATATAGACATAGAAATATATATGTTTTTCTAAGTATAAGACTTCAAAAGAACTTATATGAGATTACAAGTTAATGAATGATAGAGTTGCCATGGAATATTTTTTGGGACATTGTTTGTAACACCCCTAACTTGTCTTTGTTGCTGGATTAGGGTTACAGAACATTACTGTACAATCAGAAAAAATTATAATCATAATATTAAATAAATGAAAACTTATTATAAACTAATCAGCCATATGCATTTTGTCCCTAAATTGAGTGTAACACCCCGAACCCGAGTCCGACACCGGAGTCAAACACGAGGTGTTAACAAACTTTGAAAAATTTCCAGACACTGCCCAATCTGTGTACTAGCCGCTTTAAAAATCATATCTTGAGCTTCACAACTCGAAAATCAGTTTCGTGATTTTTCCCTGAAACTAGACTCATATGCCCATCTACATATTTTTTTCTAGAATTTTTGATCTAGCCAATTAGTACAGTTTATTAGTTAAAGTCTCCCATGCTACAGGAATCGACTACCCTGACCTTTGCGCATTACGACTTGGATATCTCCTTGTACAGGGCTCCAATACTGATGCCGTTTATTTCTATAGAAACTAGACTCAGAGAGGAATCTATAAATATATGGTATGACTCCTAATTATCTCTGGTTAATTTATAATCAATTTCCAAAGTCGGAACAAGGAATCCAGAACCCGTTCTGGGCCTGTCTCACGAGAACCTGAATATCTCTTAACATACTGTCCATATGATTGTTTCGTTACTTTCCTATGAAAGTAGATTCTTCAAGGTTTGTTTACATAATTTATTCACTATTTAATTCCATTCCTACTATTTTTAGTGATTTTCCAAATCTACGTCACTGATGCTGTCAGCATCTACCTTTAAGGTAGGCTTTACCTATTTCATGGTTCAACTAGCCCTTTTTGCATACATAACACAAATTATGAAAGTGATTAACCATCCCCGTGGCCAATCCTTGTCAAGCATATCCACACCAAATGATTATAACATTATACTCAAACACATATAAGCCATTTTCGCATGGCTATCCAAAACTTACACATCACATAAAGTACTCGAAAAACAACAATGGGTCGTCCTATACATGCCATATCAAAATTCAACCAAAAGAGTACCCAAAAGAGCCTTTGATAGTGTGGGCGACTTCGACTTCAAGATCCCGAGTCCGATAGCTGGAGAACCAAAAATCTATAAAACAGAGGAGCAATGGAACGAAGTAAGCAATTTATGCTTAGTAAGTTTTGAGCAAGAAATTCCAGCATAACGAAAGCATAGCACACATTTAGCTAAACGGGATCTTTCATAATACACAATTTTTCCGATATCAAACTTACTTCACAACGTTAACCCTTATGTACATACACAAAAGACCAACTTAGCCGAAGGCCGGTAGCTCGTTCATCAACTGAGCGAATATTTATTTGTAAGGGCTCGATTAAATTCAACACATACGTAACATATCCCAATATTGGGATGTTTTTCGAGTATTAGCTGGAATTTTACAGCAAGCTCATTCATTACCAAAATCACGTACCTTCGGAATTTAACCGGATATAGCTCCTCGTTCAAGTGCCTTCGGGACATAGGCCGGTTATAGTAACTCATACAATGCCTTCGGGACTTAACCCGGATTTTAAAACTCGCACGAATGCCTTCGGGACTTAACCCGGAATTAGTATCTCGCACAAAGGCCTTCGGGACTTAACCCGGAATTAATAACTCGCACAAATGCCTTCGGATCTTAGTCCGGATATAGTCACTTAGCACAAAGCCTTCGGGACTTAGCCCGGACAGCATTCAATTAATCATGCACATCTAACAATAATTCATGGCACATTCGTATTTCTTTTTCATTAGCAAAACTCAAACACAAGGCACATACCATCCTTGCACATTCGGCTCAATAGCCACACATAGAGCATGATTTTAATTTGCTTAAAACATGATTTAATCACATCGTAATTTAAGCTCTCTTACTCAAGAACTTACCTCGGGTGTTGTCGAACGATTCCGCTAACTATTCGACCACTTTTTCCTTCCCTTTATCGGATTTATTTCCCCTTTGCTCTTGAGCTTAATTAAACAAATAAATTGATTTCATCATTTAGGCATCAAAAAAAAAAAAGATGAACACGAAGCACTTAGCCCATATTTATACATTAGACATTAAAGTCACATACATGTGAAATCATGCATCAACACAACATATTAGCTAATTTTTCCCCCTTGGCCGAATATGCATGTCTATTTTTGGGGTCGATTTCAACACTTAATACACACATATACACACTAGTAAAGCATCCTCTCCCTTCCCATCGATTTAACACATGCATTGCTCATTAACATGTAAAAGTTACATTCGGCCTTAGCACACAACTTGCTAGCCGATTCTTCTCCATTTAGCAACCAATGCACATATGTGCTCACACAAAAATGCTAAAAAGGAGGTTCAAGAATCATCAAGTCATCATCACATGCATCATTAACAAACTTCATATTTAGCATGCAATGGCATTAACACATCGTCCACCTAGGCCGAATTTTAACTCATCCTCTTGCCTCATCACCACCACATCAAACATCAACCAAGAATGATGCATCCATGGTCAAATGTCATTTCCATCACATAGCAAGATTTAGACCATGGGCTAGGTAGAACTCAAGCTAACAACTAAAACATGCATGCATCTCATGGAACATCATCAAACATACCTTAGCCTAGCTACATGCATGGCCGAACCTCTTCACCTTTCTTCTTCCTTCCTCCTTAAAATTATTGGCCAAGGATGAACCAAAGGATGAGAAATTTTTTTCTTTGTTTTTCTTTCTAGTTTCGGCAAGTATGAAGATGAGAAAAGGATGAACAAAAATTCTCTCCTTTCTTTTCTTTAGCTCACGGCAATGGGGGGGACAAACAACTACACACACATTTTTTTTTTGTATTCACCATACTCCTTTTCATTATTTTATGCCCATGCCCCTTATTTTATTTGTTTTATCCCAACATTTTATGACACAAATTAACATATTTTATTTGTGCCATACTTATGCCATAATTTCCATAAAAAAAATTGCACAATTGCTCATCATGCCCATCATGGCCGGCCACCTTGTTTTAAGGTGGGAAATTTGACATGCAAATCCACCTATTTCAAACTATAAGTTATTTGGCCACTACAAATTAGCCTATAGCATTTGCAAAAATTTTCACATGAGTCACATTTCAAAATTTCACTCACAATTGGCAAAATCAAAGCATGAAATTTTCACACATGCACTTTCACATGAAATAAACATAGGATATAACATCTAATTATTATTGTGACTCGGTTTAGCGGTCCCGAAACCACTTCCCGACTAGGGTCAATTTTGGGCTGTCACAACTCTCCCCCACTTAAGAAATTTTCGTCCCCGAAAATCTTATCGGTAAATAGGTTTGGGTATCGTTCTTTCATCGAGCTCTCGGTCTCCCAAGTAGCTTCCTCGATCCCGTGTTTGAGCCATAACACCTTTACTAGCGGAACTCTTTTGTTTCGCAACTCCTTCACTTCACGAGCTAGGATACGCATCGGTTCTTCTTCATAGCTCATGTCGACTTGAATTTCAACCTCTGATGGGCTAATTATGTGCGATGGATCAGATCGATAGCGTCGAAGCATCGAAACATGAAAGACGTCATGAATCTTTTCAAGCTCAGGGGGTAAAATCAATCTATACGCAACCGGACCAACTCGTTCGGAGATTTCGTACGGCCCAATGAATCTTGGGCTCAACTTGCCCTTACGGCCGAACCTGAGTATCTTTTTCCAAGGTGAAACCTTAAGGAACACTTTGTCTCCCACCTGATACTCGATGTCTTTTCGTTTCAAATCTGTGTACGACTTCTGACGATCCGTGGCTACCTTCAAACTTTCACGGATTACCTTTACTTTCTGTTCAGCATCTTTAATCAAATCAACTCCGAAAATTTTACTTTCACCGAGCTCGGTCCAAAACAATGGTGTACGGCATTTACGACCGTACAAAGCCTCGTAAGGTGCCATCTTAATACTTGATTGAAAACTATTGTTGTAAGCAAATTCAATCAAAGGTAAATACCGTTCCCATGCACTACTGTACTCGAGGATGCAACATCTCAACATATCCTCAAGTATCTGAATTATCCGCTCGGATTGACCATCGGTTTGGGGGTGAAAAGCAGTGCTAAAATGCAGCTTGGTACCCAGAGCTTCTTGCAATTTCTTCCAAAATCGTGAGGTGAATCTCGGATCTCTATCCGACACGATAGAAACAGGTACCCCGTGTAATCTCACAATTTGATAAACGTACAATTCAGCTAGTTTATCCAATGAAAAATCCGTACGTACGGGGATGAAATGAGCCGACTTAGTCAGTCTATCAACAACAACCCATATCGCATCCTTCTTACTTGCTGACAAGGGCAGTCCGGACACAAAGTCCATTGTGACTCGATCCCATTTCCACTCGGGTATCATGATCGGCTGGAGTAATCCTGAAGGCACTTGATGTTCCGCTTTCACTTGTTGACATATTAAACATCTCGAAACAAAGTCGGAGATGTCCCGTTTCATACCATGCCACCAAAATTGACGTTTCAAATCGTTGTACATTTTCGTACTCCCCGGGTGAATTGACATTCGGCTACAATGGGCTTCGTTCAGAATCATCGAAATGAGTTCCAAATTCCTTGGAACACACAAACGATTTCTGAACCTCAAACAATCATCATCATCAATTTGAAACTCCGATTCTTCGTTCGGAACACACTTAGCCCGTTTTGCAACCAATTCATCATCGACTTTCTGAGCTTCACGAATTTGATGAGTCAATAATGGTTTAGCTTTTAATTCAGCTACTAACACATTGTCTGGTAGAACAGCCAAATGCACGTTCATCGCTCGTAAAGCAAACAATGACTTCCGGCTTAAGGCGTCCGCAACCACGTTAGCCTTTCCCGGGTGGTAATCAATGACAAGCTCGTAATCTTTCAACAACTCAAGCCAACGTCTTTGTCGCAGATTCAAGTCTCGTTGAGTCATCAAATATTTGAGACTTTTGTGATCCGAAAATACATGGCACTTCTCACCAAGCAGATAATGTCGCCATATTTTTAAAGCAAACACGATGGCAGCTAGTTCGAGATCATGGGTCGGATAATTCCTCTCGTGTGGCTTCAATTGTCTCGACGCATAGGCCACGACTCGACCTTCTTGCATCAATACGCAACCCAACCCAAGTAGGGATGCGTTACTATAAATGACAAACTCTTTACCTGATTCGGGTTGCACCAAAATTGGAGCTTCAGTCAAATGAGTTTTCAGTTGGTCGAAACTTTTCTGACATTTCTCCGTCCACTCGAACTTAACATCCTTTTGAAGTAGCTTCGTCATTGGTGTGGCTATCATCGAGAAATCTTTCACAAATCGTCGGTAATAACCGACGAGCCCCAAAAAGCTCCGAACTTCAGTAATATTTCTCGGAGGTTTCCAGTCAAGTATGGCTGAAATTTTGTTCGGGTCAACACGAATACCTGACGCGGATACCACATGACCCAAGAAGCTAACCTCTCTTAACCAGAACTCACACTTACTGAACTTAGCATATAACTGCTTATCCCGCAAAATTTGCAGCACTAGCCTCAGATGCTCAGCATGTTCGGTCTTATCTCTTGAATAGACCAAAATGTCATCAATGAACACAACTACGAACCGATCCAAATACGGTCTGAAGATCCGATTCATCAAATCCATAAATACCGCAGGGGCATTAGTGAGCCCAAACGGCATCACTAAGAATTCGTAGTGACCATATCTCGTTCTGAAGGCAGTTTTGGGAATATCTGAATCTCAAATTCGCAACTGATAATAGCCCGATCTCAAATCTATTTTTGAGAACACTGAGGCTCCCTTCAGTTGGTCGAACAAATCATCGATGCGCGGCAACGAATATTTGTTCTTTATCGTCACTTTATTCAGCTGACGATAGTCAATGCACAACCTCATGGTTCCGTCCTTCTTTTTCACGAACAATACTGGTGCACCCCAAGGTGAGAAACTTGGTCGAGCGAAACCTCTATCCGTCAGTTCTTGCAACTGAGCTTTCAACTCCTTTAACTCGGTTGGTGCCATACGATACGGAGCTATCGAAATCGGCGTAGTCCCAGGTACAAGCTCAATACCAAACTCTACCTCCCGAACAGGTGGTAAACCCGGTAATTCTTCCGGAAAAACATCCGGGTATTCACAAGCCACCGGCACAGATTCAGGTTTCTTTTCTAATTCTTTGTCATCAAGTACATACGCAAGGTATGCTTCGCACCCTTTTCTTACATATCTCTGTGCCAACATTGCTGATATTACAGCTGGCATCCCCTCCAAGTCCGCAGACTCAATTCGGATTACTTCGTTATTTGCGCACCTCAAATCAATAGTCTTGCTCTTGCAATTCACAACCGCATCATGCGCGGTCAACCAATCCAAACCAAGGATAACATCAAATTCATCAAACGGAAAAAGCATCAAGTCCGCCGGAAAACAGGAACCTCGAATTTCCAGGGGACATTTCTTACACACTTTGTCGACAAGCACGTAACGACCCAAGGGATTTGACACCCGAATTACGAGCTCAGTAGACTCAATAGGTAAAGTCTTACTGGATGCTAAGGTTTCACATATGTAAGAATGAGTAGAACCGGGGTCAATCAAAGCAATTACATTAGTATCAAAGAGAGTGAATGTACCGGTAATAACATCAGGCGAAGAAGCATCCTCGCGGGCACGTATAGCATAAGCTCTAGCAGGCGCACGAGCTTCGGATCTGGTTATATCATCTCTAGATCCTCTCTGACCACCACCAGTATTGCTCGCATTTCCAGATGGTCTACCCCGAGCAGTGGTAGCACCCGGTCTCCCACTCTGATTTACATTCTGTTCCGACAACCTCGGGCAATCTTTAATGAAGTGGTCAACTGATCCGCATTTGTAACAGGAGCGGTCAGGGAATCTACAACTCCCCGAATGCCATTTACCGCAATATCGGCATTTTGTTCTATCTCGACGTTCATTCCCAACACTGGCGACTGAAGTGCCTCGTGTACCTACAAGGGGTCGATCACGATCTCGTCTAAAAAAGCCCGAAGTGCCTCTAAACTGGCCCGCATCATCCCGAAATCTCTTCGATGCCTGTTGAAGAGACCTTCCCGAGGATCTTTTACGAAACTCTCCAGTTCCCTCATCAACTCTTTGCTTTTCTTTTCTAAGCTCTTCGGCTTTACAAGCTCGTTCAACAAGTACCACGAATCTCGTATTTCAAGAACGCCAACGAACATTTTTATATCTTCATTCAGCCCATCCTCGAAGCGTTTACACATAATAGCTTCGGATGAAACACATTCCCGAGTGTATTTGCTAAGTCTAACAAATTTTTGCTCGTAATCAGTAACCGACATGGAGCCTTGCTTAAGCTCAAGAAATTCCTTCCGTTTTTGATCAACAAACCTCTGACTGATATACTTTTTCCGAAACTCAGTTTGGAAAAACTCCCAAGTTACTTGCTCTCGGGGCACAACGGAAGTCAGAGTACTCCACCAATAGTAGGCAGAATCACGTAGCAAGGAGATAGCACACTTTAGGCATTCATCGGGTGTACAAGATAGCTCATTGAGTACCCGGATAGTGTTGTCCAGCCAAAATTCAGCTTGCTCGGCATCATCGCTATCCATAGCCTTAAATTCAGTAGCCCCATGTTTTCGGATTCTGTCAACTGGGGGCTTATTTGACCTTATTTGGTCAGTTACTGGTGGTATTGTAGGTGCGGGGGTAGTATTTGTCGGGAATGGAGGTTGTGGAACAGCCATATTAGTTCGAATGTATTGGTTGAACCAATCATTCATCACGCTATAGAATGCTTGTCTAGCTTCATCATTCGGATTACTAGCATTAGGTTGAGAGTCTGCCGGCACTGTCCCTTGTGCGGGAGCAGGCGCTACACTCTCAAGATCATCAGCTACCTCTCGGTCACGATCGGGATCCATTACTATAAATAAACACATTTACAATTGTCAGAAATCACCACACTATCAAGTAATCACATAAAATGGCATGTATAGCTAGACCCAACACATTACGGTAGTCCTAGAATCGACTAAACCATAGCTCTGATACCAATAAAATGTAACACCCCGAACCCGAGTCCGACACCGGAGTCGAACACGAGGTGTTAACAAACTTTGAAAAATTTCCAGACACTGCCCAATCTATGTACTAGTCGCTTTAAAAATCATATCTTGAGCTTCACAACTCGAAAATCAGTTTCGTGATTTTTCCCTGAAACTAGACTCATATGCCCATCTACATATTTTTTTCTAGAATTTTTGATCAGGCCAATTAGTACAGTTTATTAGTTAAAGTCTCCCATGTTACAGGAATCGACTACCCTGACCTTTGCGCATTACGACTTGGATATCTCCTTGTACAGGGCTCCAATACTGATGCCGTTTATTTCTATAGAAACTAGACTTAGAGAGGAATCTATACATATATGGTATGACTCCTAATTATCTCTGGTTAATTTATAATAAATTTCCAAAGTTGGAACAAGGAATCCAGAACCCGTTCTGGCCCTGTCTCACGAGAACCTGAATATCTCTTAACATACTGTCCATATGATTGTTTCGTTACTTTCCTATGAAATCATATTCTTCAAGGTTTGTTTACATAATTTATTCACTATTTAATTCCATTCCTACTATTTTTAGTGATTTTCCAAATCTACATCACTGATGCTGTCAGCATCTACCTTTAAGGTAGGCTTTACCTATTTCATGGTTCAACTAGCCCTTTTTGCATACATAGCACAATTTATGAAAGTGATTAACCATCCCCGTGGCCAATCCTTGTCAAGCATATCCACACCAAATGATTATAACATTATACTCAAACACATATAAGCCATTTTCGCATGGCTATCCAAAACTTACACATCACATAAAGTACTCGAAAAACAACAATGGGTCGTCCTATACATGCCATATCAAAATTCAACCAAAAGAGTACCCAAAAGAGCCTTTGATAGTGTGGGCGACTTCGACTTCAAGATCCCGAGTCCGATAGCTGGAGAACCAAAAATCTATAAAACAGAGGAGCAATGGAACGAAGTAAGCAATTCATGCTTAGTAAGTTTTGAGCAAGAAATTCCAGCATAACGAAAGCATAGCACACATTTAGCTAAACGGAATCTTTCATAATACACAATTTTTCCGATATCAAACTTACTTCACAACGTTAACCCTTATGTACATACACAAAAGACCAACTTAGCCGAAGGCCGGTAGCTCGTTCATCAACTGAGCGAATATTTATTTGTAAGGGCTCGATTAAATTCAACACATACGTAACATATCCCAATATTGGGATGTTTTTCGAGTATTAGCTGGAATTTTACAGCAAGCTCATTCATTACCAAAATCACGTACCTTCGGAATTTAACCGGATATAGCTCCTCGTTCAAGTGCCTTCGGGACATAGCCCGGTTATAGTAACTCATACAATGCCTTCGGGACTTAACCCGGAATTAGTATCTCGCACAAAGGCCTTCGGGACTTAACCCGGAATTAATAACTCGCACAAATGCCTTCGGATCTTAGTCCGGATATAGTCACTTAGCACAAAGCCTTCGGGACTTAGCCCGGACAGCATTCAATTAATCATGCACATCTAACAATAATTCATGGCACATTCGTATTTCTTTTTCATTAGCAAAACTCAAACACAAGGCACATACCATCCTTGCACATTCGGCTCAATAGCCACACATAGAGCATGATTTTAATTTGCTTAAAACATGATTTAATCACATTGTAATTTAAGTTCTCTTACTCAAGAACTTACCTCGGGTGTTGTCGAACGATTCCGCTAACTATTCGACCACTTTTTCCTTCCCTTTATCGGATTTATTTCCCCTTTGCTCTTGAGCTTAATTAAACAAATAAATTGATTTCATCATTTAGGCATAAAAAAAAAGATGAACACGAAGCACTTAGCCCATATTTATACATTAGACATTAAAGTCACATACATGTGAAATCATGCATCAACACAACATATTAGCTAATTTTTCCCCCTTGGCCGAATATGCATGTCTATTTTTGGGGTCGATTTCAACACTTAATACACACATATACACACTAGTAAAGCATCCTCTCCCTTCCCATCGATTTAACACATGCATTGCTCATTAACATGTAAAAGTTACATTCGGCCTTAGCACACAACTTGCTAGCCGATTCTTCTCCATTTAGCAACCAATGCACATATGTGCTCACACAAAAATGCTAAAAAGGAGGTTCAAGAATCATCAAGTCATCATCACATGCATCATTAACAAACTTCATATTTAGCATGCAATGGCATTAACACATCATCCACCTAGGCCGAATTTTAACTCATCCTCTTGCCTCATCACCACCACATCAAACATCAACCAAGAATGATGCATCCATGGTCAAATGTCATTTCCATCACATAGCAAGATTTAGACCATGGGCTAGGTAGAACTCAAGCTAACAACTAAAACATGCATGCATCTCATGGAACATCATCAAACATACCTTAGCCTAGCTACATGCATGGCCGAACCTCTTCACCTTTCTTCTTCCTTCCTCCTTAAAATTATTGGCCAAGGATGAACCAAAGGATGAGAAATTTTTTTCTTTGTTTTTCTTTCTAGTTTCGGCAAGTATGAAGATGAGAAAAGGATGAACAAAAATTCTCTCTTTTTTTTTCTTTAGCTCACGGCAATTGGGGGGACAAACAACTACACACACATTTTTTTTTTGTATTCACCATACTCCTTTTCATTATTTTATGCCCATGCCCCTTATTTTATTTGTTTTATCCCAACATTTTATGACACAAATTAACATATTTTATTTGTGCCATACTTATGCCATAATTTCCATAAAAAAAATTGCACAATTGCTCATCATGCCCATCATGGCCGGCCACCTTGTTTTAAGGTGGGAAATTTGACATGCAAATCCACCTATTTCATACTATAAGTTATTTGGCCACTACAAATTAGCCTATAGCATTTGCAAAAATTTTCACATGAGTCACATTTCAAAATTTCACTCACAATTGGCAAAATCAAAGCATGAAATTTTCACACATGCACTTTCACATGAAATAAACATAGGATATAACATCTAATTATTATTGTGACTCGGTTTAGCGGTCCCGAAACCACTTCCCGACTAGGGTCAATTTTGGGCTGTCACATTGAGCCTTTGAGGCCTTAAAAATAACTTAGAAGCGATACGGAACTAAATTGAAACAAAATAGAAGTTTTAAGAAAAAGATGCAAAAATGTAAAACCAGGGGTCACACGGCCGTGTGACATAGCCCAGGCCATGTAACAATTGAAGTAGGGACACACGGCCATGTCCCAGCCCGTGTCGTTACTCATGTAACTCATGAGTAGGGTCACACGCCCGTGTCACAGGCCGTCTAACTCTCTGAGTTACCGCACACGCCCGGGTGTTAGTTCATGTGCTAGGCTATGTAACTCATTGACTTCAAACATTAAAATTTTACAAATGACACACGACCGTGTCACCAGGCCGTGTGACAGTCTGTGTCTCAGGTAGTGTGAACCCAAAAACTTACCTAAACTTAAGCCATTTCAAGTCCAATTCATACCTAACCATTCAAACTATTTGGATACACATTCAAGGGATTCAAACATCATTCAAACACACATAAACATGTCATTCCAAACATTCTAAATCACCTAACCAATATGCCATTCAAAGGCACCACAATTGTATCAAAACATCACTTACCAAAAACAAGTCAATATTGCATATTCCCAAGCATAATAACCTAGTTCAATTAAGTACCATACATGACCATTTGCAAGCCATTAACACATGCCAAAAGGACCTTATTTACAAGCACTTAAAAGTGACCCATATGACATATCTTGGTAAGGCATTAAAGTGCATCAAACCAACATAACCTCAAAAGCTTAAACATACCAAAACATACATTTCAAAGATCCTATACATGCCATTATTAACCTTGGCCAAAAGTACACAAAATCTATCGAAATGATTGTTGCATAGTGTGATAGGTTTTCGATGAGTTTCCAATCGATTGAGCTTTCGATAATCTATAAAACAAAGGAAAGTAACTACGTAAGCAACGACTGATTAGTAAGCTCGTATAAACTTAAATATAACTTACCATTTCATTAATACAATTTATAGATTAAGCATAAATCATTACCAATGCCATAATCTTAGTATAAGCCTATACAACATCATCAAACTCACAAGTTAGTACACTTTTCATGATACAAATGAATTCAAACACAAGATAAGTAGGTTTCCATATGTAAATACATCATTTAGCTCATAAATCTTTTCATAAGGTTATGATTCATTCCATTTGAATACTTATCATTTCATTTCTTTTTCTCACCCGTTTAACCATCTAGAATTACATTAGATACTCGAGAAAGCTCACACATAGTGTGCCTTTACATATAACCGTAACCTTTCCTTTACATTAATGCTCACACGAGCTATGAAATGGGCCTGTTCACACGAGCTGTGGGTCAAAATGTAAGCTACATAATGCTGCTCACACGAGCTGCGGAGAATCTGCAACAAATGCAGGACCTCAGCCACTAGTAGGATATTCAAGACTAGCACCCGAAACATGAGATCGCTAATGAAATGTCATTCATATCCTAAGAATTCTTAAGGTTCAATCGGAACTTGTTATCCGCCAGTTCATTATAACATGATACATTTATATTTAGAATCATTTATTTTAAAATAACATAGCAATTAGTCAATTTAACTAACATTAAAATGATCATAACTCATACGAATTTACCTCGATAATTAGGGCGTAGAAGTAGAATTGAACACTAGTTCGAAGCTTTACCTTTTCCTCTATTTAAGTCCGAATGTGGTTTGTCTTGATCTAAATAGATAATTTCAATCAAGTAAGTTCTTCTAGTATTCAATTTAATCCATAGTTCATATTTATGTAAAATTATGAAATTACCCCTAACATTTTAACTTTTTACAATTTAGTCCTTAAGCTCATACCTTCAAATTTAACCATTTTAATCCTCTATACTAGCTAGTCGAATTTCATAAGGACTTATACGAACCCACTTAAACCAACATTTCATAATTTTAACGTGAAATTTTACTATTTTCATAAATAAATCCCTAAATCCAATTTCCTAAAAAAATCACTTAACAAAACATGTTTATTTTGCAACCAAGATTAATAAGCTATCAACTAACATAAAAAAAATTCAAAAACATCCATTACAAGTCCTTCAACCATTAATAGTTTTGAAATTAACCCCCAGGCTAGCTGGATTAAGTTAAAATGAACTCAAAAACATAAAAATCATTAAAAACGGGACGCAAAATCATACCATGCGAACACAAGGTGTTGGATGAACCTTCCTTCTCCCTTAATGGCTATTTTAGGGTTTGAAACTAAAAATGATGAAGACAAAATCTTTATTCTAGGTTTTATTTACTTACTTTTTCTTTTATTTACTAATTTACTATTTTAACCTTATTATCAATAAAAAATTTCAATAAAACTTATCCATGCATATCCACTAACTTTAATTATGGTACATTTACCACTCAAGTCCATTATCTTTTCTTTCCAAATCCATTTAGCCTTTTTAACTAATAGAACTCAATTTTTCACCTTTTACGATTTAGTCCTTTTTACCTAATTAACCATTTAAACATCAAAATTTCTCAACAAAACTTTAATACAACCTTAATATAATCCTGTATACATTAAATAAATAATAAAATAATAATACACATTGTAATTGTGGTCCCGAAACCACTATTTCCAACACCACTGAAAATGGGCTGTTACATTGTTAAACATGATAAAGAATGAATTGAGTCAAGTGTTGTAATTGTTCTAGCTTATTCATGTTATTGTTATTAAAACTTGTGATTTGCTGCTAAATCATCTCATTCCATTTTTCATTGCATTTAGGTTAACTCATTTGCCTATAATTGATTAATTTAATTTATTCATCACCTTAAAAATATTGTATTTTCTTAACCAACTTGTAAATATTAATTTTACAATTATTGATTTAAACACTGTCCTTGTGGAGACGATAACTCATTTTACTTACTTTGTCACATTCCAAAAATCGGGTTAGTAGAATTGGACATTAGATTATGGGTTGAGAGAAAAATCAAATTTTGTGTCATAGGAATTAAAATAGGATAAAATAAATAATTAGTTAATAATAGTAAAAATAATAATTAAATTAAATAATAATGGTATTAATAATCGAGGCATTAGTAAAATAATAATAATAATAATAATAATAATAATAATAACAGAGACTAAATTGGGAATAGTGGTTAAAGTAGAGGTTAAATGTTTAAATTAAAAACTAGTGGTTAAAAGGGAAGCTATTAGAACAAGGGAGAATATGGGAGGACTTATAGGGAAAATAACCCTTTTTTAAATGGTTGGTTGGCTATAAAAAGCCATACCCATCACTTGTTGATTTTATTTTGTTTCTTTCCATATCTTTTTCATTTTTAAATTTAGTTAGATCTAGATTGGAGTATTTCCTCTAAAATTTTTTTGCATCTCTTATATTTCTTGGCATCCAAACACTCCTTATTCTTTTAATTTGCAAGAAAATCATTCTTTATTCTCCAATTTCTCACCTAAACTTAGCTCATTTTTTCTCAATTGGTGCAAATTTGTGGAGGTTTTCGAATTAAAGGTAAATATATTACTTTCTTATGTATTAAATTTTTATTAGGTGTTTTTAATTTGAATTTTTATAGATCTAACCAAGAAAATTAAAGATCCATGGTTCTAAGATCCATGGTTCTAAAGCTATCTTTTGCATAAAAAAATGGTGAATGAAGAAATAAAGAGCTAAGAGGTGTTTTGAAAATAAATTTTAGTATATTTTGACGAAATTAAGTGGATTACAAATTCTATTTAACAAAATCTTTAAGTAATTGAATGAATTAAATGGTTGTTTTTTGAGAATGAGGATGAACGATGGTTTTCGAGAAAAGTAGTGTCTAATAAAATTGAGTTGAATTATTGGTCTAGATCTATAATTAGGCACAAGTTATGGGGTTAGGAGGTGGAAATTAAGGATTTAATTAAATTAAAAAAAGAAGAAGGAATTAAGTGAAATAGATTGTACGAAATAAGTTGAATAAGTATGCGTGAGTGGAGAGCCGTTGTATGAACACAAAGAGATAAGTTAGATTGTTTTTGAATGCTTAGTAATATGTATATTTTTGTGCGAAGATGGAAACATTGGTGGAGCCTCAACAAACCGTGATAAAGGCAAGCAAAAATTTTTCTAATTTGATGAGTCGTGATGAGCTATAGGCGAGTGCATTTGTATGCCGTGTTTTAGCATGAATTGCAAAATCTAGAGAGTCAAAGCGTGGCTTGTGAACCACCACTTATGGTATGCGAACCTTGACTTATTCCTTGCACAAATCCTTACAGTTTTGGTTAAATCATTGAGTAAATACGTTGTGCAATTTTAATAGTGCAAAGTGCATGAACTTATAATACATATACATAGGTTTTATTGTGTATACAGTATATATATTAGTGGGTGTAATACCCAATTTTTAGTGAAATCAGAATAGTGGTTTTGAGACCAAAATTTTGACTTTGAAATATATATTTTATTATTATTTTAATGTCTATAGTATGTTATTAATATAGTATAAAAATTTTGTTCAGAAATTTTACCATTTGCATTCTTAATAGATAAAAAGGATTAATTTGTAAAAGGTGCAAAACTTGAGGTCTATAAGTTAAAGGGATTTATTTGCTATGAAATTTAATAGTTAGATGGTTTATGTAGTATTTGTTCCATTGATAATTTGAGTGAACACCTATGGCCATTATTTAAGTTTCTTTTAAAGGTTAAGTAAAAGGTTAAATTGGTAATTTAGATATTAAAGTGAATTAAAATAAAACAAAAGGTTGTATCATCTTCAACCTTGAGCATTACCACCAAAAGTTGAAGAAAAAGAAAGAACATTAGGGCTTGAAGCATTCGGTCATATCTTCCTATTGCATGTAAGCATTTTTCATCCTGTTTTTTAATGATTTTTAAGTTTTTGGAGTTGTTGTAGCTTAACCTAGCTAGCTCGGGGACTAATTTGCAAAATGGTTGAATGTATAGAGTTTTACCATGAATGCATTTTATTTGTTTGTGATGTTTAATGGAAGAAAACGAATCCTTGTTGTTAGATAAATAACTTTTATTAAGTGATTTTTGATAAATTTGTCAACTAGGGGTTAAATTGAAAAATGTGAAATATTATTGTGTAATTTGTGAATTAATGAAATGTATGGGCTGCTATAAACCTATACGATATTAGGCTAAGCTTGGGTAGGGATGAAATTTCATGAATTTTATTTTACGAGCCTAAGGACTAATTTGTAAAGAAATCAAAAGTATGGGGGCAAAATGGTAAATTTTCCAAAACATGATTTTTGGACCAAATTGATTAGAATGAAGTTTTAATTAGTTAAATTTGATTATATAGATCAAGAAAAGCAACGTACGGATTTAGATCGGGGAAAAGAAAAAGTATAAGATTAATTGATCATTTTTCTCCGTACAAGTTTAAGGTAAGTTCGTATATTTAATTAGCATTAAATTATATTTGATTTAATGATTCTATGTTATATTCTTGCTATTATGACTCTACGAAAATATCCAACGAAGTTTTGACGACATTCAGATCCCGTTTGAACCTTAGGAATAAATAGGATACAAATGACATGTCATCAGGGGTTACCGTGTTTTGGGTGCTGGTCTCGTACATCCTACCAGTGGCTGAGTTTCTGGCATTTGTTACAGTTTCTTGATAGCTTGTGTGAGCAACATCGTGTAGCAATGTCTTGACTGATAGCTTGTGTGAGCAGACCCATATATGGCTCGAGAAAGAGCATTGATATGAGATATGAGATAGTAGTGGCTTCAACCACGTGTTGGCACATAGTGTGCGAGATTTCCCGCATATTCGATATTATTCTAAGTTGTTCAATGAGCACAGTTCTGTTACAGGTTATATGAGTTCGATACAAATTGATACAGGTATTTACATGAATTACATGGAAATGGTTTATATATGATATATGAACACATGGTATAGATGTTTCATGTATATGGAATTTAAATAGTTGTTGAACTCATATATGATTCTCGATTTTTATATGAATACATGGCTAAATTGGTTGATGAATATGTGTTAGGCTTTTGGGCCAAATTGAATTGTGATTTTCTTACCTAAATTGTGGTTAAAAGGTAAGTTAAATTTTCAGTTATACGAGCTTACTAATCTTAAATGCTTATTCTGTATTATTTTCCATGTTTTATAATGGTTTGGAAGCTTGTTCGGGTTGGAAGTTGTCGAAGATTTCATCACACTATCTATCGGCTATTTTGGCACTTTTGGTTATATAATTTTGGTTATAATGACATGTATAGGTTATTTTGGCTAATGATAGCCTACCTGTTTTGTTATGTTTTAGCCATTTGATGTGGCTAGTATTTTGGGTATATCTTTTTATGTATATATGTAAATGGCCTTATCATATTTGGTGTATGGTTATCATATAAATTTTCTAGTTTGTAAATTGATATTTTGAGTACTAAATAATTGAGATTGATAAGTGACATACATGTTAAGTTTTGGTAAAATTATGCATATATGCGTTTGGTCATTTAGGTAAGTTTGCATACATAGTTGGCATGTTTTTAAATGGTCAATTGAGGTGCCCATGGGCATCATGGTTATATGTGATGATAATACATGTTTTAAGCTTGATTTTGGTTGGTTTTGAATGCCTATTTATGACTTGGTCATATGCAAATTGTTGTGTTTAGGTTGATACCAATTTGGATGAGAAATATGGCTTGGAAAATGGCCTATTTTTGTCCACATGTGCAGAGATACGGGCGTGTGTCTCAGCCGTGTGTGACACATGGCCATGTGACCCTTGTAACTTTTAAAGAGTACAAGTCAGTAGGCTCACACGGCCTAGCACACAGGCGTGTGGCTTGGCCGTGTGTCAGAAGCCAGAATACTCACCATTTTTCACACGGCCTAGCACACGGGCATGTGGCGTGGCCATGTGTCACAAGTCACTATGCTCATCATTTTTCACATGGCCTAGCACATGGGCATGTGGCTTGGCTGTGTAACCCAAGTCAATGAGCTCACTAGTTTGGACATGGGCTGGGGCAGGGCCGTGTATCCCTACTTCAAATACCCACACGGCCTGAGTCACGGGCGAGTGTCCCCTGCACCTTTGAAAAATTTCAATGTTTTTTAAAAAATTCTTTGAGTACCCAGTTTAGTCCCGACTTGTTTTTAATGTTTATTTTGGGCCTCGAGGGCTCGTATTAGGGACGATATGATTGAATTTGATTGGTTTCTGATATGTATGCGATATGAAATGAAATGTTTGTTTGTTTAATCTGTAAGTCCGATAATGCTCTGTAACCCTGTTTCGACGTTGAATAGGGGTTAGGGGTGTTACAATGGGTGTTATATATATAAAATATAAATGGGGGAATTGGCAATATACATATATATGAGTGGGGTTATATATATATACATATATACATGAGTGATTATACATATATAATATTTATGGATGGCTTTATTTTATGTAATATATATTAATGGATTTTGATGTTATATATGTGATATAATATATATGCATGGTTCTATTGTATACAATGTATTATGGGTATGATTTTATATAGTATATAAATTTACGGGATTTTTAATGTATGCTAAAATTTGACGTGACAATGGTCACTAAATAGTTATGTATAATTGTGTAATATATATTCGTATATGATTATGTATGCTTGCGAATGGATATAAAAATAAATATTATAATATGAATTTTTATAAAAAGTGAATTTTATTAATAGTGCACATTTATGCATGCACGAAACCTTAAGTGAATTATGAGATTTATGATATTTCGAGTTTTGATTAGTGCAAAATTATATTATCGTGAAATGTTAAGTGCAAGCTCAATTGTAGTGTGAGCCAATTATATTTGTGTATTATGTTATATTGTGAACCATGTTAATTTGGTGAATTATATTATTATGGAGAATTGTATTAATTTGTCGAACTGTGTATTGTGAGATTTTGAGTTGTATTGTATGTAAACTAAGTTATTGCTTGCCCAATGCTAAATAAAATATGCTAACAATGATTTATGTGAGCTAAGTCATGAATGATATGTGAACTATGATTATGAGTTCAATAAATGTTGCATGGAAGTTAAATTAATTGTGAACCATACTCTATTGCGAACTGTGCTATATTGTGCGAGATCTCCTTAATTGCAATCCTTATTATACTGAATATTATGAATGTGTTAAAAGAGATATGTTGGCATTGTGACTTTATGGAACCATTGGATATAGTTGGCATGCCAGAGGATTGTAAGTACTCACCCCTTTTTATTTATTGCAATGGGCATTGTGGCCCGGAGATAGTGTTGGAGAGATAGGGGAATGTCGAACATAGCTCCATTCACCGTAGACAATGGTGTGTTTGGAGAGTGTGAGCATACATGCTACACTTACATGAGATAGCGTACGACTTTATGAGTCATGTGGTGTGTTTTGGAGAGCTGTTTATCCAATGAGTATATAATTTGATTATGTTTCATATTCACGAATTGCCAATATATCACTGTGTTGAGTATGAAATTTGTGTTATACGTGTGTTGAGATTTTAAACTTCGAAGTGAAGGCAATATGGGTTGTTCCAAGGGTTTAGTACTAGAATTAGACTTAAACTTTTTAAATAAACTTTTCAATGAGTTGTAAACAAACATTACGGACTGTTTTTTTTGGATGTTATAATTGCTTGCTTGATTACTGGTTAGATGATTTTAATAACTTAATGTGATGATAATTAAATGTACTGAAAAATTTTTCTAGCTAAGGGAGACCGTTAAGAGGTACGCCTTATACCTTCTGATTGTATGAATGAAATGATTAATTTAGAAAAACATGCACATAGATCTAATTTCTTATATGAAATATTCTGCAATTGTGTGGTATGTATGGTTGGTTGGTGTGGTTCGTAAAGTTTTAAACAGATAGTCACCTCGGTGGTTAATGTGATGTTCCAAATTCAGGTTGGACCATCCCGATCGAGTTTGGGGCTTCACATATTTATTACTTGATAACGATTGTGTATACATGCACATTCCGTTGTGAACCACTTTCCCCTTACCTCAACTCACCAAGTTGAAGCTAGGGTTGAAAACCATCCTCAAGCACTAAATGTGGGTGCTCAAGCTACTGGTGGTGGGAAGAATTCTCTAAACGATGATACATTGTTGCGCATTATTTGTGGATGCACTTCGTAGAGTTGCAAGAGTTGCACCACAAACTCAACCTGTTATTGTTGTTCAAAAAGCCCTATTGAGAAATTGAGGAAGTTTGGAGTTAAGAATTGTAAGGGTTTTAAGTGTGTCGATACTTAGACTACGGGATATTGACTTAAGACTAGTGAGAGGTTCTTGGAGTAGTTGGAATGCACTCAAGCTTAAAAAGTGCAATGTGTTGTTTCTTTTTTGAAAAAGAGGTATATCAATGGTTGTTAACCATTGTATGATTGATTCCGGTAAATCGGTTGACTTGGATTTTATTTCAATTTGAGTTCAAGAAGAAATATATTGGTGAGTTGTATTGGGAAGTAGGGTTGATCAAAACTCGATTTGATTCGATAAGTCTAATTTTTTTTTCAAATTTTGAGTTAATCAAATCAAGTTATTCGATTTTTTCAAATCAACTTGAAGAAGTAATTCAATTTTTTTAGTTTGAGTTCAAATCCAGTTGAATTTCACAACACGAATAATTTAAATAACTCAAATAAGAAATTGATGTAAATACCTATGGAGTCCTTGATAGTTTTGAAAATGTGTAATTTGGTCCATCTAAAAAATTTTACAAAAAATTCAAAAATAATCTTCAAATATTCAAAATATTTATAAAATATATTTTTAAAAAATTATAAATATATATAACTTTAAAAATAAAAATCTTTAGAATATATAAAAACGTTGAATTATATTTTTTAAAAAATTTGAAACAAAAAATTTGAGGCTTCAAACAAGTAAATTATAAAATCAAGTTTATAATACTAATTATCTTTTTTTTTCCTCTTATTTTGTTTTAAAGAGTTTTCAAATATATATGGTAGTTATGTTCTTCAACTTACAAACTAGTCATATTATCAGCAAGATATTAATATGGTCGGCTTAATTTTTTAATTTAACTTGAAAATAATTATTTGTCTCGATTTGAATTTCATTTCATTTGTCTTTATTTGAAAATTTTAAATCGAGTCAGGATGATAAAATAGGACTCGTCAACTTAACTTAAAATTTGTTCACTCGATTAAATCGAATGCTCACCTTTATAGGGAAGATCAGTAGAGAGAGTTTATGTTACTTGTTTATGGAAGGTTTTCGATAGCCGACTACGAGAGATTTTTTTTTGTTTGAGTCGGTATGCTCTTCAGATGGTACCAACAAAGGTCAAGAGTTGCAGTTGGTTTCTCCAAAGGTTGAAGGAAGAGATCTTTTTGCAATCAATAGCTCATTGGCTTAAGGAGTTTTCTAAACTGTCTAAATGGGCTAAGATGGTTGAGCAGGTACTTAAGTTGCAAAAATGCCAACTTTAGAAGTTTGTGGTTTGGGGAAAAATACATTTGGTGGATCTAGTTTGCAACCTACTATTGGGTCTATGCAAATTAGAGATTTTCGAGATTTGAGATGATCTATAAGTATTGGATATCATAGCACAACAAGAGGACAATAACATCAGTTATTAGTATTTATTGTAACATCCCGAATTTTCGAGTTAAAAGTTTTGAGCTTTGTGGTTAGGGTCAGTGAGTAGGTTGAGCTATTGTGTTTAGTTGTGCATTTTGATATCAGAATGGGCCTGCTGGTTTGGTGGTTAGTTGTTTGTTAGTGTATCTTTAGGATGCATGTTCAAGTCCTTGTGTGTGCGTTTTGGTGAAAATTTTTTATTTTGTTAAATAGTAGATTTGTTTTAAGTTTAAAAATAACTATTTAGTTTTATTATTATTATTATTATTTTATTATTTTTATCGCTTTTTTCTTTTCACTTTCTCCTCTCCCTCTCCTTTGTTTGCTTTTATTTTTATTTTTCTTTTTTCTTCTTTTGGGAAGAGATTTTGCTTGTGGATTTTTGGAGAGCTTCACTCTTTTGTCATCGATTCATTGTCTAGACGTCATTGATTGCAAATCAGGTGTGGGTTCCGAATCTTTTCTAATTTGTTTACGAATTTTTGAGTTGATTCTATGAAAACGGGCATTTCACGTGTGTGTGTTCGTAACCAGTTATTTACGATGCTGCGTTGTTGTTTTATGCTTAGAAATTGTTCAATTTGGTATGATTTCAGGTTATCGAGGGATGGGAAGTGTTTCAAGTGTGAAAGCACAATTTTTTGGGCTATTTTAGGGTGGTTTCGTGACCACACGGGCGTGTGCCCCTACACGGGCGGTCCACATAACCGTGCTGAATTAGAAGTTAGGGTTCCGAGCCAATTTTGATGCCATATGGTCGTGTTAGTCGATTCCCACACGACCATTCCACTTGGCACACGGGCGTGTGCCGTTTGGGAATTAGGGCTTTTGTGATTTGGTGCCACATGGCCTGTGGCTAATTTGGGCATTTAGGGATCCCATACGGGCGTGTGAGACCCTCACACGGTCGTGTCTGCCCTACACTCTATTTTAGCACAAATGGAAAAAGAGTTACACGGTAATGTCTCTAGCTCACACGGACGTGTACCTCAGGCACACGCCCGTATGCCTTCTCCCACATGGGTGGGTTGACCTCCACATAGGCATTTTGACCCCCAGACGGCCTAGGCATTTCCACACGGCCGTGTGGCCCTAAGTCACCAATTTTAGTTCTGTGTAAGTTTTTATCTGAAAATGTGTCTGTGTGTTCCAACCCTTGGCTAGGATTTGGTGAGGGTAGTTAAGACTCTGATCTGGGCTTCGACTTATGTGTTATTTGTGACTGTTGTCCGAGATATCTGATTCTAAACCTGGTTAGTTGGGTTTGTGTTCATGTCTATTTCTGTCTGACTGTCTGTCGATGTGTTCATTGTTTTTGTAAGGTTTTAAGCATACATGCACTTGCATAAAGTAATTTTTGGGTTGGTTGTGAAGAGAAGGAAGACTAATTCTAATATGGCAGTCTAACTGCAACTTATTGGTACAGCAGTTTATCGCACTATACCGCATGTTTGTCGACTTTGCTGCGTACTATTATCTAATCTGGCAGTTTAAACTGCAAATGTCTGTACAGTGGTTTATCGTAATGCATTGTACTACATATACGGCAGCTTTGCTGCGTATTATTATCTGAGTGGCTTGGTCCACATTCATGGTGTGTAGGGTTCGATGGGCCTTTTGAGGTTTTTTGTGGTGTGTTTGGTTTGTGTGCTTAAACAGCTCTTTTGGGGTGTGATCATGCGACAGAGAGGTGTGTTTGCCAAATAGGCGGGTTTTTTTATTACTTGACTGCATTCATGCGCATCTGTTTAAGTGACTAGGTGTAAGATTATTTGACTATATTCTGTCTGACAAAATACTACTTGTGATTGAGTGTCTGTGTATGACATGGTGTGCTTGAATTGTTACGTCTAGTTGGGATGTTGGTTCCAAGTTTACTTTCTGATTCTATGTACCTCTGCAAGTATGTTTTTCTATCGAACTGATTTTTGTAATTCTGTTATTAGTCACGTGTCGAACTCATACTGAGCTCGTGTAGCTTACCCCCTTAGTGTTTCCCCTTTCAGGTACATTTACGTGTTTTGATGCTGGGCTCGGTATGCGGAGGTACCGAACAGTCACGATTAAAAATAGGCTTTAATAGTGTCATTATAATTTATGAGATTATAATTAAATAGTTTGTGTTGTAAGTGCTATTTGAAAACTGTGGTACAGAATTTTGTGTTTGACGCTCGTAAGTGTCATTGGGACTGCATCTTCTTTTGAAATATCAGGATTTTATAACTGAGATTTTTTACACAACTTAAAAACTGTTGTGTTTTTTGGTTTGTTAAACTAAAATTTTCCTATGATCACTTTGGTGATCAATATGACCTCTGGGATTCAGCCTAAACTTCTAGGTCAGGTTTTGGGGCGTTACATTTATAGCTGGTACTGGTGATTCTACTCATGCTTTAGGTATGGACTAGTTGTTTGAGCATAGTGTTGTGATTGACTGTTGCTTGAAGAAAATTTTCCTTTGAAGATCAGATGGTAGTGAGGTTTTAGTTAGTAGTGTTAAACCTAGTAGTGGTGTTAGAGTTTGATCTGGTGCCCTAAGTGTAGTATATTCATTTTATATACTTGTATTTTTTGAACAAATTGGTCTAATAATAATTCATTAATTAAATTAGTACCCTTTCTATATTGTCCTCAATTTTTTTTCATTCAAAGCAAAATGGAAGCAAATATTGACTCATTGGTTATCTAATGGTTAACTAATACTAAGTGGTATTACACGATTGGATCATAATATGGAAAAACAAATTGTATTAGTAGATGAACCTAAACTTGTCCTTAGTCTACTAGAAAATGAGCAAGCCAATTGAAAGACAAATATGCCATCTACCAAGTCTAATTTGGAGATGCTTTGTTTTTGACATCGTAGCAGATGACTCCTAGAAGATAGAGACATAGATGTGATTGATAGTACATCAGACAGGACCTGTAACAACTCAAAAGTCATTGGTGTCGAAAAATACAGTTTTGGGACTTCGTTTTCATAAACCGAGCCTACAGATATTATTATTAATTATTTACAAATTTATTTTATAAGTGAATTGAATTTCGAATTAGTAATTTGGCCGAATTAGTTATTAATTAAAGTTTATGGATTAAATTGTAAAAGTTTAATTATTATAAATTTTTTATGTATAAAAGGTTTGAGGACCACAATGGTTATCAAACCATTGTTCTTACAAAGTGGGTGGTATTAATGATGATAGAACAAAGGAAAATTTGAAGAATTTATTGTATTGATTTGCTGAAGTAGAAATTCTAAAAATTTCAAGGTAAAAAGATATTTGACTCTAGCTTCAAAAACAACAAGAGGATCTTAATTTCAAATTCTATAGCTTAAGATATAAATAATTTAGTGACTATGACACAAGTGGACAACTTTGTTATGAACACATTAGTAAATAGTGGAATTATAGTTAATGTTACATATAAACATGTTATACTAAAAGCTAAAGATTCTAGTACATGTACATATAGGATGTGGAATGGAGAGGAGGAGGGAAATAATAGAAGAGTTATAAAATGAATTAATAGTTGATTATGGCTGATCAAATCATATTAGTGTGAATTTGATTGATGATTGAGATAGAGTATTAAATTGAAAATAGTATAACTTGGTGAAATTGATTTGAAAATGAGTCAAATCATGTTATGCTATGTATGTAATGATATCTTGATTTATGAATTGATGATATTGAGATCGATAAAATGAGAATATAACTTATAATGAAATTGAATTTTTTGTTGATAGATTGGAAATGATGAAATGTAAGTCAAGTTCAATCATACATTGGAAAAATGGTTACCCTATCAACTGGTCGGGCAAAATCGGATATATGATAAATTGAGTGTGGTTACTTTGACTATATGTCGATAAGCGCTATCTGTATTTTCCTTCGGGTGTTCCAATGAGTGCTAGGTGTAAACTAATTACTCCGAATGTTTCGATAAGGCACCGGGTGCCAAATTGTTACTTTGTCTATGTGTTGATGAGTGTTGGGCACAACTTTTACTTTGGTCACACTGATAAGCACTATGCGCTATCTATTTTCTTTAAGATTGTCTGATAAGGCACTGGGTGCCAAATTGGTGTGTTGGTTTGACTTATGTATCCGTTCTGAGCCTGTGACAAGTTAATAGGGTTATAAAGATTTAAATTAATTAAATGATATAAGTAAAGAAATGATATTGAATTGAGATATGTATGAAAATGAGCATTGGGGGTCGAATAAGTAGGGGAGATATTTTAGGCTCGAAAATGATTGGATTGTTAAAACAAAAGGAAACATATAAGCTTAATTGTTATGATAATAAATGATATGAAAGAAGTGTTAAATTATGCATGAATGTGGTAATAGTGATTTGGATGAATGATATTTGAAAATGATTAAATGTTGTAAGTTTGAAAAATAGGCACTTATATTCGAAATTGAATTATCAAGCGTAATTATAAGATAATGTGAGCCTCTTAATAAACTAGGGAGCTTATTTTGTAAGATATGGAATGAATCATTTGACGTGGTAATGAAATGATTGTTATACGATAAGAACAATGTATAGTGTATGAGTGGGCATATGCGATCGAATTCAGGGTATGATAGGTAATTGAAAATAATTACAGGAAATGATATGTGAAAATAT
Organism: Gossypium hirsutum; assembly: GCF_007990345.1. Lineage (NCBI taxonomy): Eukaryota > Viridiplantae > Streptophyta > Magnoliopsida > Malvales > Malvaceae > Gossypium > Gossypium hirsutum. The sequence goes on along the minus strand of NC_053425.1, from coordinate 42,619,196 downwards.
GAATGGTTCCATAGAACGCAATATTGTAACTGTAATTAAAAACTTAAAATTGTATTGAAATAGATTAACAATAAAATATGTAAATGAAATGAATTATGTGAAACTGGTATGAGTTCATGACTTGATAAAAGATCTTGAAATGAAATAGTACACTGCTATGGGATCAGTTGTGCATATATACGTGGATCATGATAAAAAGAAGTATGTGAACTTATATGTGAATCAATTGGAAACAAGGCTTGGGAAGGGTTGAAATGATTACAGATGAATCGAAAAAGTTTAGAAATATACTTAAATGGTTTATTGTTGTGGAATGAACATGAAATTGATTGTTATAATGTTAATGATATAAATGTTTAATTCATAATTGGTATTGATTTTTAAAAAGGGTTTATGATAGTTGTTGGCATGTAAATGGAAATAATTACTTCTATTGCAATGCTAAATGAATGAGTTTGCCACTGGATATGAATGACATATTAATTGGATGTTACAATTTTCTTAACTTGAATTTTTTTATTTGATTCGTAGAAATACTATTGAGTTTTCATTGCTCAAGGATGATTTATTTTCGTGAAAATTTTAGGTATAATTCAAGATATTTGAACTACGACTTCCTCATCTAGTCAACAACCTTAGACTCTTCAACATTTGCATATTGCGTTTTTATTCTAAGTTGGCATGTACCTAGTGCCACACCTGGTTTTCCTTAAATTTGGAAATGAGGAACAATTGAGGGTTAAATTGAAAGAAGTTATCAGTTGGCAGCTTCAACTGAAAAAAATTAGGGAAATATAATGACTGAATTGGACAATGTTAAAATCCAATGCTGATTCAATTGGATTCAAGCCAACTGGTTTCTTAGTGGTAGACAAAATGATTACCCACGAATAGTTACTATAGGGTTGAAAGTTGCGCATGAAAGACTATAAATGGCTGGGAAATGACTTCCCAGGGAGAGTTCTTCTCAATTCTATTTCATTTTCCTCTCTTCTTCATCTTCTTCCTTGGTTGCTTCGAAGAAGAGATGGTTATGGAAATCTCCGCATGGAGTGGTGATTGTGAGGATTTAGTTGGCAAAGTAGAAAATCCAGGAAGATAATAAGGTTCTAAGTCCTTCAGTGTGCGTAAGTTTTAGAAAACAAAGTTAAGGGTTTTCAGAACCATTTTAGGGGTTTTGCATGTTTCTAAAAAACTAAGTTTTAAGTTGTAAATGTTAAGTTGAACTCATGATTTTGGTTATATTGCTTAGCTGCCAAGAAAATGGAAGCTCTAGCATTTGGAAAAGTTAAGTTGGTGAGAAAAAGTAGTATCAGGTGAGTTTCTATACTCCATCTCTGGTATGATCTCTGCTAATTGTGAATGCTACGCATGCATAAAATTTGCATAGGTAATTGAGTATCTGCTAGTGTGTCGGCAAATATGAAAAGGGTCATGGTAATATGCATATAAATTACATGTATTGCATGTGTGGCAATGAAGTATAGAAGGGAAATTATGGATGGGATAGATGAAGTTAGGATTGGGAAATGGAAAATTTGATGAGATAGTCTGTGTGCAAACCATGATGTGCGAAGCTCCTGGCCTTGCAGGGGGACACTTTGATGTTTGAGCAACAAGGTAAAATGTAAAAGGGAATAATATAGACTAGGCATTCAAGGTGACACCTTGATGACAATATTTAGGTTCCAAAGAGCAACACCACGACATCGGTCAGCAGGCTCTATAAGGTGACACCACGATGAAGATAAGGTCTTTTGGGAAAACATCTCAAAAAGGTATAGGGTGTAAGACCATAACTCGACTATGGCAGCATAAAGAGTCCACTAGGATAGTAAACATGAGGTATGTTGTGTATGATCATAGTTCGACTATGGCAACATAAAGATTCTGTCGGGACAGTAAACACGAGGTATGTTGTGTAAGACCAAAGCTCGACTATGATAGCATAGAGAGTCTGCTAGGATAGTAAACATGTTGTATGTTGTGTAAGACCATAACTCGATTATGGCAGTATACAGAGTTTGTTAGCACAGTAAACACAGGGTATGTTGTGTAAGACCATAGCTCAGCTACGACAGCATAGTGTAACACCCCTAACTTGTCTCTGTCGCTGGATTAAGGTTACATGATGCAACAAAGATTAACAAGTCCAATAATAAATCAAAACATTTCAAAGTTAAATTTAATCATCATAAATCAAAAGTCAATCATTATTCATAGCATATATGCGAAAACGAAACTTAAATCAGGCCAATGAAACCTAAAAATCAATTTAGAAACAAGTAATGATTAATTTGAAATAAAACAAAAAATGTGGAAAATACTGTAAACAAGGGTCACATGACCGTGTGGTCAGGTCGTGTGACATGGTTGAAGCCGTGTGGTACTACTCTATACACCTATCTCCTCAAACCGTGTACAATTTAAAAATAGGGTCATATGACCTTGTCGCCATGCTATGTAACATTCATGAATCGTGTGAAAAATCCTGCACTTAAAATCAAACAAACCACACAGCAGTGTAGTGTGACCATGTCTAGCACATGGCCGTGTGGGGTGACTATTTGTGGCACATGACCATGTGACAGCCCGTACCCCAGGCCGTGTGCACCAAAAATGACTTCAAAATCAAGCTATTTCAACTACCATTTCTTATATTTCAAGCTATACCAATTCCATTCATATTCACCTATTCAAAGCACATTAAAACATACCAAAACACGTCAATATAAATCATGTGTCATTCAATCTAAGTGCCTAACCAATGTGCTCTCATTGGCTCCACAATTCAAATTTTAAATAATTTCACATTCATAAATCATATGCATGTAACTATCATCTATACAATAGGATCTTACCACTTTTCAAACCAATTTCACAAGGCATGGCTCAACTCATTTATGCATACATGAACAAAGCTATGCCAAAAGTACCAAATAAGAAACACTTTCACAACATTTCATAACCAAAACATAAAAGAACAAAATTATGAACAAGTAAACTTTAAAACTCCTAGTACATGCTACTTATAACCTAAATCAAAATAGTTACAATTTAAACCAAGTTACTGAACGAATAGTGTGATCTCCAAAAACGATCTAATTGATAGCTCGAGTTCAACAATTTACAAAGAAGAAAAACTAGAACGAGGTAAACTTGCGTAAAGCTTAGTAAGTCCTAATAAACTTAAACCTTAACTTACCAAAAAGGATGTAATTCACATCACAAGTCTCACAAGCTTAGTGAGTTCATATATAAAACATGTAACTTTATCATGCTATCAAACATATACCCAAAAACACATTTGGTACATAAACCAATCATCACATATTCATTTAAAATTTAATATCTTTATTTCAAGTATCCATTTTAAATACATCTTTTCACATATTTATATTCCTACAAATATTTCGTATAAACACTTCATATAACCGTTTCATATATCTATTTCTATATAAACATTTCGTATAACCATTTCATTTACACATATAACACAATCATTTTGTATATCACATTTCATTTTAATAATTCTTATAAAATCCTCCATTCAATGTTTAATTCCATATAACTGTTTTGTATATTCCATTTCATTTTATACATTTAACACGCGATGAACCAAATTAAATAACATTGGATATGCAGGAACAATGCTCACACAAAGTGTGCCTGTAACTGTAACTGTATTTGCTCATACAAGTTGTGAAATGGGCCTGCTCACATGAGCTGTAGAGAATCTATAACAAATATAGGACCTCAGCCATCGTTAGGACATCCAAGATGTAACACCCCTAACCCGGCATAGACGTTATGGTTGAATCTGGTTGTGTTACAAAGAAGGGTTTTAAATTATATCTTTTAAATTAAATTGTATCGTTTTATTAGTTTATCAATCGGAGTCTTAATATCTGGAAAAACTTTGCTTATAATCTTATTTGAAACCATTTTAAGTTATCAAGAATTTGTAGCAGAAGTTTGAAAATTGTTTTATTCGAAACCAAGCTCGTGTTTCGAAAAACCTTTGTTAAAACCATTTGTTTGTGTAAAGTGTTTTTTTCAATGTTGTGGAAAATAAAGGAAAACAAAATCCAAATTCAAAAGTTAAAACCATACAGTCCAGAGAGTCTCAAAAATTACAAACTCTCAAGAAAAACCAGATTTTAATATAAAACTGATATTACTAAATAAAAACAGTTCTCTGTCGAGTGGTCAACACTGAGCCGTTGTCACACCGACCCGCTTAAAGCTGTGAATTACCTGAACAGAACAGACAAACATATGTGAGTTTTCGTAAACTCAGTGTGTAACCCAACAAAAATAGTCATGCAATGTACACAGATTTTCATATACAGTCAGATTCAGATTTGGGCCTAAGTCCATAATAGTAACAAATATCAGAATCAAATAATAGATTAGACGTACAGAATTTTACCCCCATCCTGTCTACACTATCTTCATCCATCCCATCACACCATGTGGGGTTAAAAACACCCACCCATCCCTACACACCATATTGTGTCGATGTGACACATAACAGATAATATATAGTCAAGCTGCCAGAATATTGGTGAAAGGTCACAGTACAGATCACTTCCTCCACATATACAAATCCCACCCCAAACACAGATACTGAATACATTTGCAAAAATAAAATAATAAACATGCTTAACATGCTCGTATACAGATAAATACATACTTAACAATACAGTCAGATATACATATCAGTTTCCTACTCAAATTAGACTATCAGAGTATTAGATCACATGAAATAGGGTTTGGTTATCCCTTACCGACCCAATGGTAGGCCTACAGTCAATCGGAACGACTTGTGAGACCTTAGGGAAAATTTTAGAATTCTGGGCCACATGCCCGTGTGGCCCATACGCCCAAAATAGCCTTACCAGTGTAGCCTAGACACCTAAAATGGCCTTGCCCGTGTGGCCCACACAGCCTGGCTCAAAACCCGTATGCTTGTATGGGCCCACACGCCTAACCTGGCCTAACCCGTATGGCTCACAAGGCCGTGTCAAGCGTACGGCCACACCTTCGTTAGTAACACAGTAGTGTCTTGCACACGGCTAGCCACACGGCCTGGCACACGCCTATGAGGCGTCGACAATGCCCTTTTTTGGCTTCTTTTGAACTTCAATTTTTCGTGTTTAGGGTACAAACTTGGTTCATTTTTTATGCCACAGCAATCCTGAGACCACCAGAACCTAGAAATGACATTACCACAATGAATTAACAACTAATTATGAATTTAACATCGTAAAACCAAAATGCGCAAACATACTTACCACCAATAAGAACAACCCCTATTGCGGTTTATGCTGTTGGAGCGAAATCTGCAGGTTCACCAACTACTCCTATGGAATACATCACAAAGAATCAATCTCCCTTTCTTCACACCATTTAGAAATTCAAAAGAAAATAATAAACCTAACAACTTACCGAAATTGAAACCTATACACAAATGAAATCCCTACTTACCCAACTGTATGTAAAACATCAAAATTTCGGATTGCCATGATGAGAAAACAAAAAAGGGATGAAAAAAATTAAAGGAGAATCAAAAAATTAAAAATACAGAGAAGGGAAAAAGAAAAAGGCTGGATAGAGGAAGAAAGCAGAATTGACGTCAGAAAATATTAGGGAATAGGGAGAGAAAAAAATAATTAAAAATTATAAGTTAAAATCAAATAAAATCCCACAATCCCCCAATTTAAGGCATAATCTCCTACTAACCCAATCCCAACTACCTACTTTCTCATTCACTTACACAGACTTTCAAACCCATCCAAACTCTCTCAGACAATTGAGACAAAAATTATCACCCTCGCTCACGTAGGGATTCGAACACAAGTCCTCCAGTAAGCTAGCTCCTTACCACTCGCACCAACAAGCTCATTCTGATATGGATTAACAGACAATTTTTTATAAGCCCACCCACTAGGGATAAGGCTTGGATCTAAAATAAAAAAATTTCACACAAGGGGGACTTGAGCCCAAGACCTCAAACACACACCTAGAATACTTAACCACAGAAGTCAATAGTCATTTTTTTCAGACTTCACAGGAACAAAAAAATTAATTGGGCGTTATAACTCTGCCCCCTAAAAAAAATTTTGACCTTGAAATTTACCTGATTCTAACAGATGAGAATATTACTGACGCATCGAGTCCTCAGGTTCCCACATAGCTTCCTCAGTGCCACGATTTTGCCACAGAATCTTAACCAACGGAATGAACTTCCTTCTTAGAACATTAATATCTCGATCTAAAATCTAAACTGGTTCTTCCTCAAAAGTTAAGTCCGGTCTTACCTCAATCTCCTCAGCAGAGACAACATGAGATGGATCAGACCGATACTACCTCAACATCGAGACGTGAAACACATCATGGATATGAACCAACTCTGGAGGTAGTTTAACTAATAAGCAACTACTCCCACTCCCTTCAGAATTAGAACGACCTAATGAACCTAAGGCTTAACTTTCCCTTACGACTGAACCGCATAACCTTTTTCCACGGAGATACCTTAAGAAATACAAAATCCCCTACAAAGTACTCGATATCTCTCCTTTTCAGATCGCATAAGACTTATGTCTATCATAAGCTACCTTTAGACGATCCCGAATCAATCTAACCTTATCTTCAGTCTCGAAAACTAACTCAAGATCCAACATAGCAGAGTACGACACTTACGACCATACAGAGCCTCATAAGGTGCTATCTAGATACTAGACTGAAAACTATTATTTTAGGCGAACTTAGCTAACGGTAGAAAATCCTCCTAACTACCTCAGAAATCAATCACATAGCTCTAAAGCATATTCTCCAGTATCTGAATCACCCCTTTAAATTAACCATCAATCTGAGGATGGAACGTAGTACTGAAGTCCAATCTCGAACCCAAAGCTTCGTGAAGCTTCTTCTAGAAATGAGAAGTAAAGCGAGGATCCCTATCAGAAATTATCGAAATTGAAACGCCATAAAGTCTCAAAATCTCAGAAATGTAGAGCTTCACTAACTTTTGTAGTGAATAATCCGTTCGAACTGGAATGAAATTGGTGGAATTGGTAACTGATCCACGATGACCCACACAGAATCCTTCTTAGTGGGTGTTAATGTAACAACCTGTTTTTAGGTCAAGTCAGAACAATGGTTTCAGAACCAAAAATCCGAAGAAGAAATATTTATTTTTATTATATCTTTAAGGTCCATGGTATGATTGAATAATTGTGTAGAAATTTCATTAAGAAATTTTATCGATAGAGTGTCCAATTTGACTAATAGGACTAAATTGCAATAGGTGCAAAATGTGTGTTCTAGAAGCTAGAGGTGTCTAATTGAAATGAAATTTTAAATTGGGGGTCCTTAAATGATAATTAGACCATTATACTTTAGGTTGGACAAAAATGGACATAGTTAGGTGAAATTTCAAAAGTTTATCACACCTTTATTTGTAAGATCCCAAAAATCCTAAACTTTCTTTTTTTTTCGGTTTTGATAAAAGGTGTGCTTAATATTCCTAGTCAAGTGTTATTTATGTGATAATAGGCCTTGGTTAATTTATGAGCTCGAACTTTGGGGTAAAGGAAATTATAGTTTAATAATTAAAAGAACCTTAATGGCAAGTAGTTTGGGTTTTTAAATAAATGAAAGAGGAATTGGACATAAGGAGCCTTGTGTTGGAGTGGCAAGTAGCGTCACATGTGGGGCTTAGAGGTGGTGTCATATGCATGGCAAGGAGGTTTGGGGTTCAAATCCCTCCTTGCTCAAAAGAAGGATTTATTTTTGCTCAATAAATGGCCAATAGTGGCGTTGTGAACTCTGAAGGGAGTGATCAGAGGAGAAATTTAAGGAAGGGATTAAGGAGTTATTAGGGAGAAAAGTTAAGAGATGAGGGGTGTAGAGAAGTACAGTCGAATTGGGAATTTGGGGATAGGTAAATTCGGCTATAGTATATATAGGTGCCAATTTTGGGAATTCAAGGCTAATGCCGAATTCTTCCTTTTTACCGAAAACACTTTTCTCTTCAAATATCTAAAAGCCGAAATCCCTTATTCTTTCTCTTTTAGTTTGTGCTGATTTCTTCCCTTCCTTTCTCATCAAACTCTTTTCTTTCTCGCTCCTAGTTACTTTCTCTAAAGCTGTATATCTTTTGGGCAAAATCCTGTTGTGCCGACACTTTTTCTTCAACATTGGTCGATCGATTCTTGTGTAAGTGCTTTACTTTATTTTAGTTAGTCTTCCTAGTACTGATTTTTTCTCCCCCTCACTCTTTCTAAATCAGTTTTGGTAAGGAATTAGTATCGAATCGAGGATTTCAAATCTCTGCCGAATTGCTCCTTAGGCATTTTGGGGTTTTAGGTAAGTATTCCTCTTTTATTGGTTAAGGTTGGCCGAAAGGTCATGGATGATTTAAGAGTGACTTAAGATGATTTGAAAGTCACTTGTTCTTTAGTTCTTAATGCTAAAGATTAATGCAGATTTAAGAAATACTTGTGATTAGTGATCAAGGAAGGGTTGTTAAGGCTTGTCGTTCAAGGTAAGGCAAATGTGAGATTTTTGATTTTTGGTGATCGTATTTGATAAGTGTGTGATTAATCGTTGAGTGACATAATTTGTAGATTAGTGGCTAAGGAAATCATGACACGTTTTAGTACCAGGTGTGTACATACAGTGCACATACAGAGTAGACCGACAAATCCTGAAATGCCAAAAACTCGAAACGCCGAAAAGCTAGAAGTTGGGCTACAATAGTCTTGCGAGTGCGTGAACACTCGTAAGGGGGAAAAACAATAGGTTATCAGAGGCCCCATGAGCGATTCCATGGACTTGGGCCGTGTATTGCCAACCGGGCCAGAATGGGCTAAATGGGCCCGATGGGTTGTAGGGCCCATAATAGGCAAAATTGGCAAATTGATACTATGTGATGAAAAATCATATGATTGCATGAATATGAATGTGATTGGACCTGATGGGCCATATGGATGTGATTGGGCTGATGGGCCATATGAATTAGATTAGGCTTAAAAGGGCCAAGTGAATAAGTATGAATCTATTAGTGTTTAGTAAGGGGTTGTGGACCCAGTTTTTTGGTAACTACTCAATCAGGCATAAAACTTAAATAATTAATTAATTGCGACCGTGGACGATTCATAAGGTTAAGGTGTGGCAATGAGTATATGCATGTTTAGGATTGGATCTAGGGAGAGCTTGGTACTTAAGCGGTCTTAGTGACTCACCTCCTCTTCTCTAGGATCCTACCTGGTGCATAGTATCTGTTCACTTTAGCCAACGAGGACTTGTTAACAGGCCAAGGTAAGTAATAAACCCATAATAAAGAGAAATTACCGAAAATGGCCCTAAGGGTGAAAATGACTAAAATACCCCTATGTGTGGAATGTAAGATTTATGGATGTTACATGTATACCTGCTGCATTCATATGATATTCTGTTTAGGTTGCATATGGGTTGGGAATTATGGAACGGAGGAAGTATATGAGGATCGCATGGTTGGTTGACGATCGTGGATCCACCGATGACTATTAAGCCCAATATTTGATTAGTAGCTTGTTGCAACGAAGGTAGTACCGCAACCGGGCAACCATTGGAGTGTATCAGATGGGCGGGTCGATATTTATATCCTCGCATGGTGTGTATCGGGGGATGGAGATGGTGTGTAGCGGTTGGATGGGTGGGATCCGAGCATATCTGATTACTTTACATTTGTTTTGAATTGAACTGGGCTCAGGCCAAAAAAGACTTGCTATTGCATGCTTTTCTATTTTCCATAGGTTGTACACACTGAGTTTTCGAAAACTCACCCCCTCTTTTATTTTTCTCAGGTGATCCTCAGTAGGTGGTTCGACGGTTGGAGGGACTCCGAGGTGGCCAGCTAGCAAGACGACTTAGACTTCTTTTCTTAAGCTTTTAATTTCTAGTATTTAAAGTTATTTCAGTCTGGAATGTAATAAGGCATTTCCTCTAGTTATTATTCAAATTAGGATTATACTTATTATTATTATGTTTTATATTTGCTAGAAGTAGAACATGGTTTTCTTAAAATCATAACTATTTTTAAATACTACCTTTCCGCAACTCAATTTTTAAATGAAAGTTTTCATAGATCATCTGTTTTACATAAAGCTTCTGCAACTGAAAAGAGATTTTACAAAGTAATTATTATCATACAAGAATGAATAGTTTTTCTTTAAAATACACCTCGCTTTGAAAGCAACAAATACAAGCTGGGATTTTACTCAAGGTTTTTATTTCAAAGAAGGGTTTTCAATGAAAATAAGGTTTTCGATAAAACACTTTAATGTGACACGCTGGATCTAGCCATAACATCCGGGCCGGGTTTGGGGTGTTACATTTAGTGGTATCAGAGCCAGGTTACAAAACTCGACTGTGAAGTGGGCCTTATTATTTGGGTTTTTTAAAGAAAAAAGAATTGGATCACAATGTTCTGGAAAAGAATCTTACTGTGCGGCACACCGAGTCTCCGATGTCGAACCAGGTAAGTTCTTTTTTTGTTAAGCTTGTTTAATTTGATATACTATAGATAGTTAATGGGCTACTTTAGAAGATTATACTAAGGCTTTTAGTTGGAGTGAAACTGAAGCCCGTATGGCCTTGAAACTGTGGAAGATTTACGAAAATAACTTTTTTTAATACTTTCATAAAACATCACCTTAATTATTGAAACTAATTAAAACTTCATCCAGATAATACGTGAACCAACGATGAGTGCTAGAAGAGGTGCAAGAGGCCGTGGCCGAGGTTGCGGAGGTGTAAGGGCTGAATCGTTGGCATCGGGCCATATGCCCAATGTTGGAGTATAAGAGGCTCCATCCTCACTCGTGGCTGAGATTCGACCATATGATTGGGCCATGGGAGATGATGCATTGTCGTAGGCAATGCTGAGGATTTTGGAAAGAGTCGCAGGGCCCAATAATGGCACGGGAAATCGGGGGTCAATTCCGGAGTGATTTCGATCAAATAGGGCTGAGATCTTTGAGGGTGTGGTTGGTGTGGCTCCTAACGTGGCTAAATACTGGTTAGAGGCCACTGAAAGGATAATGGAGGACTTGGAATGTTCACCTGAACAAAAGTTGAAAGGGGCAGTGCCACTGCTTAGGGAAGAAGCTTACTAGTGGTGCCTGACAGTGAAAGAGGGCACCCAACCTGAGCAGGTCACTTGAGAGTTCTTCAAAGTTGCATTTCAAGGGAAGTATGTGGGTGCGAGCTATGTGGATGCTAGAAGGAAGGAGTTCCTGAACTTGACCTAGGGAAACAAATCTATGGTAGAGTATGAGGCGGAATTTCTATGCCTTAGTAGGTATACAAGAGTTATGGTGGCAACGGACTATGAGCATTACGTTAGGTTTGAGGATGGTCTTAGGGATAGCCTCAGAGTACTGATAGCTCTACAAAGAGGGCGAGTTTTCTCAGAGTTGGTAGAGAAATCAAATATAACAGAGGAGGTGAAGCACACTAAGTGCCTAAATCGGGAAAAAGAAATGGGTAAGAATAAAAGGAAGGCTGAGACTCCTGATGCTGGACAGAGGCTTAGGGCTAGGGTAAGAGTTAATGGGCCAGTTAGAGCAGGGCTCCCTGCTATTAATCCAGGGGTGCCACCTTGTGCTGATTGTGAGAAAGGTCATGTAGGCGAGTGTTGGAAGAGGACGGGAGCTTGTCTAGTTTGTGGATTTATGAAGCATAGGATCAAGAGTTGCTCTAGAAGGCCAGGTTAGTGCCAGTCGTGGGCCGAGGTGGTGTTCAGCCCCCAAGGGGTGGTTGGCTGCCGCTAAGGGGCCGTGGGCAGGCCAGGGGTGTGACGGCAATGGACGTGGAGCACCAGGTAGAAATGAAGGCCATGTTGAGGCGAGGCAGCCAGCTTTGGTTTATGCTGCTTGTCACCGAGAAGACGGGGATGCCCCAGATGTGATAACGGGTATGTTCTTTATACATGAGTTACCTTACACTACATTGATTGATATTGGATCGATGCATTCATATGTTGCATGCAGTATGACTGAACCTTTGGGTGATATGTTTGAAATTACTACGTATGAGATTACTGTGATAAGTCTGTTAGGCCAGTCAGTGGGAGTGAATAAGTTGTTTAGGGAGGTACCCATAATAGTCCAAGGGGTTACCTTTTTAGCGGATTTGATGGAACTGCCATTTAGCGAGTTTGATTTAATCTTGGGTATGGATTGGTTGGTGAAACATCGAGCAACCTTGGATTGCACTGCAAAGCGAATGGTGTTAAGAATGGCGGAGGATAAAGAGGTGGTGGTGATTGGTGAACGCCGGAATTATCTGTCGAATGTGATTTCGGCATTAAGGGCTGAGAATTTGGTACGAAAGGGATGCGAAGCCCATTTGGCTTATATTAGCAATACAGAGGCTAAGAGCCCTACTGTTAAGGAGTTGAGAACAGTTATGGAATTTCCTGATGTTTTTCCTAAGGAGCTATCAGGGTTGCCGCCCAACAGAGAAGTAGAATTTGGAATCGAGTTGTTACCTGGTACGACTCCGGTGTCATCGCCCCTTATCGGATGGCACCGAAGGAGTTGGTAGAACTTAAGGCACAGATTCAGGAATTGTTGGATCGAGGATTCATCTGACCAAGTGTGTCTCCGTGGGGAGCACCAATGTTATTCATAAAGAAGAAAGATGGGACGTTGCAAATGTGCATCGACTACCGGCAGTTGAACAAGTTAACTATTAAAGACAAGTACCCTCTGCCGAGAATCAATAATCTTTTTGATCAGTTTAGAGGAGCTTCCATTTTCTCGGAGATTGATCTGTGATCGGGTTATCACCAATTGAGGGTTAAGGAGGCAAATGTTTATAAGACAGCTTTTAGAACTCGTTATGGGCATTACGAGTTCTTGGTAATTCCATTCGGGCTGATGAACGCACCTGCCGCTTTCATGGGTCATATGAATTGGGTCTTCCAACCCTACCTGGATAGGTTCGTGGTGGTTTTTATAGATGAAATCTTAGTGTACTCAAGAAATGAGGATGAGCATGATGCACACTTAAGGATTTTGTTGCAGATTTTGTGGGAGAAGTAGTTGTATTCCAAATTCAGTAAGTGTGAATTTTGGCTAAGGGAAGTTACTTTTCTAGGACATGTGGTGTCAGCTGAGGGGATTAAGGTGGATCCCTGAAAAATTGAAGTAGTGTTAGACTGGAAAACACCTAAGTCAGCCTCGAAAATTTGAAGTTTTCTGGGCTTGGCAGGGTACTATAGGCGATTTATGGAGGGCTTTACATTAATTGCTACACCTTTAACTAAGTTGTTGAGGAAGGGGGTATCGTTTGATTGGACAGACAAGCAGCAAGAGAGTTTTGGAAAGCTTAAGGAGATTTTAACTGTGGCCCCTGTGTTGATTCAGCCAGAGCCTGGGAAGGAGTTTACGGTTTATAGTGACACGTCGCATGTAGGCTTGGGCTGTGTATTAATAAAGGAAGGAAATGTGGTTGCGTATGCATCACATCGACTTAAGACTCACGAGGTGAATTACCCAACCCATGACTTGGAACTAGCTTTGGTGGTTTTCGCACTAAAAACATAAAGGCATTATTTATACGGAGAGAAGTGCATAAATTATTCGGACCATAAGAGTTTGAAGTACCTCCTTACCCAAAAGGAGCTAAACCTTAGGCTACATAGGTGGGTGGAATTATTGAAGGATTGTGATTGTACGATTGAATACCACCCTGGCAAAGCAAATGTGGTGGCCGACGCGTTGAGTCGTAGGGTTAAGTTGGACTCGAGGGCTATGCTCACCCGTTTAAACTTATTGGATGATGGTAGCTTGTTAGCTGAGCTTCAAGTAAAGCCGGTGTGGGTTGAGGAGATAAAGAGTAAGCAATTAGTGGATGAGACTTTGGGTGCTCGTTTTAGACAAGTAGAAAATGGGGAGACGTTAGACTTTGGGATAAATAGTGAAGGAGTGTTGTGTTTCTGTGGGAGAATGTGTATACCGAAAGACGAGGATCTAAGGCCGTCTATTCTGCGAGAAGCACATAGCAGTCCCATGCTATGCATCCTGGCGAAAAGAAGACGTATCAAAATTTGCGTGAGCTTTATTGGTGGCCTGGACTTAAGCGCGAGGTTATGGAGTTCGTAAGTAAATGCTTGGTTTGTCAAAAGGTGAAGGCAGAACATCAGTTGCCTTCAGGATTGCTTCAGCCAGTAAAGATTCCACTTTGGAAGTGGGAAATGATTACTATGGACATTGTTAGTGGGCTACCCTTGACGCCTACTAAGAAAGACTTGATATGGGTTATAGTGGATCGGTTAACCAAGTCTGCCCATTTTGTACCGGTCTGCATCGATTACTCGTTACAAAAGTTGGCTAGATTGTATATGACAGAGATTGTAAGATTGCATGGAATGTCAGTTTCCATAATATCAGATAGGGACCCACGTTTCACTTTGCGATTTTGGAAGAAGCTGCACGAGGCATTGGGTACTAGGTTGAACTTCAGTATAGCATTCCACCCTCAAACTGATGGACAGTCCGAAAGGGTGATCCAAGTTTTGGAAGATATGTTGAGGGGATGTGTAATTTAGTTCTGAGGTAGCTGGGTAGACTATTTGCCGTTAGCCGAATTTGCGTACTATAATAGTTATCAAGCAAGTATTGGGATGGTTCCGTATGAAGCACTGTTTGGGCGAAGGTGTCAAACTCCAACATGTTGGATGGAATTAGGCGAACGAAAAGTTTTGGGCCCTGAGTTAGTAGCAGATACTGAGGGTAAGGTAAAATTGATTCGGGATTGGTTGAAGGAGGCCTCGAATAGGCAGAAGTCGTATGCTGACCTTAAGGATCGAGAGATAGAGTACGCAGTGGGGGACTTCGTTTTTCTTAAGGTTTCTCCGTGGAAGAAGGTATTAAGGTTTGGACGGAAGGGGAAACTAAGCCCAAGGTTCATTGGGCCATATCAGGTTGTAAGGCGAATTAGCCCAGTCGCTTATCAATTGGAATTACCTTCTGAACTAAGCCAAATCCACGACGTGTTTCATGTTTCCATGCTAAGATGGTATCGTTCGGATCCTTCACATTTCGTGTCGGTTGAGGAGATCAAGGTTAGGCCAAACCTAACTTTCGAGGAAGAGCCCATACAAATAATTGGACGTGATGTTAAGGTACTGAGAAGGAAGTCAGTCCCATTAGTCAAAGTACTTTGGCATAGTCACAAGGCTGAGGAGGCAACTTGAGAATCTGAGGAAGCGATGTGACATCAATACCCTCAACTGTTTGGATCAGGTAAAATTTCAAAGACGAAATTTCTTTTAAGGGGGTAGAGTTGTAACGCCCTAAAAATCCCGAACTACTCAATCAGGCATAAAACTTAAATAATTAATTAATTGCGACCGTGGACGAGTCATAATGTTAAGGTGTGGCAATGGGTATATGCATGTCTAGGATTGGATCTAGGGAGAGCTTGGTACATAAGCGGTCTTAATGACTCACCTCCTCTTCTCTGGGATCCTACTTAGTGCATAGTATTTGTTCACTTTAGCCAACGAGGACTTGTTAACAGGCCAAGGTAAGTAATAAACCCATAATAAAGAGAAATGACCGAAAATGCCCCTAAGGGCGAAAATGACTAAAATACCCTTATGTGTGGAATGTAAGATTTATGGATGTTACATGTATACCTGCTGCATTCATATGATATTTTGTTTAGGTTGCATATGGGTTGGGAATTACGGAACGGAGAAAGTATATGAGGATCACATGGTTGCTTGACGACCGTGGATCCACCGATGACTATTAAGCCCAATATTTGATTAGCAGCTTGTTGCAATAAAGGTAGTACCACAACCGGGCTACCATTGGAGTGTATCGGATGGGTGGGTCGATATTTATATTACCTACATGGTGTGTATCGCGGGATGGAGATGGTGTGTAGCGGTTGGATGGGTGGGATCCGTGCATATCTGATTGCTTTACATTTGTTCTGAAATTGAACTGGGCTCTGGCCCAAAAAGACTTGCTATTGCATGCTTTTCTATTTGCCGAAGGTTGTACACACTGAGTTTTCGAAAACTCACCCCCTCTTTTATTTTTCTCAGGTGATCCTCAGTAGGTGGTTCGATGGTTGGAGGGACTTCGAGGTGGCCAGCTAGCAAGACGACTTGGACTTCTTTTCTTAAGCCTATAATTTCTAGTATTTAAAGTTATTTCAGTCCGGAATGTAATAAGGCCTTTCCTCCGGTTATTATTCAAATTAGGATTATACTTATTATTATGCTTTATATTTGCTAGAAGTAGAACATGGTTTTCTTAAAACCATAACTGTTTTTAAATACTACGTTTCCTCAACTCAATTTTTAAATGACAAGTTTTCATAGATCATATGTTTTAAATAAGGTTTTACAAAGTAATTATTATCATACAAGAAGGAATAGTTTTTCTTTAAAATACACCTCGCTTTGAAAGCAACAAATACAAGCTGGGGTTTTACTCAAGGTTTTTATTTCAAAGAAGGGTTTTCAATGAAAACAAGGTTTTCGATAAAACACTTCAATCTGACACGCTGGATCTGGCCATAACGTCAGGGCTGAGTTTGAAGTGTTACATTATTAATTCATTTTCACCACATTGGTAAAAATACATGTTTATACATCATAAGTATAGACCTATAATCACAAGGTCAACACAAAATCATTCTCATAGGCATGACTTACCTATTTCCATTCTCACCAAATGTGCATCATAAAGTGAAATCATTTCTCATTAGTTTGACATACATACCTGTGTTACTCAACATGCTCGTATACTTACTCATATTTATTCCTTATTAATCATACAACAAGAATTGAGTTCACATCTCATCAATTTCATGTAAGTGCCTGTACCACTCAGAATATAGCCATAAGCTCTATCATTTTGATATAAACCATACATCTCCCGTTGAACCATTTGGAATACTACAGGATATTCAATATACCTAAACATGGGATAAGATGCCGACGCTATTTCCCAGACATGATCTTACATTGGCTAGCACATCACAGTCGATGCCATGTCCTAGACAGGTCTTACACTGACTTTCATATATCGAGGTCGATGCCATGTCCCAGATAGGTCTTACACTGGCTCTCATCTATCGATGTTGATGCCATGTCCCAGACAGGTCTTAAACTAACACACAACAGGCTGACGCCATGTACCAGACAGGTCTTACACTAGCTTGTATATCTCGAGGTAGATGCATGTCCCAGACATGTCTTACACTAGCTCTTGTCTCAATGCCAATGCATGTCCCAGACATGTCTTACAATGACACTCATAATGTAGCCGATGCATGTCCCAGACATGTCTTACACTAGCACACATATCACCCAATGTCATGACATGAATATCCCAATCTATTCTTAAGGTTCAATTGGGAGTTATTGCTACGTAAATTCTCATAATTTACATTCACAACGCAAGTAAAAAATTCAGACCATACTAATTGTACAATACATGACAACATTATATTTGCATTATTTACGTACAACTTACTCGTTTCAATGGAATATTGTATTCCACCAAATTTCTAATGCATTCTATCATCATATGAGTGTTTTTAACTTTTGGCATCACTTTCTCATACATAACTCCATCAACATATACTTCAATACAATTATAGCAAAATATATTTTAAGTATATTAACAATAATATGGATAACATGCTTACTTAGTCACACGGACTTACCTCGAATGCAAATTTTGGCCAATTATTCTATTTTAGTCCATAACCTCGTACTTTTTGATTAAGCTTGAATCTCGGTTTTCCTGATCTATAATGATAAAATCCACTATTTTAATTATCAGATTAACCAATACATTTCATGATTTATACTTTGGCAAAATAACCATTTTGCCCCTAAACGTTCAAAAAAATTACGATTTTACCTTTAGGCTCGTAAATCGATTTTTATCGAATTTCCTCCCTTACCAAGCCTATACAAATTCTTTTTATAACTATAGCAACTCACAATTTCAATTATTTCACACATTTTCAACCTATTTTTGGACTTCACAAAATAGTCCCTTTAGGTGTTTTTCATGAACACGACTTCACAAAAGTTGTTTATTTAACAACCAAGACTCTTTTCTTCCATAAAGTTTCAGCTAACAACATAAATGCTCTCATGGAAAAACCCTAGACTTTCATCCATTTTGCAAAATAGTCCCCTCATTAGCTAGATTATGCTACAAGGGTCCCAAAAGTACAAAAATTATCAAGAAAGACTATCAAAATCACTTACTTGCAAGGGTGAAGAGTGGCTTTAAATTTCAAGCTTTCAAAACCCCTATTTTGCTGGTTTTTTCGGTGGAGAGAATGAAGGTAAAAGGATGATATTACTTTCTCTTTATTTTATTTTATTTCTAGTCAAACAAGTAACCAATTTCACCTAACCTTTGAAAATTTTCACTCCCTTGTCTCTATGGCCGGCCACCACTAATTTGAAGGCCTATTTGCACTGTTCCGACTAGGTCTAAAATCGGGTTGTTATAGCTAAGGTTTGCCAAGCTCTCAATGTAACACCCCTTACCCATGTTCGAAATCGGAACAGGGTATGAGGCATTACCAGACATAAACATATGCAATCGTATAAAATCGGGTCCAGAATTTGCGTTCAAATTTAAAACATTTCACATTTCATCTTAAAGTCCCTAATATGGGCCTACAAAGCCCAAATCATGCTTTGGAAATGGTTCGGGACAAACCGAGAACTTTAGAAAACTTTGAAAAAAATTCATGAAAAATAGTGGCAAACTCCCGTGTGATATTAGAACACGGTGGCTTCCATGGCCATGTCCCTAGCTCGTGCACTAATCTGACTTTTCGTTGCGAACAAATTTACGTCACACATAGATATCACCACTCATTCATCCACATATGTAAGCATACACATCCTTGAAATGCATCATGGACTTAAAATATAGTCAATATACCAACATCAAATGGCCTTACGCAACAATGAACTTTCAAATAGCATAGGCCAACATTTTAGGCCAAAACAATTATGAAACATACAAAAATAACCGAGTCCCCTATACATGTCATGACCTTAAGTATAAGAACTATCAATACCCAATTTGTTAGTTTGATAGTGTGATAGGTTCTCCGGCGACTTCCAAACCCGAGCTAGCCTGAGGACAATATAAACACAGAAAATAAACGGGGCAAGCTATATAGCTTAGTAAGTTGGTATGTAAATAATAAGAAATTTATTAACATGCTTTTACCAATTCTCACAATATGTTCTCAAGATAATACAATTATAATTGCACATAGTTCCATTATTTACTCATGTTCATCTCAAGCTGTCTAGTCAAGTCACAGTCACTAAAATATTTATATCTTGAGCTACGGAACTCCAAATTAAGATCCACTAATTTTCCCTGAAACTAGACTCACATATATTCTTACCATAAAATTTTAAGAATTTTTGGTTTAGCCAATAAGTACAATTTATTCTTTAAAGTCTCCCCTATTCTACTGTTTAACAATTTCAACCCTTCTTCACTTAAAATTAATTATCTTATCGTATGGGATTCGGATGATGTTCTTGTTTGCTTCTATTGAAAATAAACTCAATAAGAATTTTAAAAATATAAACTCTAACCAATAATTACATTATAAAATTTTTAATGATTTTCCAAATTCAAAACAGGGGATTTCAAAATCATTCTAACCCTATCTTACAAAAATTCAAATATCTCGTAATATAAAATTCTTTTGCTTACACGTTTCTTTTATGTGAAAATAGACTTAATAATATTTAATTTCATATCTTATTCAACCTCTAATTCGATTTCCACTATTTTTGAAGATTTTTCAAAGTCACACAACTGCTGCTGTCCAAAACTATTTTATTGCTAATTTTACTCTCTCACGTTTTCTTTGTATTAACTTTCATTCAACATTTACATAGATTTCATGCGTACATGTATCGCTTAAATCAGTTATACTTTCATTTTTTTTATCTTGGCTATGTCAGTTGCTACACTTGAACATCAAATAATATTATTGGTTCATAATTCTTTCACATTTAATCATCACATAGTCATATTCGTTTACTTTTAGTGATTTTCTGTTGAACACATCAGAATAATAATAGATACATGGTGGCCTTCACATAGTACCACCCTTGTAGCCAAAACTATTTTATTCACAAATTGGCCTTCACATAGTACCACACTTGTGTCCAAAAATATTTTATTCACAAAGTGACCTTCACATAGTATCACACTTGTGTCTAAAGCTATTATATTCACAAACTGGCCTTCACATGGTACCACACTTATGTCCAAAGCTATTTTATTCCTAAGGTTCAACCGGAAAGTTTCTCACTGAGCACAATGCCATAGACCTATTTCACTTAGATGCCATGGACTTATTTCACTTAGCACATTGCCATGGACTTATTTCACTTAGTACATTACCATGGACTTATTTCACTTAGATGCCATGGCCTTATTTCACTTAGCACAATGTCATATCCTAGATATGGTCTTACATGCGAATCACTTATTTTAGTTAGCACATTGTCATGGTCTAACCATGGTCTTTTACTGTCAATTCATATTTCACTACACAACGATCGTGATTGATCCTGCATTTTTACTCAATTCGAACGTTTATTTTAATTTTCACAATTTCATCGAATATATAATAATATTGCATAATTAACACAAATCAATAACGTTTATTAACATATGGACTTACCTCGACCTAAAATGGCAAAAAGGACCAAATCGTCTAATACTCGTTTTCCCCCGTTCTAAGTCTAAGCTTCCTTTTTTCTTGATAATCGAGCTTGGAAGCTTGAAAAATTCTAGCCATGGTTTCCCCTTGTGCAATTCGGCGATGGGGTTGATGATGGACAAAAATTGGCTTTTAATTTTATTTTTAATTCATTTTAATTACTAAATAACCAAAATGCCCCTAATTTAAAAATATTCTATTTCACCTATTTCATGTCCATTTTTGTCCAAAAAATTAAACAGTGGTCTAATTACCATTTAAGGACCTCCAATTTAAAATTTCATAACAATTGGACACCTCTAACATGTAGAACTCAACTTTTTCACTTTTTACCATTTAGTCCTTTTGACTAAATTGAGTGCCCAAACGTCGAAATTTTGGAATGAAATTTTTACTAAATCATTTCGTGAAATCGTAGACCATAAAAATATAATACAAATAATTTTTTTTCTTGTCAGATTTGTGGTTCCAAAACCACTGTTCCGACTAGGCCCAAAATCGGGCTGATACAACTCTCCCCCCGTTAGGGATTTTTGTCCCCAAAAATCTTATCTGAAGAAATTGCTTTCAACTATCATGGATCACTTTCACTAATTTTCCTAGAATTACAAATCATATCAAACTCGTATATCTCTTTCTAATCACCTTTGAACTTCGACACACAATGTCGGAGCATATTGTCAAAGTTTTGAATTACTCTCTCAGACTTATCACCGATTTACAGGTGTATTACCATGCCAAGATGCAACTGCGTACTCATAGTTTCTTGTAGCTCTTTCTATAATTGGGATATAGCCCTCAGATCTCTATCCGTAATAATGGAGACTGATACTTCACATAATCGAATGATCCCAGAAACATCTTACTAGGCTCGTTTGTCAAACAAGAAATCTGTACATGATCGATCAATCACAATCCGATAACATCTTCCTTTTTGGAGATAAAGATAATTCAGATGCAAAATCTATAGTAATTCTATCTCGTATCACATCAAGGTTATCACTGACTGCAACAAACCTAAATGCTCTTGATATTTGACTTTTATCCATGATCAAATCGACATCTGAGCATAAACTCAAAAATATCAGGTTATATACCCGATCACCAAAATATATATTTCAAATAACTGCACATTTTTATTACTCCCAAAATGAACCAATGAGCTACTATTGAGCCTCGTACAAAATTTCATGCATAAGCTCTGAATTCATCTACACACAATTTCTATCTCAGAACAATAACATCAATCATCAGGTCAGACTTGAAATTTAGAATAAAAAATTGACTCATACTGAACTCGTTTAACTTACCATTCATTAGCACATTTTTGAGATTCTCAATCTTGCAATGAAACATCGCTTTAGCTTTTAATCTAGCTAAAATTTCATCATCATCAATTAAGATCAATCGTGTAACCCAATCACAAAATAAACAAAGATTTTTCCATTCAGTATTTGTAACTATATATGCTTTCCTAGAGATTAATTAATAACTACTCGCGATCTTTCAATAGTTTAAGTCTTTAAAACTATCTTAACTTTAGATCTTT
Source organism: Gossypium hirsutum (assembly GCF_007990345.1). NCBI lineage: Eukaryota > Viridiplantae > Streptophyta > Magnoliopsida > Malvales > Malvaceae > Gossypium > Gossypium hirsutum. The sequence continues at coordinate 42,596,839 of NC_053425.1, read as the reverse complement.
CTATGACATTCGATACTTTAATTCTTAAAATCAGGGAACATGTGCCACTTTTCGTCGATTAAACAATATCACCAAATTCTCAATACGGACATAAAAGTGACCATCTCCAAAATAACTGGTTGAATAGTTCTTTTTAATGTGACATTAACCGTATGAAAACATGAACCATCACTTTAAATTTTAGCAATAAAACACATTCTAATCCGTTTAATAGTGCATCACTGAAAAATCATAAATTCATTACTCAATTCAAACTGAACTCAGAACCAGAGCTTCAGTTAATAATATTTTCAATTGTTTTCAACTTAGCTAACATGCATATACCGTCCAAATTTTCATAACGGTGATAACCATACCATTCAGAACAGCTTTAACTCATAATAACATCATCAGATTAGAACAAATCTAATAGGTATACCTCAGTATCATACTCTCTAGAATATCAATCCTTCATTTAGACTGTCCATCGATATACTCGTGAATGCACAAAATTTATTACCATAACTGAGGATACTTTAACCACACGTAACTCAAATCACATTTCAACTAACCAACTCACTCTGAAAAAAACAATCGAGTCGATTTCGACTATCATATAATAACATAACAAAATGCTCCTTTCTTCACACTATTAAAACAACTCAAACACATAATCTTTCAAAATATTCTTATCATGCTAATCAAAGACCTTTACGACTGCATTTTCTCAAGGAAACAAAATATCTCGATTGAACTCATTGGCTTTAATCAAACTTGCCCGAGGAAAGAAAACTATTATACCATTTGAGTTTGAACTTTCACTATCCATACCTCTTCTGATAGCAATTCTTTTCACAAATATTTAAGCAATCCTGATGCTAGAATCACCACGTTCCCATGATCAAACCGGGATAACATCCATAACAGACACAACCATCACAAGTTAAAGAATACACATATTAAAAGTCTGAGAACACAATTCAGAAGGAAATAATAATAAAGATCTTGACGGTTCCTCAGAGAAATCCAGAAGAAAATCATGCTTACTTGTTCTGGAATAAATTGTAACAAAGGTAACATATTTAAAATTATAAATATCTTAACTAAATCAATGCTCAGTAGTAGCAGAAGTATAGCCTCACATAATTTTCACCATTAACTTTTCATACCAAACATATTAGAATAGACTCCAAAGAGAACGGTAAGATATACTAATCATCAATCAGCCAAACCACAGTGCTTCATCTAACATTATTATCAGCCCTCATTCTCATATGGTAAGAATTTCATTAGATAATGAACAATCACACACACACACATATATATATAATACCCAGAAGAGATCATCATAATCTATGCAATCGCTATTGTCATACTCAGACATCTTTACAAAGTCGTAATTTGTTTCTCTGACCATTTCTGTCATTACCAATCTCGTATTATTCAATTCAATAATGTAAATCAATCTAGAAGAAATTCCAGCAAACACATACTTTAGTCATCATACTTGTTTAAGCCGATTAACCGAGATTAAAATTTTCTCTAACCGTGACTTTGCGAAGTCTAAATATTCTTTAAAATAACCTGGTATCCTTTCCAAAATTGTATTTACTTACTCAACTATTTTCAACTCTATCCATATTATAAGCAAATCAACTATTGAACTCTTTAATCTTTCACTAGTGAACTTATGCAGCACAAATCTTATGAAATTTCATTATAAGATATCACATTAGTAAGGGGGTGAGGTCGTAAAGCCTCTAACTTGAATCTCATACATACACATATGGCTTAACATTCATCATTATCATCACAATTATACAATTCATTTTAGGCAATTTAACACGCATATTTATGTTACACTAACTTTCTGATTATCTTATTCAAACAAGTGCACTTATACATGCATTCCACAAATATTGAGTAAGTTTACTTACTGCATTCACTTAATCATACAAGTCAAACACATAACATCATATGAAGGTCAAACAAACATGAATGCTTGTCATAATACAAATTTTCATTTTATGTTACTTTCTCATATTTCAAGAATAATCCCCCTTTACACTATTTTAATTTCAAGGAATATTCAGATAGTATGTTCAAGGTATGTATATTAACAATCTATCATTTCATTTTCAAAAATGCCCCTTTTTGGCACATATTCATAATACACACTCTAGAGTCACATACGATATAACAACATTACCAGTCCAGGTTAAAGCCTTTTCATAACATTTATAAAATTTTACTCGTTTCATAAAATCATCACAATCAATCGAAATACTACATTCAACCAAAATAATAACATCTTACTCATAATTCTCAACTTATGGATGTTCCATTTTTGTACCTCATCACTTACACGTCATGAACTATTATTCATACCCTTTCAAGTTTCAATTTATCACAAACACATTTTCAAATATCCCAATGTCATTTGTAGCGTTTTAAAAAAAAAGCGCGGTTGGAAAGCACCTCTACCTCAACAAAACAATTTCATTAGAGTTAGGAGATATCACAATATCACAGTTCATATATGGCAGATATAGCTAAACTCTTACACATGCTAGGTTAATATAAGAATCGACTAAATCATAGCTCTGATACCACTAAAAGTAACACCCCTTACCCATGTTCGACACTGGAACAGGGTATGAGGCATTACCAGACATAAACACATGCAATCATATAAAATTGGGTCATGAATTTGTGTTCAAATTTAAAACTTTTCACATTTCATCTTAAAGATCCTAATATGGGCCTACGAAGCCCAAAACATGCTTTGGAAATGATTCGGGACCAAACTGAGAACTTTAGAAAACTTTGAAAAAAATTTATGAAAAACAGGGGCACACTCCCGTGTGATATTAGGGCACGGCCGTGTGGTTCGCATGGCCATGTTCCTAGCCCATGCACTAATCTGACTTGCCGTTGCAAACAAATTTACGTCACACATAGATATCACCACTCATTCATCCACATATGTGAGCATACACATTCTTGAAATGCATCATCATGGACTTATAATATAGCCAACATACCAACATCAAACGACCTTACACAACAACGAAATTTTAATAGAATAGGCCAACATTTTAGGCCAAAACAATTATGACACATACAAAAATAACCAAGTCCCCTATACATGCCATGACCTTAAGTATAAGAATTATCAATACCCAATTTGTTAGTTTGATAGTCTGATAGGTTCTTCGGCGACTTCCAATCCGAGCTAACCTGAAGACATTATAAATATAGAAAATAAACGGAGTAAGCTATATAGCTTAGTAAGTTGGTATGTAAATAATAAGAAATATATTAACATGCTTTTACCTATTCTCACAATATGTTTTCAAGATAATACAATTATAATTGCACATAGTCCCAATATTTACTCTTGTTCATCTCAAGCTATCTACTCAAGTTCCAGTCACTAAATTATTTATATCTTGAGCTACAGAAATCCAAATTAAGATCCGCTAATTTTCCCTGAAACTAGACTTACATATCTTCTTACCATAAAATTTTTAGAATTTGTGGTCCAGCCAATAAGTAAATTTTATTCTTTAAAATCTCCCATGTTCTGCTGTTTGATAGTTTCAACCCTTCTTCACTAAAAATTAATTATCTTATCATATGAGATTGGGATGATGTTCCCATTTCTTTCTATTTAAAATAGACTAAATAAGAATTTTAAAAATATAAAATCTAACCAATAATTATTTTTATAAAATTTTTAATGATTTTCCAAATTCAAAATAGGGGATTTCAAAATCATTCTAACCTTGTCTCATAAAAAGTCAAATATCTCATAATATGAAATTCTTTTGCTTACACCATTTCTTTTATGTAAAAATAGACTCAATAATATTTAATTTCATATCTTATTCAACCTCTAATTCGATTTCCACTATTTTTAAAGATTTTTCAAAGTCAAACAATTGCTGCTGTCCAAAACTGTTTTATTGCTAATTTTACTCTCTCATGTTTTCTTTGAATTAACTTTCATTCAACATTCACATAGATTTCGTACGTACCTGTATTGCTTAAATCAATTATACTTTCATTTTTATATCTTGGGTATGTCAGTTGATACACTTAAACCTCAATGAAAACACATAATTTCAATTCAACATCAAATAATATTATTGGTTCATAATTCTTTCACATTTAATCATCACATAGTCATATTCATTTACACTTAGTCATTTCTCGTTGAACATATTGGAATAGTAATGGATACACAATGGCCTTCACATAGTACCACACTTATGTCCAAAGCTATTTTATTCACAAACTGGCCTTCACATAGTACCACACTTGTGTCCAAAGCTATTTTATTCACAAAGTGGCCTTCACATAGTACCAAACTTGTGTCCAAAGCTATTATATTCACAAAGTGGTCTTCACATAGTACCACACTTGTGTCTAAAGCTATTTTATTCCTAAGGTTCAACTGGGAAATTTCTCACTTAGCACAATGCCATGGACTTATTTCACTAAGATGCCATGGTATTATTTCACTTAGCACAATGTCATATCCTAGATATGGTCTTACATGCGAATCAATTATATCACTTAGCACATTGCCATGGTCTAACCATGGTCTTTTACAGTCAATTAATATTTCACTACGCAACGATCGTGATCGATCCTGCGTTTTTACTCAATTCAAACATTTATTTTGATTTTCACAATTTAATCAAATAGATAATAATATTGTATAATTAACACAAATCAATAACTTTATTAACATACGAATTTACCTCGACCTAAAATGGCAAAAAGGACCAAATCATCCAATACTTGTTTTCCCCCGTTCTAAGTCTGAACTTTGTTTTTCTTGATAATCGAGCTTGGAAGCTTGAAAAACCCTAGCCATGGTTTCCCCTTGTGAAATTCAGCCATGGGGCTGAAGATGGAAAAAATTGGCCTTTAATTTTGTTTTTAATTCATTTTAATTACTAAATGACCAAAATGCCCCTAACTTAAAAATATTCTATGTCACCTATTTCATGTCCATTTTTGTCCAAAAAATTAACCAATGGTCTAATTACCATTTAAGGACCTTCAATTTAAAATTTCATAACAATTGGACACCTCTAACATGTAGAACTCAACTTTTGTACTTTTTACAATTTAGTCCTTTTGACTAAATTGAGTGCCCAAATGTCAAAATTTTGGAACGAAATTTTCACGAAATCATTCTGTGAAATCTTAGACCATAAAAATATAATACAAATAAATTTTTTCCTCGTCAGATTTGTGGTCCCAAAACAATTATTTCGACTAGGCCCAAAATTGGGCATTTACACTCAAGCTCGATTGTAAGTCTGTCTTTGTCCCGTTTTTAATGATTTTTACATTTTTGTGAATGTTGTAATTTGATTTAACTATTCTAGGGACTAATTTGAAAGAAATCAAAGTTTAAAATTTTACCCATGTTGAATATTTGTGTATTTTGATGTTTAATGATAGAAAATGTATATTTGGTGTTAGATAAACAACATTTACCAAGTGATTTTTGATGAAAATGTCAAATAGGGACCTATTTATAAAAGTTGTAAAATGTGTGTAAAAATATGAATAAATGAAAAATGTGGGCTGATATGAGTACTAATGATATTCGACTAGGCTTGGGTAATGAAGAAATCAAATGAAAATCATTTTACGAGCCTAGGGACTAAAATGTAAAAAGTTAAAAAGTTAAGGGCAAAATGTAATTTTTGCCATAAGGTATTTTTGGGATTAAATTGAATAATGTGATGTTTCAATAAGTTAAATGTGGTATTATAGATCAAGAAAGACGAGGTTCTGACCTAGACCAGGGAAAAAACAAAGTTCTGGAGTAAATCAAACAGTTAGCCATTTTGTACAAAGGTAAGTTCGTATGTTAAAAATAAGCTTTAATATGATTGTATTTTATTGCTTTGATATTGCATGAATTGTATGTTTGATAAATGTGGATGAGCTTAATCCTATGAACCAGTCCAAAGACGAATCGACAAGCAAGAAATCCTGTTTGAACCTTAGGAATAGGGTAGGATACAAGTGACATGTCACTAGGGTTAGTCTGTGTTATGTGATCATGTGATCCGAGTGCTGGTCTTGTACGTCCTACCAGTGGCTGAGTATATCAACATATGTTGCAGAAACTTGACAGCTTATATAAGCAACACCGCGTAGCTACGTCTTGACTGACAGCTTGAGTGAGCAGGCCCGTTGATAGCTCGAGAGCGAGCAACTATGTGATATGAGATTTGAGGTAGCATTGGCTACATATGTGGCACTTAGTGTGAAAATTTCCTGAGTATCCGACATTGTTATTCCGAGTGGTTCACGGGTATGTCAAAGATGAGATTATGTGTAAGTTCATTTCGAGATGGTTCAGGTATGTACATAAAGCTCATGTTTATTAAATGCTTGAAGTGATGAAAAGGAGGTAAGTTTTGTGATGGAATGAATTATGACGCTATGGTAAATGTACATTTAATTATGTTATATTATTTGAATGTTATATGCGTGGTAAGGTTGCTTATTTCTTGCATACGAGCTTACTAAGCTATATAGCTTACTCCGTTTATTTTCCATGTTTTTATAGTGTTGTCAAGCTAGCTCGGATCGAAGATCGTCGGAGATTCGCCTCACACTATCAAACTCTCATTTTTGGGTATTGACGACCTTAGTAATTTGAAAGTATGGCATGTATAGGGACTTGGTCATTTTGTTATATGTGTCATTGTGTTTTGGCCAAAAATATTGGCTTGTAACTGTCAAAGTTTGATGTGGTATTTGGCCATGTAACTTGGCTCATTTTGATTGGAATGGTTGTAAACATATCTATATATATATATTTATGTATGCATGCATGTGCTGTAACACCCCTAACCAGTATCCATCGCCAGAAAGGGTTATGAGGTATTACTGAATGAAACACAACTTTCGAACATTCATAGATGCACATAGAATTTAATAATCTTAATACATCACATTGAACATATTTGAATCAAACGAAAAATTACCGGTTACACATAAATTAAATAACATTCAACCGTAATCATTATCAAATAGCCAAATATAAGCATATGGATTAAAACATCTCATTACTCGTTACCTAATACCAATTATACATGCAAACTTATTATAAAATTTATCTAAACCAACCTACTTATTTAAAGTTCCATTAATATACACAAATTGTCATATAAGATTTACTTAATAAATAAAGCACAATAACAAAGCCACACCTTAAACTTGCATCCAATCATCTTGTTTATTAGAAACCCAAGTTACTATTCATATAATCATTTATTAAAACTTAACAAACCATTTAACAATAGTCATAATCAAATCTAATTCCATAATCACATATTTGGCTAAGTATATATATATATCCATATAGCCAAAACAATTTAACTTTAATATCAAATATATATCATCCAAATTATCTAACATCCACCAAAAATTAATTCATCTATTTTCCGAATCAAAACATGGTTTTATCACAAGCTTTTCATTGCACTTAAAAATAATGTTTACAATCTAAGACCAAAGACATACAAATATTGTATATATCCCATAATGGTTTAAAAATAATGGTTTTATCACATAACCGAATATTAATTATTCAAATCATAGCTATTTACCTAATATATCCCACTTATATATTAAGTATATCGCTCTTCAAAATATCCAACCACAATTTCATTTCATACAAACTCAAATACCTTGGCATAATTTCATTAACATTAACAAATATATATAACCTTAGTTCACATATAAACATATCATCAAGATCACAAGCAAAATATCCATAGTATATTAAACTTAAACCAAACCTAATATAAATAACAAGACATCTTCACATGGCTTGTATATAAATATAAACCAAACTCCCACATTAAACATTTATATCTCATAAACCAATTTAACCAATGCATTATCAATGATGTAGTCATCATTATACTTATCTAACCAAGCCGAATTATATCATCATCCCACACACAAAATAAATCACAACACATACTTCCAAAATATGCTACTTATAAGGCTAAATAATATAACCAACATCACAACATATTTACTATGAAATATACGTCACAATTACCCAAATATGAAAACGCATACATTTCATTTACAAATTCACATATACTTATCATTTGACCAATTATAGATTTTCTTATACATATATATACTCCCATTTATGTCATGAATACATAAGTAGTCCAAATGTTTACTTTCACATATGCATACATATAATTCACATTAACATGTAACATTTATATCATCATTTCAAACATTCAACTTACCATACTTTCATAACTTAGTATGAATACATGCCTGAGCCTTTTAACTCGATTTTTCATTCTTCTTAACTTATTATTGCCCGTTGAACCATTCGTAATTGAATAGGATACTCAGATAATCACACATATCGTATAATGCCAACATCCTAGACGTGGTCTTACATGTAATCACATAGCGATGCCAACATCCCAGACGTGGTCTTACTGCACACATATATCGAAGCCATGGTCTTACTCACACATCACATATCAGAATCTTATGTCATGAAATATGTATCCTAGCTATTCCTAAGGTTCATACGGGGCTTTCAAATGTTGTAACTCAGTCGAAACTAACTCGTAAATATTACTCCCATGTATATCACCATTCGGCCATCATATATATATAAGCTCATAAAATTTAAACTAGCATTTTACATTCACATATATTCAAAATATATTCAGCATTTATTTGCTTATAAACTTACCTCAGACAAGGAAAAATCAGAACGGAACGGCTAGTCGACAACTTAAGTTTTTCCCTGATCTAAATCTGATTTCTTTGGTTCTTGATCTTAATCAAAGGAAATAATAGTCGAACCCTAGCTTAGACTTTTTCTTTTCTTTTCTTTCAATTTCGGAAAGTATGGATGAACAATGGCTTTATTTTATGCTTTTGTTTTTATTAATTGTAACATCCCGAAATAGGGCCTAAACGAAATAGTGGTTGCGAAACCACAAATTCGAGGTCAAAAAAATTTATTTCTATTAAGTTTTAAGATTTATTCATTGATTGAATAATTTTGTGAAAAGTTCGTGAAGAAATTTTATGTATAAGTGCCTAATTTGATAATTAGGACTAAATTGTAAAATTAGCAAAATGTGTGTTCTAGATAATAAAGGGGATTTAATTGAAATGGGTTCTTAAACTGGAGGTCCTTATTTATGAATTAGACCATTATATTTAATTTTGGACAAAAATGGGCAAGGATAGGACAAATTTGAAAGAAAAGCCTTTAAGGGCATTTTGGTCATTTAGTAATTAAAAGAATTAAAAAGGGAAATAAAGCCAAAATTGGTCCATCTTCCGAATATAGCATGGGGGAAGCCATGGTTAGGGTTTCCAAGCTTTCCAAGCTCAATAGTAAGTCCGTTCTAGCCTCGTTTTTAATGTTCTTCACATTTTTGGAGTCCCGGTAACTTATTTTAGCTTATTCTAGCAATAATTCATGCTAGGGTTCATATTTGGAAAAATACCCATAGGTTAAATGTGTTTATTTTTATGTTTTATGGTAGAATATGAAGCTTGAAATTATGTTAAACATCTTTTGCTAAGCGATTTTAATTGAAAACGAGTAAAACGACATAATTGGTAAAAATACCTAGTGTTCATAAGTACATGATAGAGTGGGAATTTGATGTTTCCATAGAAGGGAAAAATGTTCAGTGTGTCATAAAACATAAGAAAAATGGAGAAATTTTAATTTCCGAGCCTAGGGGAAAATCATAATTCTGCAAAGGTTTAGGGACAAAATTGTAATTTTTCCAAAGTTTGAGTTAGGGAATGTTTTGAATAGTGAATTAATTAAATAAGAAAAATATGATGTTTTAGATCCCGGAAAGTGAGATTTGGACCTAGAAAGGGAGAAAAACTGAAAATCGGGAAAGTTGGTAAAATGGTCGTTTTGGTATCGAGGTAAGTTCATATGTTTAATAATCATTTAATTATGCGTATTTGAATTATAAATTGATATTTTGCCCATAAATACTTTAGTATTGAGTTTCAGATATAATGATTAATGTTCGATAATAATTCGATATTGGAAAGAGAACTTGTATAATTTATATGTAAGACCATATTTTGTATTATGGCTTTGTATGATAACAAGAAAGTATTGACTAGCATAGTTTGATGAGAATAAGTTAAGTTGATGATATGATGAGATTGAGAATGTAAGTATGTAAGTTGAGTAGCATTTTATTATTATGCAATTATTGTTATTAGTATTGTTATTATTGAGTTATGCGACTAACCTTGAGAATTTGAGCAAGTATGTTTCAACTATGACTTGACAAGGCATTGATATCTCAAATTCCATGGTTGTACCATGGCAATTAAGGAAGAATTGACGGAAAATTCCATGTTCATAACTTGGCATTTAAGGAGGAATTGACGGTAAGGATACCATGTAAGACCATGTCAAAACATGGCATTGGTAAGGCAAGGATCCCGTGTAAGACTATGTCAAGACATGGCATCGGCATTGATTAAGGACTCCATGTAAGACCACATCAAGATGTGGCATTGGCACTAAGACAAGGATACCATGTAAGACCATGTTTGGAAAATGACATTTGGTAAGACAAGGATACCATGTAAGACCTTGTTTGGAACATGGCATTTGGTACGATAAGGATATCATGTAAGACCATGGCAAGGCATGGCATTGATAAGTTCTATAAGGAAAGGAAATCATGTAAGACCATATCAAGACATGGCATTGATGAGTTACTATAAGGAAAAGGTCCCATGTAAGACCATTTCAAGTCATGGCATTGGTGAGTTCATAAGGCAAGGATACCACATAAGACCATGTCAAGACATGGAAATGGTAAGTTCAAAAAGGAAAAGGTTCCCGAGTAATCCAAAGAGTAAGTCAAAGAAACGACAAGGTGAGAACATGAAGAAAGAGTATAGGTTTGCATTTAAGGCTTATTTAATATTGAGATTGTAAGTAATTGAGATTATCAAGTATTAAGTAAGTGACGAGTTTTCAGTTATGCTTGTGACACTTTATGACATGATTGGCAATATGTCTCTATTATGAAAGAGTACTCATGTGTTAAGTGAGATGTTGTAGGTATGTAAGCAAGCTATTAAGTAAGGTGCCTTTTGTATTCTGAGCCTTTGGTAAGGTCAGTAAGAGGGGAAAGTAAGAACTAAATATTATTTAAGCAAATTATGACAGCATAGTAGTAAGCTAAATTGACTGCTAATGCTTATTATTTTACATGTGAACTTACTAAGCTTTATAAGCTTACTTCCTTCACTTTTCCATGTTTCAGAGTACTTAAAAGCAAGCTCAGGTTGGAGGTCATAGGAGATCACTTCACACTATCGACTATCAAGTTATCAAATGGGTATCTTCGTTTACAAACGTTCTAGTTTATGGCATGTATAGGGACTTAGCCATTTTGTGCGTATGTCCTTATGATATGGCTAAAGAATGTATGTAAATATTTTATAATGATTAGCTATTGAAATGGCTAATGAAGAACATGTTTCAGGGTTATGTATGCCTAAATGGTAGTTAATACAAAGAAATCATGAAAAAATGAAATTAGCATTAAAACAGTATTGAACAACAATAGTGATGTGATCTTGAGAAAAATCACCAAGAATATTAGAAATGGAATTAGGTGATGAATGAGACATAAAATTAAAGCTTATTGAGTCTATTTTCATATGAAAGAAACAGAGTAAGCAAAAGAAGTGTATATTAAGAGATATTTGAATTTTAGTGAGACAGGGTCAAAGCGATTTCTGAATCCCCTATTCTAACTTTATAAATTCATTAAAAATTGTACAAAAAGAATTAGGATTTATAGTTTAAATTTGTAGATTCATTAGTGAATATAATTTCAAGAGAAACAAATGGTATGGTTATTTGAATTCTGTACAGGGAGAAAATTGATTTGTAGTGAGGAGAGGTCAAAGTAGTTGAATAATGCAACAGGGGAAACTTCAACTAATGAACTGTACTAATTGGCAAGACCAAAAATTCTGGGAAAAAAATAGTAAGAAGATATATGAGTCTAGTTTCAGGGAAAATTCACGAATTTAAATTTTGAGTTTTATGACTTGAGTTATGATTTATTTAGTGACTATGATGTAGGTGGGCAGTTTTATAAGGAATAATGAAATAAATTGTTTTGATTTGTCTAAGTATTCGGAAAATTTTTAATGCTTCCAGTTTGGTCCCGAACCATTTCAATTGCATGTTTTAGGGTTTCGAGGGCCCTTTTTAGGGACATATTGAATGAATGTAAATAAATTAATTTTAAAAGCAAATTTTATGCCCCGAATTAGCAAGTTAAGTCAGGTAACGTCTCGTGCTCGACTCCAACGACGGTAATATTCATTTAATACATAAATTACCTAACCATCCATTAAAATTATTTCTAATTACCAAGTTTTCAAACCATGTCTTCCACTATCATATATATGGATTTATTTCATCATAAGGACCTCACCTTTAATTAATCAAAACAAATAGGCACTTTTACAAGTAGCAGTCAACTTTCACCTTTTAAGCAATTAGGTCCTTTTATCAAATTGAGCACACAAATGATTAAATTTAATCACAAAAATTTCACACATATAAATTCACACATAATAATCATTGAAAATAATTTTTAAATATTTTTTTTACTCGGATTCGTGGTCCCAAAGCCACCGTTTCGACTAGGGTCTAAATTGGGCTGTTACATGTGCAATCATCCCTGTGTGATGTGGTCTACGAACGCTTGGTGAATGATGAAATTGTGATTTAAGGCATGAATGTGAAATTTTTGGTGATATGATCTATGGATGAAATGATATCAATTGTGGTTTGATAAATGTTGTGTGTATGATAGATGTTGATATTGTATTGGCATGTGTTGTTCATAAATGTGGATGTTTTGGTTGCCTAAGTATATTATTTTTTGTGCCTTTGAATTGGTGTAGGTGTATCTGTGAACAAGGGTGGCAAATGGCTTGCCAAATAGCCTTTATTTTGTCCACATGGGTAGACACACGCCGTGTGTGACACACGGCCTGCCACATGGGCATGTGATCCAGCCGTGTCTCCCCTGTACCTTAATTTTGAGAAACAGAATGCTCAGAACTGAGCACATGGGTAAAGAGACAGGCGTGTGTCTTAGCCGTGTGGACGGCACAGCCTCGAACACGGGTGTGTGCCCTGGCTGTGTGGAGTTTGCACCTATTTCTTGAAAATTAATTTTCCATACAGCCTAGCACACGGGCGTGTGACTTGGCCGTAGGATCTCAATTTGTTCATGGGTTACAAGTCAGAGAGTTACACGGGGTTGGGACTCGGGCGTGTGTGATCACACGGCCTGCCCACACGGGCGTGTCCAATATCCACACGGGTATGTGACTTCTATTTAGTGGAAAAATTTTCTCGAGTTGTCTGTTTAGTCCTGAACCACTTCCAAAGCATGTTTTGGGCCTCGTGGGCTCGTACTAGGAACTTTATGATTGAACATGAATAGTTTTAATTTGGATGCAAATTTATGACTCGAAATTGTATTATTGCTTGTGATGTGAATCTGATAATGCCTCGTACCTTGTTCCAGCGTCGAATAGGGTGAGGGGTGTTACAGTTAAAGGTAACCCACTAACGAAGTCCATCGTCACATGTTCCCTTTTCCACAAGGGAATCTTAATAGGTTGTAGCAAACCTGAAGGCAACTGGTGATTAACCTTAACTTGCTAGCATGTCAGACAATGAGCAATAAAATTCGTTACCTCACCTTTGAGTCCTGGCCACCAGTACAACTCATGAAGATCCCGATACATTTTATTACCACCGGGATGCATAGCATAAGGGCTACTATGCGTTTCCCTTAGAATCGACTGTCTCAGATCAAAATCGTTCGGTACACACTGTCTTTAGAAACACAGAACCCTATCCTTATACAGTAAAAAATCAGATGTACTTCCACTCTCAATCTGATGAAATTACAGAACCAAAAACTCATCCCTTAGCTGTTTTTCCCGAATCTGCCCAATCCAAGTCGGCTTAACCTGTAACTCGGCTAAAAGACCCCCATCATCAAACCAATTGAGATGAGAAAACATCACCCTCAAATCAATCATCACTCTATGACTGAGAGCATCGACCACCACATTGGTCTTATCGGAATGATGCTCTGTGGTGCAGTCATAATCCTTGAGCAGCTCAATCCATCGACGCTACCTAATGTTCAACTTCTTTTGAGTAAAGAGGTACTTGAGGCTCTTGTTATCGGTGTAACTGATATACCTCTCACCATACAGATAGTGCCTCTAGATCTTTAACGCAAACACCACCGTAGCTAACTCGAGATCATGCGTAGGATAATTTCCCTCGTGTGACTTAAGCTACCGGGACGCATAAGCCACAACCTTACCATCTGGCATCAATACACACCCCAAACTGACATGTGATGCATCACTATACACTACAAACTCCTTTCTAGATTCAGGCTGAATAAAAACAGGAGCCTGAGTCAAAATAGACTTGAGCTTCTTGAAGCTCAATTGTTGCACATTAATCTAGACTAAAGGAACATTCTTGCGTAGAAGCTTAGCCAGAGGAGCTGCAATCGGTGAGAACCCCTTAACAAACCTCCGATAATAACCAGTAAGACCTAGAAAATTACAGATACCAAAAATGTTCTTAGGCTATTTCCAATCAAGCATAGTCTCAATCTTCCTAGGATCAACTCGGATCCCTTCAGCAGAAACTACATGCCCCATAAATGTTAATTCCCGTAACCAGAATTCACATTTGCTCAACTTAGTGTAGAGATGCTTCTCTCGAAGTATCTAAAGCAATACTCTAAGACGCTCATCAAGCTCAACCTCAGTCTTAGATTACACCAGAATATTGTCGATGAAGACTACGACGAATTAATCTAGATACAACTGAAAAACTCAGTTTATTAGATCTATAAATGCAACCGGAGCATTCGTCAAATTGAAGGGCATAACTAAACTCATAGTGTCTATAACAAGTCCTAAAAGCCATCTTATGAATATCAGCTTCCTTAACACTAAGCTAATGATACCTAGAGCGCAGATCTATTTTTGAAAATACTAACGCCCCACGAAACTGAACAAACAAGTTGTCGATCCTTGGAAGTGGATACTTATTCTTCACAGTCAGTTTATTCAACTACCGGTAGTTGATGCACATCCTCATGGTACCATCCTTTTTCTCTACAAACAGAATCGGTGCCCCCTAGGGAGACACACTAGGACAGATGAAACCACGATCCAGATGCTCTTGAAGTTTAGCCTTAAGCTTTATAAGCTTTTTCGGTGCCATACGGAATGGAGCGATGGACACTGGAGCTGTACCTAATAAAAGCTCAATGCCGAACTCAACTACTCGACTTGGAGGTAACCCGATAACTTTTTAGAAAAAACATCTAGAAATTCCCTTACTGGTCTGATATCCCTGACAGAAGAGTCCCTAAAAGCTGAAACACTGACGTAGGCCAAATACGTCTCACACCCTTTCCAAACCAATTTCTCAGCCACTAGAGTAGAGATCACATTAGATGAGTAATATCGACGCAAACCAATCACAACCACTTCCTTATCATCCTTTGTTATCAGAACAACCCTTTTAGTTGTGCAGTCCAAACTAACACGGCGCTCTACCAACCAGTCCATACCTAGAATTAAGTCGAACTCCCCAAATGATAACTCCATCAAATTTTCCGGAAACACAGCCCTTTGTACCTCTAATGGAACATTCTTATATAGTCTACTAACTCGAATAGATTGCCCCAACAGATTCAATACGGTAATCTCACCAGAAGTACACTCAATAGAAATCCCCAAGTTCTTGGAAACAAAACTAGCTACATAAGAGTGTGTAGAACCTATGTCTATCAAAGCAATATATGGAGCATCAAAAATAAAGAATGTCTCCATGATCACATCAGGGGCATCTCTGTCCTCATAGCATCGAGCAGCATAAACAAATGTAGGCTGCCTCAACTCAGTCTGATTAACACCTCTACCCGATTCTCTCTGTCCTCGGCCCATAACATTTCCACCCTTAGCCGGTCCATGGCCTTTAGCTGGCTACTGTACTGTCCTTTAAGGCTGAACAAAATCCGATTTCAAAGCTTGCCTCTAATCAAAACGATGTAGACACTCTCTAATCCGACGCTCCAAAGACCTACACTGCAAACAATCCCTAATCTCCTCCAACACTCGCCCGGATGGCGCCTGCCGTAGTCACCACAAGTCTGAATCCTAGTAGGAGAAACAGGAACTTCCACTCTAACAAAAATAGAGGGCTCTGAATCCCTCTTATTATTGCCTCTCTCTCGAACTATATTCTGGCGTTCCACGCACTTAACCTTTTCGGTGATTTTTTCCTTATCCACCAGAACAGCAAACTCACACTCTCTTTACGGAGCAATCAGAACCCTCAAGCTATCCCTCAAACCATCCTCAAAACGAACACATTTTTCATACTCGGATGCCACCATACCTTGAGCATAACAGCTCAGTCTCAGAAACTC
Source organism: Gossypium hirsutum (assembly GCF_007990345.1). Taxonomy (NCBI): domain Eukaryota; kingdom Viridiplantae; phylum Streptophyta; class Magnoliopsida; order Malvales; family Malvaceae; genus Gossypium; species Gossypium hirsutum. The sequence continues at coordinate 42,580,262 of NC_053425.1, read as the reverse complement.
GACCTTATACTCTGCCATAGACTTATCACCTTGTGTGAGATTCATGAACTTATGCATACGAGCATCCATATAGCTCGTGCCTATATACTTTTCCTGGAAGGTAGTCTTAAAGTAGTCTCAGTTTAGATGATCCGATTGAGTCCCCTCCTCAGCCGACAACCACCACTGATAAGTTTCATTGTAGAGCAAAGAGATTGCACCCTTCAGTTTCTTCTTAGGAGTGTAGTTAATGTCATTCATAATCCTCTCGGTGGCCTCTAACCAATACTCAACCACAGTAGGGGCAACTCCAGTGGTGCCCCTAAACAACTGAGCTCCATTGGACTGGAGTCGTTAAGTTACCAACCCATAGCCCTCAAATCTAGAATGGGGTCCAGCGACCCTCTCCAACACTCTCAACATGGCTTGGGACAGTGCGTCGTCCCCAGCCAAGCGGCTTTGAGACCCAGTCTCAGTAGCAGGTTAAACCCGTGTCTCATTCTATCCAAATTCAACATACTGCCTTGAGAAGAAGACTCAACTTGAGTCTCCCTACGGTGCTTGCTGCACCTACGAATACCTCGACCGCGTGTTCCACGTGTGCTCATCATAATTCAAATTTTATCTACATTTTAAATTTTATGCATCAGTTCTAGTGTTTATTAGCAGATATTTTATGCTCAAGTTATCAGAAGTTCAGAAGTATTTCAAAGGTTTTAGTCTCTGACTAACTCAGTACAGTTTTAGGAAGTACTAACTACAGTGTTTTTAGAAAGTTCTAACTACAGTGTTTTCTAAATTCAGATATACTTACACGATCAGCGCCGGGGACTTAGTGTACCACATACTTACTCAAAAATGATCTAAATTATTTGGAAACCAGTCCTAAAACACAATTTTGGAACCCAAAATTCATAGCCCATGTTTTGGAACCTGGCCATGATACCACTAAATGTAACACACCCATATTCGGCCATTATATCTTTTAAGTTAAAACATATCATTTTATTAGCTTATCAATTGGAGTCTTAATATCTGGAAAAACTTGAATTTATAATCTTATTTGAAGCCATTTTAAGTTATCAAGAATTTATAGTGGAAGTTTGAAAATCATTTAATTCAACACCAAGCTTGTGTTTCCAAAAACCATTTGTTTGCGTAAAGTGTTGTTGTCAATGTTGCGAAAAAGAAAGCAAAACAAAATCCAAATCCAAAAGTTAAAACCATATAGTCTAGAGAGTCCCAAAAATTACAAACTCTCATGAAAAACCATATTTTAATATAAAATTGGTATTACTAAATAAAAATAGCTCACCATCGAGTGGTCACCACTAAGCCTCTGTCGCACCGACCTGCCTAAGTCTGTGGATTACCTGAACAGAACAGACAAACATATGTGAGTTTTCGTAAACTAAATGTGTAACCCAATAAAAATAGTCATGCAACGCACACAGATTTTCATATACAATCAGATTCAGATTCGGGCCTAAGTCCATAACTGTAACACATATCAGAATCAGATAACAGATTAGATGAACAGAATCCTACCCCTATCCTTTACACACCATCTTTGTCCATCTCATCACACCATGTGGGGTTAAAAACACCTACCCATTCCTACACACCATATAGTGTCGAATTACGAATTAACAACCAATTACGAATTTAACATTGTAAAATCGAAACACTTAAACAAACTTATCGTCGATAAGAACAATCCCTATTACGGTTTATACTGTTGGACCGAAATTCGCAGGTTCACCAACTACACCTGTGCAATACATCACAAAGAATCAATCTCCCTTTCTTCACACCATTTAGAAATTCAAAAGAAAAGGATAAACCCAATAGCTTACTGAAATCGAAACCTATAGACAAGTGAAATTAATACTTACCCAACTGTATGTAAAACACCGAAATTCTTGATTGCCAAGTGGAGAAAACAAAAAGGGGCTAACAAAATTAAAGGAGAACCGAAAAATGAAAAATACAGAGAAGGGAAAAAGAAAAACGTTAAACAGAAGAAGAAAGCAAAATTGATGTCAAAAAATATTTGGGAAGAGAGAGAGAAAAAAAATAAAAATTATAAGTTAAAATCAAATAAAATCCTACAATCCCCCAATTTTAGGCATAATCTCCTACTAACCTAATTCTAACTACCCACTCTCTCATCCACTTACACAGACTTTTAAACCCATCCAAACTCTCTCAGAAAACCGATAAAAAATTATCACCCTCACTCACACAGGGATTTGAACACATGACCTTCAGCAAGCTAACAGGCTCAAACACACGCCCAAAACACTTAACCACGGAAGAAAATACTCATTTATGTCAGACTTTACAGAAACAAAAAAAATTAATCGAGGCGTTACACTAGACCAGTACCCAAAATGTAATAACCCTAATGACATATCATTTGTATCCTAAGCATTCACGAGGTTCTTACGAGTCACGTTTCATATCCACATCACTTAACTTTATTCACACTATAACATTATTAGTATACAAATCCATATAATTCTCATTTTTTAAACATAATTGTCAACTTAGATAATATTGCAATTTAGTCCAATTCACTAATCACTATATATCAATCAATTTAATTTATTCATAACATGAATATTAATAAACATATCACCAAAAACAAAAATTAATAAGTTTATTCAACAAACGAACTTACCTAAACTGATTTTACAGCAAGCACAACTTTAAGGACTAATTAATAATTTTTCCTTTTTCGCATTTTTCTACCGATTGATCCATTTCTTGATCTATATAATAATTTCATTCAATTATTCAATTAAAATAATTTTAAATACAAAAATTCACATATTTGACCATTCATCAATATTTTACACTTTTACCCTAAACTTTTATCTTTCATTCAATTTAGTCCCTAAACCTGAAACTTTCCAATTAACCACATTTAACCCCAATTCATGCTATCCAAATTTCCTATAGTCCCTGTAACACCCCAAACCCGACCCAGACGCTATGGTCAAATCTGACGTGTTACATTGAAGTTTTTTAAGGTAAAACTGTGTTTTCTTTGAAAACCTTTCTTAAAATAAATGAAACCCTACTTAACTAAAAAAACCTTTCAGTTACGAAAGCCTTGTTTAAAACATTTGATTTAAAAAAAAACTTAGTTGTGGAAACGTAGAAAACATACTATAATTTAAGAAATCCATGTTCAACTTCTCGTAATTACAATGAAAATAATAATAATAATAATTCAAGTAATAATAACATGATGAAAACCTTATTACAATCTGGTCTGAACCAATAAAAACTTAAATGCTTAAAAAAAACCAAGTCCGAATTATCTTGCTAGCCGGCCACCCAGAGTCCCTCTAAACATTGAACCTTCTACTGAGCATCACCAGTAAATAACATAAAGAGAGGGTGAGTTTTCGCAAACTCAGTGTGTACAACCCTCGATGAAAAACAAGCATTCAAAGAGATATCATCAAACATGCAATGCAATCCCATCCAAATTATCCATCCACTACACACCAGCTTCGTCCCAGTCACACCATGTAGGGATATAGATATCGATCCACCCAGCCCACACACCAACGGTAGCCCGGTTGCGGAACTACCTTTATTTACCTATTGGGCTTTAAAAGCTGTCGGTGGATCCACGATTGTTAGGCAACCATGCGGTCCTCATATACTTCCTCCATTCCATAGTTCCCACCCCGTATGCAACCTAAGCAGAACATCATATGTATGCATGTCACATCCATAAAACTTACATTCAACACTTAGGGGTATTTTGGTCATTTTTTCCCTTAGGGGCGTTTTGATAATTTTCGCTTAATTATGGTTTTCACTTACCTTGACCCGTTAACAAGTCCCGCGAGCTAAGATGAATGAATACTATGCACCAGGTAAGATTCCAGAGTAGAGGAGGTGGGTCATTAAGACCGCTTAAGTACCAAGCTCTCCCTAGATCTAGTCCTAGACATGCATATACTCGTTGCCACACCTTAACCCTTTAACTTATCCACGGTCACAATATATTAATTAAGTCTTATGTAGTAATCATATACTAGGCCCAAAACCCCTTACAACGCCCAAACAAATTCACATACCTGTATCTGGCCCATTAAGCCCAATCGTATTCATATGGCCCATTAGGCCCAAATCACATTTATGTGGCTTGTTAAGCCCAGTCACATTCATATTCATGCTCACATGCAAATTCCTATCACATAGCATCTATATTCAGTTTTTGCCTATTATGGCCCCAATAGCCCATCGAGCCCATTTAGCCCATTTTGGCCTGTATGGCCAAATCACAACCCAAGTCCACGGAATCACCCGTGGGTCTCTGTCAACCCATTGGTCTCCCCCTTACGAGTGTTTGTGCACTCAAAAGACTACTGTAGCCAAACCTTCGGCTTTTCAGCATTTCGGCATTTCGGCTTTTGTCGAGTCATAGTGTGTGTGCAGTGTATGTACACACCTAGTAGGCAAGTATACTGCGATTTCCTTAGCCCAAACCTACAATCAATATCACTCAAAGATTAATCTCACATACTTATCGAATACTTTACCAAAAGCCGGAATCTTACCTTAACCTTACCTTGCGCGATAAGTATAATAGCCCCTTCACTAACCATGATCAACTCCTAGATCTATACCAATCGTAACTATTAGAACCAGAATAATAGGTGACTCGTATCCAACACAATTCCCCTTACCTTACTATGGCTATTCGGCCAACCTTAGCCAATGGATGAGGAATACTTGCCAAAATCGTAACACCTAAGGGGCAATTCGGCAATAAGCTAAGATCCGAGATCCGATACTAATTCCCTACCACAGTTGATTAGAAAGAGTAAGGGACAATATTCAATACTTAGCAAAGAAACCGATTGGGAGAACAACATTTACACTATATTTGACCGAAGTAGAAGGAGTAGTGATTGCACCTAGGGTATTCGACCAAAGAGGTTCGGCCCTTTACGATTTTGTATGGAAAAATAGGGTTATTTGGCTCCAAGGAAAAAGAAAGAAAAGTCAGCAATGAGGTAGAGGAAGAATAGAATTCGGCACAAGGAAGGAGAAAAAGAAAAGAAAGGCAGAGGGTTTTTGGCTTTTAGAGAAAAGAGTTTCTAGTAATAGGGTGAAGGAAATTCGGTCATTAGCTTCATACCCTAGCATTCGACACCTATTTAAAGCCTTATAGCCAAATTTTCCCATGCCCAATTTCCCATTCGGCTCCATCACGTCTCCCTTCTCATCTCCTCGTTTTTTCCCTAATAACCCCTTAATCCTTTCCTTAATTTTCTCTCCTGAACACTTCCCTTGGAGTCCACTTTCACACCACTTTCATCCTTCTAGTAGGTCAAAATTAAACTTCTAAAAACACTAATCTAGGATTCGAACCTTGGACCTCCTTGCTAGCTATTAACGACACCTCCCTACACTCTAAGCAGCGTCACTTAGCCACTCCTCTACTAGGCTCTTTGCTGCTATTTTCCCATATCTTTATTTAAAAGCCCAACTACTTGCCAACCCTGATTCTTTTAATAATTAACTTAGAATTTCTTCTACCCCTTAATTCGAACTCAAACCTTGACCAAGACCTACTTTGCGTAATTAGCACTTAACCGGAATTATTAAGCACAAAAAGAAAAATTCAAGGTTTCGAGATTTTTGGATTTCGAGATTTTTGGGACGTTGCAGTCCCTATACAGACCATATTTATCACATTTTCACAACAACTTCATGCAACTTTACTATTTTAACAAATTAGTCCTTAAACTTTAAAATCGACCAAAGCACTTTACAAAATAGTCATATTTTACTATCAAGCTTATAAATCTATCATCAAACTTCAAAAAAATCTCAAACTCACCAATGAAAAGTCCTAAAAATTTTAACAATTTTACAAAATAATCCCCGAATTAATTAACTTAAGCTACAAAGATATCAAAAACATCAAATTTACAAAAAAACGGCTTGAAAATACATACCACGCAAGGTTGAATAACTTGAAAACTTAAAACCCTATTTTCTTCTCCTATTCGTAAGGTTGAAGATGATAAGAAACAAAAAAAAGTTTTTTTGTTTCTTTTTATTTTAACTTATATTATGTTTATTATTATAACTTAATAATTAACTAAATCTTAAAATATTTATAATTTAAAAGCCATAAATCGTCCATCCTAATTAAAATTGGATAAATTTTTAATTAAATTATTAACCATTTCCTATTTAAACTTTTTTAGCGATTGATTTTTACAAATTTTATGATTTAGTCCTTTTTACTTAATTAACTATTTAAACGTTAAAATTACTTGACCAAATTTTAATACACGAATATAATCACTCCGTAAATATTTTAAATTTATGGCATTGGTTTATAGAAATAAGGTCTTAATACCTCATTTTCCAACACCACTTGACTTTAGGGATAAACCACTTGACCATTAACAATCCAATTAACAAAATTTACCAAACCAAAATTTATTAAAACAATATAATCAACTTGTAAATATTACTAAATATTATTTATGGATTCACTCGTTGGATTTGTGGTCCTGAAGCAACTATTTTTGACACCACTGAAAAATGGGTTGTTACACATAAAGAGTCAATCAGGACAATAATCACGGGAAGTTCACCAAGACAGTAAACATGAAACCTAACGAATAAGATCATAGCTTGGCTATGCCAGCATATGGAGTCCGTTGGAACACTAAACATGGTGTAGTCCGCTAGGACTTTAAACACGAGATCTTATTGCCTAAAATAATAGCTCGATTGTGGTAGCATAATGTAGTACATGAGGACAATAAGCACAGGTGGATAACGAGGACAGTAATCATGGGAAAACCCATAAACAAGGAAAAAGGGTTAAAAGGAAAAATAAAGATGCTGGTGGGTCAAAAGAATCTGCCAATGAAGAGAAGTGAGGAAATACTGTTAAAATAGTTGTCGTGAAAGCCAGAAAGGGCATATGGGTGGTAACCCAGTAAGATTTAGACAAGGGAAATGATGTGTCAGAAATGACTAAGTAAAGACAATCGAGAGAAAATGTATCCAAGAATCGTAGATGAGGATCCGCCATTTAGGTCCTCCAAAAGTCATTTAATAAAATTTGGCATGTGAGAGAAAAATGCCAATAAAGGATACCATAGATATGTCTATCAAGACCATTCCTCATAGAGGAAGATCTATTGTGATATAACTGTCTGATAGAAGCTATCAACAAAAATGATTCTCTGCTAATGGATATGTCTCACCTTAAAGGTAAGTTCTAGTAAGCAGGGTGGATTACCAAGAGTAATCAAAATAACATTACAACCCGAGTGTTCGGTAGAATTAGTAAGGATGAAACAAGGTTAAAACCGTCAATGTGGCGTGACCTTTTTCTAAAATGACTTGTGAATAGATAGGCCTTATGAGTAGAAAATCAGTGTATCCATCGAAGTTATGACATTTACAAGCTAAAATAAAACTAAAAAGGATATTCCTAATAGGAAGTGTGTAAGGAAAAGTGAGAACCCACAAGTATGATGAATCATCTAGGAAATCATCATAGCATGATAATTGGTCATAAGATTGACCAAGTAATAATTGTAAGAGATTGATCCACCAAGAAGGAAATACGAAAGTGTTTATAGAGTCTGCTACTCTGGATAAAGCATGAATGTAACAGTCCGATTTAGACCCTAATTGGAACGGTGGTTTCGGGACCACGAATCCGAGCAAAAAATATTTAAAAATTATTTTCTGTGTTTGTTATGTGTGAATTTGTGTGTGAGAAATTTTCGTGATTTAATTTTGTCGTTTGGGTGCCCGATTAAATAAAAGGCCTTAATCTCGTAAAATGAAAATTTGATAGTTTAATGTGTGCCGACCAAATTATGGATGTCTTTATAATAGGAAAACTTTATGTTGTAATTGGGCCATTATTAATGTAGGTGGAAGGCAATAGACATAATATATATGAAAGTATAATTTTATAATAAAGGTTAAAAATGTAAATTGAAAAACATGTTATAATATATCATATTATAACATAATTAAAACCATTTGTTCATTATCTTTCTTCATTGCCGAATATAACACAAAGGAAAAGAAATAATAAAATCTAGGGTTTGGTCATCTCTTAAGCTCAATCAAGGTAAGTGTTTAGCTCGGTTTTTGATAATTTTTATGTTTTTGAAATCGTTTCTAAGTTATCTACAAGACCCATGCTTGATTTTTTTTTATTTTGGTGAATATTTTGAGTTATGCCATTGTTGAAAGCTTGTGATTTTTGTTGTTTAATGATGAGATATGAAAGATACGTTTTGGGTTAACATGTTTTGTATTGGAGTTTTTGATAATTTTGAGTAATTAGGACTAAATTACAAAATAATAAATTAAGGGACTAAAATATGAAATAAATGAAATATATGGACTTGTATGGACACTAGGAACATTCGGCCAAACATGGTATATTGAAATTTTGCATATTTTGTGTTTTGTACAATGGGGACTAAATTGTAAAAAGTGTAAAATATCAAGGGTAAAATGGTAATTTTCTTATTTATGTGTTTTTTGACTAAATTGAATGAAAATATGTTTGAATGAGTTTAATTTGAATATGTTTAGATCAAGAACCAAAGAAATCAAATTTGGATCGAGGGAAAATGAAAGTTATCGACTAGTCGTTCCGTTCCGTTTTACATTGTCTAAGGTAAGTTTATAAGCAAATAGACGTTATTAATTTTAGTTAAATATGAACTGTATATGCTGGAATGAAATGTGTGAACATATATTTACAATAGCCAAATGTATAAAAGCTTGGCAACTATGTTTGTAAGTTCGAATCGACCGAGATACGACATCCAAAAGCCCCGTATGAACCTTAGGAATAGCTAGGATACATATGTCATGACATAGGATTCCAATATGTGATGTGCGAGTAAGACCATGGCATCGATATATGTGTGCGAGTAAGACCCTGTTTGGGACAATGGCATCGATATGTGAATACAAGTAAGACCACATCTGGGACGCTGGCATTGTACGATATGTGTGATTATGCAAGTATCCTATCCAATTTCAAATGGTTCATCGGGCAATGATAAGTTGTGAACAAATATGTAAAATGAGTTGAATGACTAAGAATTAATTTATTACCTACTTGAAATAAGGTAAGTAAGCAACTTGATATTTGTTACGAATCATGTGAGATGCTAAAGATGACTATATGTGAATATGGTATATGTATGTTTGATTATATAATGATATTTTGGCTTTGAAAGTTGAATGAAATTTGGTTAATTTGACTAGGTGAGCATTTGGCCAAGGTAGAAATTGTGTATGAAAATGTATTATTTATCTCATTTGAAGGTTTGAGGTTGGGCTTGGTAATGGTAATGTAATTCGGTTTAGCTTAAAATGTGTTGATTATATTATTGAGTTGTTTATTTGCTTATGACTTACTAAGATATAAAAGCTTACTCTGTGTGTATGTGTGTTTCTGTTTTATAGATTTTGGATCAAGTTACGAGCTCGGGGATCGTCAGCAAAGTTCATCACACTAGCTACTGTTTCGGTATTTAATAAGTTAAACTTGAATTATGGCATGTATAGGCAGGATTTCGTTTGAAATGCTGGATTTTGGTTGTGTGTAGTCTAAGCCTTGCGAAAATGGCTAAACGAGGTACTATATGCTTTGAAAATGGCTTACTTATTATGTTTAAATTTGGTCTTATATGTTCTTAATTAAAATGTTTAATGAGCTTGATTATTGGTAATTTAATGATGGAAGCTTTGGATGTGTATATGGTTTTAGGTAACAAGATTTGGCTATGAAGATAAATAGCATAATATGTATTTGGCATATTATTTAGTTCATGATGGGAATACGAAATGTGATATATTTAAAGTGATGGATGATTGTATACTACCTTCATTGGTTTGGTTGATAAGTGTTAAGTATTGCATGTGTTTCATGATTATTTTGGTCGATGGTTTTGGTATGTATTCAATGCTAAGTGTGATCTTTAATTTTAGGGTAAATCGCGCATTATGTATATATGTATTATTAGCATGTTTGGCCATGGTATAAAGTACTAAATTTACATATGTGATTGCTTATTAAATTATGTAACATGATTTCAATTAATTTTATTATGAGTTTGTGCACAAGTTGTAAATTGATATGTGTTGGTTGTTTGGTAATCCGCAAATGTGACTCGTTATAAAGCTTATTCAAATGTGTTTAGGTGTCTTTATATATATATATCGAATAAAGTATAGATGTTATGCTGACGTTGGTTAAGATGATTAATTATGTTATATATGTGTTAATAAAGATTTAAAATGGGTTATTAAGTATATTTGAATAAAAGTTGATATGAGATTTTGAACATATTTGATTATTTGTTCAGTATTATATTCATATTTATGAGAACTATGGTTGAATAATAAGCCAATGATTATATATGTATATATATTTGGTCTTGGTTTGAGCTTATATTGAAAATGTATCTTAAACATATAATGTTTGTGAGATTTGCTATGTATTTCGATCATATGGTATATGATGATAGGTTAATTGTACTCTTACATGTTTTACACACACATACATATATATGCGCTTATATTATGATTATTATGCATATGTGTAAAGTTACATAAATTCATTAGTTATTTGTGAATTTACGAATATGTACAAATGATCTATGTTAGCCGAATAAGTAAGGAAATGATGTAGGTTTTATATATAACCTTCGATAATGTGGACTTTGCTTATGAATTTGGATTATTAATTTGTACAGATCTGAGATGAATTATTTAAGTGTAAAAATATATATCTGTTCTGAATTGTGTTAGAATCGGTAATGCCTCGTAACCCCATTCCGACGATAGATATGGGTTAATGTCAAAGCCAAACAAGGAGTAGCGCCTTTATTCCTTTCCAGTTAAAACCTTAACAAGATAAGGTTTAGTATAAGTGTTTATATATACATCTTGGTAAAGAAACTCACTAAGTTCTTTAAACCTATAGGATTTTGGTCTTTGTTGCAGGATTATTTAGGAAATCAAGGAGCTCGAGGAGAGACCAAGATAAATCCTGATGACCATAGAAACACCATTAATTAGGCGACATGCAAATAAATGGGGGTACCTTAGAGGCTTCACCTTGGGGTTGATTATTGATAACATATTTATTTTGCATGACATTTTGTGTTTAATTTGGTTAATTTTTTACTTGATCCCTACTGAATTAGTGCTTTTATGTTTTAATCTTGTCAGGGATGCAATTGGGACGCTAAGAGTAAAAAATGAGAAGAAAAAGAACAAACTGAAACACAATCAATAAAAATGAGGCCGAATAAAAAATGTGGAAGAAGCCAAGGACTCATCAGATTCTTTTCACTTTGTAAAAGCCAAAAATAGAAAAAAAATCTTATTTTATTTTATTTTATTTTAATTATATGTTAAAGTGGTTAAAGCCGAAATTAGTAAATTCCATGTATATAAATAGGACCTTAATGTACTTAGGAAAGACACATTTTAATTTTACATTCTGATTGCAATTTGGAATTGAATAGAATTATTTTCTTTTTCTTTCAATTTAGGTGTGAGCATTTTGTTGCTTCCATTTACATTTCTTTGTTATTTCAAAATTGGTTTAATTGCTTTCCAAGTAGCCCCTCCCCCTTTGGAAATAGTTTCTATTTGTATGTTTCTTTCTTTCTCACTTTCCCCCACTTCTTTCTGTTCAGAAATTCCTTTCAATTTCTTAGTTCGAATGGGTGACGGTATTCTGCCTAAATAGTAAACACAGGTAATAAATAACAAAATACTAAAGATTCGAACCATAGAATTCCTAAATTCTGATACAAGATACTTATTAGATCGAATAAGTACATTAGACCTAATTAAATTATTTTGTTGTATCCAGACTAATACCAACCCAACCCATTTCATCAATAAAATAAGACCCTTTCTTTCCCATTATTCACCATCTTCATCAAATCACCTTTCAAAATCTACAAAGCATGAATAATTTCATGCTTCACTAAATTCCATCTTAGCTTTAGGCCGGTGTTCTTTCTGGTCGGAATCGTGAGATACGTATTCGTGCTTAAAATTCATCCAATGGGTATTCACATTCTCCCTAAGAATCGGGATTGACAACTCATCCCTTACAGTTAACTTGATTTTAGATCAAAAAGTGCATGTTGGGTTGGAGTCGTGTTTGCTGACAGTTAGAGAAATGAGTCTGTAACATCCCAAAATTGGGCCTAGTCGGAATAGTAGTTTTAGGACTACAAATCCGACGTTAAAATATTTATTTTATGATTATTATGAGGTCTAGGATATGAAAACATGCTTGTATTAAAATTTCTTGAAGAAATTTTAAGTATAAAGTGTCCAATTGGAAATTAGGGACCAAATTGAATAAATTGCAAAACTTGGGTTCTAGAAGAAATTTGTATGAAATTGCTTTGGATTGTTAATTAGGAGGTCTTAAAGAGTAATTTGCCCAATTTCTAAGTTTTTGGACCAAAATGGGCATGCATGGAAAATTTTGAAAGGTTATTAAGGAAGGGCATTTTGGTCATTTGGTAATAAAAGAAATAAAAAGGGAAAATGAAATAAAAATCAGCCATTCTTCTTCTTCATGTTGCCAAAATTTGAATGTTCTCCATAGCTAGGGTTTTCAAGATTTTCAAGCTCAATAGTAAGTGTTCCCTAGCCCTGTTTTTAATGTTCTTTGTATTTTTGAAATCCTCGTAACATGCTCTATCCATTTCTACCCTTATTTCAAGCTAGGGTTCATGTTAGAAATTTGACCCATGCATGAGATGGTTTTTCTTTGATGATTTGTAGAAGGTTATGAAAGTTAGATGTTAGATAAATATCTTTTGCTATGTGATTTTTCATGAAAACACCTAAAAGGGCCTAATTGTAAAAGGCATAAAATGTGGGGTAAAAATATGAAATAGAAGAAAATATTGGCTGGTATAAGCATGAAAAGAATTTGGCTAGGCTTGGATATTCAAGAAATTTCATGCATTTGATTATACGAGCCTAGGGACTAATTTGTAAAAGTGTGAAAGTTAGGGGAAAAATGGTCAATTTGCCCTATGATGAATTTTAGGACGAAAATGAACAATGTGAGGTATTAATAATTTATTTTTACTGATATAGACCCCGAGAAACCAATTCTGCAGGTCGACCGTGGAAAATGAAAGGTTTCGGAATAACCAAAATACGAACCCGAAGTAATTACTCGGTAAGTTCGTGTAACTCGAAGTAAACTCTTAATATACACAAAATGTATATAAATGAATGTATGACAATTTAGACATTCGTTGCATGATAATCCATGAAATGTGGTAGTATAGTTTAAAAGAAAATTGAAGTTTCCCAATTGAAATAAAAGGATATCTAATGGATTTCTCGAAACAAATTGATGGTAAAAAGGATCTAGCCCGGACAAGTGTTCCTTTAGTGATCGAGCCTCCCGAAGAATAAGTGTGCTGAAATGGATTTTGCCCAGACGGGTAATCCGATTAGGGTCTAAATTTAGCCTGGACTGGTGTTCAGATCTGAGCTCATTAGAGTACATGTCTTAGTAAGGGATTTAGCCTAGACTGGTAATCCCGATATTACTCTATGAGTTTACATTACAGGGGATTTAGCCTGGACTGATAATCCCACCGTAAGAGTGAGGTTCACGGGAGTGCATATTTTAAATGATCATTTACACGATTTGATGGTAAATGAGATGTCCATCGAGATTCCAAGAGGTTCAACGGGATTAAAATGAGGAATGAAAATAGAAATGCTTGAACTGATGAGCTCATCTAAGACTAATGCTATAATGTACTCGCATGAGACTTACTTGATGGTTGAGTGTATGTGATAAGGAAATTATACTATCCATGTTTGGCAAGAATAACCATTATGGATGTCTGCTAAATAACCGGTAAGTTTACCTTCCTGTTATTCGAACTTACTAAGCATGTGAATGCTCACCCCCTTTCATTTCCCTTGTCTTACAGAGCTCGAGGACTCGTGAAGATTGGAAGACGGTTGGAGCATTGTCAATACTATCAACTTGTCTTGCTTTGGTATATAGAAACTTTTATTTTGTTATAATGGCATGTATAGGATTTTTGGTCATTTTCTTATTTGTGTCATTTGGCTAGCCAATGTAAGGGCTTGAATGATATACTTATTTATTTTGTATATGGTCATGGGATATGGCTTATTTTGATGTAGGTTGTAAACCTACTAATTGTGCATGGTTATGCTTTAATGTTTCATGTGATGGTAAAATGTGGTATCATGAATGGACATGTGAAATGTGGCCAAATCATTTGGAGATGGTTAGGTCATAATTGGCAATGAGTTATAAAATGAGCCAAGTATAATATATGATTACTGAAATGGTAATCCTTAATACAAAAAGGATAACCTAGCATGTGCTAAACCAATGAGATGAGGTTAACATGCAATAGACTATGCTAAGGTGGATTACGGATATTTTTAGGCCATGTTAAATACCATTGAAGTTTATAAATGTGTATAGATGTTAAGGGTGACCATTGGCTTGGAAGATGCCTCGAAAAAGGTACACACAGGTAGGCACACGAGTATGTGCCTTCGCCTTGTGTGACACATGCCTGCCCCTTGTGCGTGTTGCTCAGCCGTGTGCCCCCTGCACCTTGAATTTTTAGGTTAGTATGCATGGTAATAAACACACGGGTAGAGACACGGCCGTGTATCTCAACCATGTGGATGACATGGCCTTGTACACGGGCGTGTGCCTTGGCCGTGTGCCCCTAGATGGATGATGACGTCATAAATAGAATGTCTAGGTTTTTGGACACGGGCGATGACACGGGCATGTGCTCGGCCGTGTGAAAACTCCTGTAGGTCTGAAATGAAAACAAATTCCAATAATTCAACACGGGTAAGGGACACGGGCGTGTCCTAATGCACACGGGTGTGTGAGGCTTAAACCTAGAAATTCCATAAAGTTTCTTAAAGTTCTTGGTTTAGCCTCGAGTCGCTTTTTAATGCATGTTTTGGACCTTGTAGGTTCATAATTGGGACAATATGATTCTATTTGGTCAGTTTTAAATTGAAATGAAATTCTATAGCCCACATTTTCTAGTAATGCCTTGTACCTCGTCTTGATCTTGGGTACAGGTAAGGGGTTTTACATTTAGTGGTACCAGAGCTACGATTTTGTCCATTCTCGGACTAACATAGCATGCAATGAGTCTAGTTGTACATGTCATTATACAAGTTATGATAGTGTGACATCTCTTAACCCTTTTAATTGTACTTGGATATAGTAAATGTCTTTCGATCAATCCCAAGATGAGTCCGAGGGAGCCGAGAGTCATGCTCCAGCTTCTGTGCAACGAGCTACTTTTAGTAGTGGTAGAATGCCTATGTTTGAGGGCCAAGAAGAGGCAAAGGCTGCCTTTTTCGAGATGATGGATGAGTGGTTTGGGGATTACTTGAGAAACTGCCCCAATATACCACGACCCTTTTCGCCCCCTGCTCGACCTGAAGAAGAGGTGCCATAAGTATGGTACCCGTGAGAATTGGTAAGGCCCCAGTGGATAAACTTAAGAAATATGGAGCCGAAAAGTTTAGGGCCATGATTGATGACGATCTGAAATATGCTGAGTTTTAGCTTGAGAATACCATGCGGGTTCTCGACGAACTGTCATGTACTCCTGAGGAAAGTTTGAAATGCGCAGTGTCACTATTGAAGGACACTGCATACTACTGGTGGAAGATTGTATTCTTGATGGCATCGAGAGAGAGTATTATATGGGAATTTTTCCAAACTAAGTTTAAAAAGAAGTACATCAGTCAAAGTTTATTAGATCAGAAGAGAAAGGAGTTCCTGGAACTCAAACAAGGAAGTAGAACTGTGTCAGAAATGTGTTCGTAAGGTTAAGTCAGTATGCAAATGAATTGGTTCAAATAGAGGCAGAAAGTGTAAGCACTTCGAGGAAGGTCTGAATGAGGAAATTAAATTGCTAATTGTGATCCTTGAGATACGAGAATTTGCTGCATTAGCTGATCGGGCCAAGAAGGCTAAAGAGCTTAATAATGAAAGAAAACAAGTGATGAGAGAAGCTCAAGTTTCAAGTAAGAGATCCAGTGGTAAGACGCACTCGTTTCACACAAAGAAATCGAGGAGTCACCAAGAACGCTCCATTGCATCGGTGGGATATTCGGGTGGAAGCTCTAAGCGTCACAACCCAAGTCTTCTTCCCCTATGGTAACTAGTGAGGGAAGTGTAGATGATAAAAAGCTAATATGTAAAAGTTGCAACAAATTTCATTTCGAAGAGTGTCGAATGAAGAGCGGAGCATGCTATAGGTGTGGTTCTCTTCACCACTTCCTTAGAGATTTCCCGGGACGAGCTGATAAAGAGGTTGAATTAGCCCCGAAGCCGAACTCTCCTATTTCTCTAGGTAGACCTTTGAGACATCCCGAAAATGCAAGTGGCAGTTGAATTGTTACCAAGGATACTACTACAAAATCAGAGGCTCGAGCTTCAGTGAGAACCTATGCCATACGCGCTAGAGAGGAGGCCTCATCTCCTGATGTCATTACGGGTATATTTTCTATCTATGATACTCATGTTATTGCCTTGATTGACCCAGGATCGACCCATTCATACATTTGCACGAAATTAGTGTCTAGCTTGAACATGTCTATAGAACCAACAGAATTTGTGATTAAGGTGTCGAACCCTCTAGGCAAGTCTATATTAGTAGATAAAGTTTGTAAGAATTGTCTTTTGACTATTTGAGATCATGGTTTTCTAGTTGACCTTATGCTTTTACCTTTCGATGAGTTTGATGTAATACTTGGCATAGATTGGTTGGCCATTCACGATGTGATAGTAAATTGTGGTAGCAAGTATATTGAATTGAAATGTTCAGATGGTGAAGTTCTCCGAGTTGATTCAAGTGAGTTGAATACACCACCGATTGTGATTACCTCAATGAGGGCTCAAAAGTATATGAGAAAAGGGTATGAAGCCTATCTTGATTTTGTACTGAATACTAAAGAATCGGATTTGAAGATTGAGTGGGTACCAATAGTGCGTGAATATCTAGATATGTTTCCAGAAGATTTGCCTAGTTTGCCTCCTGTTAAAGAAGTAGAGTTTGGTATTGAGCTAGTGCCAGGAACAACACCTTTTTCTATTGCCTCGTATAGGATGGCACCAATCAAGTTGAAAGAGTTAAAAGCACAGTTGCAAGAACTGACAGATAAGGGTTTCGCGAGACCAAGTTTTCCACCTTGAGGTGCCCCCGTACTATTCGTGAAAAAGAAATATAGTTTGATGAGATTAGTACTATTCGTGAAAAAGAAATATAGTTCGATGAGATTATGTATAGACTACCGACAACTCAACAAGATAACTATTAAGAATAAGTATCCATTGCCAAGGATTGACGACCTGTTTGATCAGTTGGGGGGAGCCACTGTGTTCTTTAAAATAGACCTGAGATCCGACTACAACCAGCTGCGGGTCAAAAAGTCAGACGTGCCTAAGACCGCTTTCAGAATGAGGTATGGCCATTATGAATTTCTTGTGATGCCTTTTGAGTTGACGAATGCTCCGGCTGTGTTTATGGACTTGATGAATAGGATATTTCGGCTATACTTAGAAAAGTTTGTTGTTGTTTTTATTGATGATATCCTGATTTATTCCAAGGATGAGATCAAACATGCCGAGCATTTGAGAACTACCTCATAGACTTTACGAGATAAGCAACTATATGCTAAGTTTAGCAAGAGCGAGTTTTGGCTCCAAGAGGTAGGATTCTTGGGTCACATTGTTACGGGTGAAGGCATCCGAGTTGATCCAAATAAGATATCTGCTATTGTCGATTGAAGCCGTCGAAGAACGTAATCGAGGCTAGAAGCTTTTTGGGCTTAGCTAGTTACTATTGATGTTTCATAAAAGGATTTTCGATGATTGCAACTCCTTTGACGAGGTTGCTACAAAAATATGTTAAGTTTGAATGGTCGGAAAAGTGTCAACAGAGTTTTGAGAAATTAAAGGTACTACTAGCAAAAGCTCTAGTTTTAGTGCAACTAGATCTGGGAAAGGAATTTTTGGTTTACAGTGATACGTCATTGAATGGACTGGGTTGCGTGCTTATGCAAGAGGGCAAAGTAATAGCTTATGCTTCGAGGCAACTGAAGCCATAAGAGAAAAATTATCCAACACATGACTTGGAGCTAGCTGCCATTGTTTTTGCCTTGAAGATTTGGAGACACCATTTGTATGGGGAAGCTTTCCTTGTATTCATAGATCACAAGAGTTTGAAGTATTTTATGACTCAAAAGGAATTCAATCTGAGACAACGAAGATGGTTAGATTTGATTAAATATTATGAGTTGATAATTGATTATCACCCGGGAAAGGTGAACGTGGTCGCCGAAGCTCTGAGTAGGAAGTCTTTGTTTGCATTGAGGGCTATGAACACACGATTGGCGTTGTCCGATGATGGTTTAGTTTTGGCAGAGTTAAGAGCCAGACTGACATTCCTACAGGAAATTTGCACAGCTCAGATCAATGATAGTGATTGACAGGCCAAGATAGCACAATGTGAGACGGGTGTTGAGTCAAATTTTCAGGTTGATTCTAATGATTGTTTGATGTTTCGAGATAGGGTCTATGCATCTAAAGATGATGAACTTATTCGAAAAATTTTGCAAGAGGCACATGATAGTTGTTTGTCTGTTCATCCGGAAGTACCAAGATGTACAATGATTTAAGGAAAATGTACTAGTGGTATGGAATGAAAAGAGACATCTCTGAATTTGTGTCGAAATTTTTGATATGCCAACAGGTCAAGGCTGAACACCAAGTACCTTCGAGTTTGTTACAGCCTGTGATGGTACCCGAATGGAAATGGGATACAATTACCATAGACTTCATGACTGGATTACCGTTAACCCCAAAAAAGAAAGATGCTATTTGGGTTGTGGTTGATAGACTAACGAAGTCGGCTTACTTCATCCTGGTACAGACTGATTACTCTCTTGATAAACTGGCCGACTTGTACATTTCTGAAATTGTGAGCTTACACGGGGTACCGTTATCGAGTATTTAAGATAGGGACCCGAGATTCACTTCAAGATTTTGAAAGAAACTACAAGAAGTCCTAGGTACAAAGTTGAGTTTTAGTACAGCATTCCACCCACAGACTGATGTTCAGCCTGAGTGGACAATTCAGACTCTCGAGGACATGTTATGGTGTTGCATCCTTGAATTTCAGGGTAGTTGGGAAAAATACTTACCTTTGGTGGAATTTGCCTAAAACAACAGTTTCCAGTCGAGTTTAAAAATGACACCTTATGAGGCATTATATGGCCGGAAGTGTCGAACTCCACTATATTGGACAGAGCTCAAGGAAAGTCAAATTCATGGAGTTGAGTTAGTCAAGGAAACTGAAGAAAAGGTTAAAGTGATACAGGACTGTTTAAAAACGGCATCAGATAGACAAAAGTCATATGCTAATTTGAAGAGAAAAGAGATTGAGTTTCAAGTCAGAGATTAAGTATTCTTGGAAGTGTCTCAATGGAAAAAGGTCTTTAGATTTGGTCGAAAGGGCAAACTGAGTCCAAGGTTTATCGGGCCATATGAGATTACCGAAAGAGTTGGACCGCTAGCCTATCAATTAGCGTTGCTTTTCGAATTGGAAAATATTCATAATGTATTTCATGTGTCCATGTTGCGTAGATATAGATCGGACCCCTCACATGTGATTTCATCGGCTACAGTTGAGATTAGACCATATATGACTTATGGTGAAGAACCGGTAAGGATTTTGGCTCGAGAAGTCAAATAATTGAGGAACAAGAATAAAGCCTTGGTGAAAGTTTTATGGCATAGACATGGAATGGAAAAAGCCACATGGGAATCTGAAAAAGCCATGAGAAGTCAATATTTGAACCTATTTAGTGGTAAGACTTTTGAGGACGAAAGTCCTTAAGGGGGGAGAAATGTAACATCCCAAAATTAGGCCTAGTTGGAATAGTGGTTTTGGGACCACAAATTCAACATTAAAATATTTATTTTATGATTATTATGAGGTCTAGGATATGAAAACATGCTTGTGTTAAAATTTTGTGAAGAAATTTTATGTATAAAGTGTCCAATTGGAAATTAGGGAGCAAATTGAATAAATTGCAAAACTTGGGTTCTAGAAGAAATTTGAATGAAATTGCTTTGGATTGTGAATTAGGAGGTCTCAAAGAGTAGTTTCCCCAATTTCTAAGTTTTTGTACAAAAATGGGCATGCATGGAAAATTTTGAAAAGTTAATAAGGAAGAGCATTTTGGTTATTTGGTAATAAAAGAAATAAAAAGGGAAAATGAAAGCAAAAATCAGCCATTCTTCTTCTTCATGTTGCCAAAATTTGCGTGTTCTCCATAGCTAGGGTTTTCAACATTTTCAAGCTCAATAAGAAGTGTTCCCTAGCCCCGTTTTTAATATTCTTTGTATTTTTGAAATCCTCGTAACATGCTCTACCATTTCTACCCCTATTTCAAGCTAGGGTTCATGTTAGAAATTTGACCCATGTATGAGATGGTTGTTCTTTGATTATTTATGGAAGGTTATGAAAGTTAGATGTTAGAGAAACATCTTTTGCTAAGTGATTTTTCATGAAAACACCTACAAGGGACCTAATTGTAAAGGCATAAAATGTGGGGTAAAAATATGAAGGCTGGTATAAGCATGAAAAATATTAGGCTAGGGTTGGGTATTCAAGAAATTTCATGCATTTGATTATACGAGCTGAGGGACTATTTTTTAAAAGTGTGAAATGTTAGGGGTAAAATGATCAATTCGACCTAGGATGAGTTTTAGGACGGAAATGAACAATGTGAGGTATTAATAATTTATTTTGACTGATTTAAACCCTGAGGAACCAATTTTGGAGGTCGACCGTGGAAAAGAAAGGTTTCGGAATAACTGAAATACTAACCCGAAGTAATTACTAGGTAAGTTTGTGTAACTCGAAGTAAACTTTTAATATACACAAAATGTATATATATGAATGTATGACAATTTAGACATTCGTTGCATGATAATCCATGAAATGTGGTAGTATAGTTTAAAAGAGAATTAAAGTTTCCCGATTGAAATAAAAGGATATGTGATGGATTTCTCGAAAAAGAATTGATGGTAAAAAGGATCTAGCCCGAACGGGTGTTCCTGTAGTGATCGAGCCTCCCGAAGAATGAGTGTCCTGAAATGGATTTAGCCCGGAAGGGTAATCTGATTAGGGTCTGAATTTAGCCTAGACTGGTAATTCAGATCTAAGCTCATTAGAGTACATGTCATAGTAAGAGATTTAGCCTAGATTAGTAATCTCGATATTACTCTATGAGTTTACATTACGGGGGATTTAGCTTGGACTGGTAATCCCGTCATAAGAGCAAGGTTCACGGGAGTGCATATTTTAAATGATCACTTACACGATTTGACGGTAAATGAGATATCTATCGAGATTTTGGGAGGTTCAACTGGATTGAAATGAGGAACGAAAATAGAAATGCTTGAATTGATGAGCTCATCTAAGACTAATGCTATAATGTACTTGCAAGAGGCTAACTTGATGGTTGAGTGTATATGATAGGGAAATTATACTATTCATGTTTGGCATGAATAACCATTATAGATGTATGCTAAATAATCGGTAAGTTTACCTTCCCGTAATTCGAACTTACTAAGCATGTGAATGCTCACCCCCTTTCATTTCCCTTGTCTTACAGAGCTCGAGGAATCGTGAAGATTGGAAGACAGTTGGGGCATTGTCAATACTATCAACTTGTCTTGATTTGGTATATAGAAACTTTTATTTTGTTATAATGGCATGTATAGGATTTTTGGTCATTTTGTTATATGTGTCATTTGGCTAGCCAATGTAAGGGCTTGAATGATATACTTATTTATTTTGTATACGGTCATGGGATATGGCTCATTTTGATGTAGGTTGTAAACCTACTAATTGTGCATGGTTATGCTTAAATGTTTCATGTGGTGGTAAAATGTGGTATATCATGAATAGACATGTGAAATGTGGTCAAATCTTTTGGAGATGGTTAGGTCATAATTGGCAATGAGTAATAAAATGAGTCAAGTATAATATGTGATTATTGAAGTGGTAATCTTTAATACAAAAAGGATAACCTAGCATTTGCTAAACCAATGAGATGAGGTTAACATGTAATAGATTATGCTAAGGTGGATTACGGACATATTTAGGCAATGTTAAATACCATTGAAGTTTATAAATGTGTATAGATGTTGAGGGTGACCATTGGCTTGGAAAATAGCCTCTAGGAAGGTAATATGGGTAGGCACACGAGCATGTGTCTAGGCCGTGTGTGATACACGGCCTACCCCTTAGGCGTGTTACTCAGCCGTGTGTCCCCTGCACCTTGAATTTTTAGGTTAGTATGCATGGTAATAAACACACGGGTAGAGACATGGTCTTGTGTCTCAGCCGTGTGGAGGACATGGCCTTACACATGGGCATGTGCCTTGGCCGTGTGCCCCTAGATGGATGATGATGTCATAAAAAGAATGTCTAGGTTTTTACACACGGGCGTGTCGAAGCCGTGTGAGAGACATGGGCCGGGGACACGGGCGTGTGCTTGGCCATGTGAAAACCCCTGTAGGTGCAAAATGAAAAATAAATTCCAGTAATTCAACACGGGTAAGGGACACAGGCGTGTCCCAATGCATAAGGGCGTGTGCATTACCTCCACACAGGCATGTGAGGCTTAAACCTAGAAATTTCCTAAAGTTTTCTAAAGTTCTCGGTTTAGCCCCGGATCACTTTTTAATGCATGTTGTGGACCTCGTTGGGACAATATGATTCTGTTTGGTCGGTTTTAAATTGAAATGAAATTTTATAGCCCGTATTTTTTGATAATGCCTTGTACCTCGTCCTGATCTCTGGTACGGGTAAGGGGTGTTACAGAGTCGGTCGTGCTGTATTCGGATCTCCGAAAACAAATCAAGGAATAAGTGATCAGGTTTAAACAACCTACGTGGTTGAGGCCGTTAATTCGAGTTGGGTTCTTCAGAGCGCAAGACTATCGGAATCTTGAATAAGGAACACATGCATCTCAGTTAGATAATCGGTAATGGTTGGTTTGCAGGTCGTACCAGGACCAACTACGAGAGGAAGAATTGACGATTAGGACGTTCTTAACTTCTATAACTAGCTTATCGTTTAGAGGAGAAGATTAATTTTCGAGGATCAATTCTTAATCCAGAATCTACCGAGTCTAGGGCTAAGGCTTATTATCTCTGTTTATAAAAATCCGAATTTATTTCCCAATTTCAATTTATTTCCTATATTAATTAATTTTTTATTTACGCTGATTCGATTATTCACTTTCTAAACATTATTCACTTTTTAAACATATTCAAAACCCCCTAATTTATTTGTTTTTTTTTTTTTTGCAAGTCTGCTTGGAGTCGTGGGCACGACTTTTGCCACGACTTTCGACACAAAAAACATTATGTTCACAAGTTAAACGTAGAAGTTGATTATAACATTCAATCCCTATGGACTCGAGCCTACTACCACTCTTTACTACTATTTAGAGTTAATTTTGTAGAAATTATTTTTGGTGGTTTTGACGCCCATCAAATTTTGGCAATGTTGTCAGGGATCAGAGATATTTCTCTTATTTTTGTTTGTTTACCTTATAACCAAATCAGAACCGAGAACTCTAGAGTTTGGACTAGAAAATGAGAAATTGGCCAGACAACTACAAAAAGAAGCCATTCGACGTAGTAAATGACCAAATCCTAGATTCAAAACCATATCTTACGCCCAAGAAATTTTCTCGTTCGACGAACCAAACTAGATGGCTGAACAGACGATATGCCAACTCGCAGCGGCACCAGATGAACAACAGCCCTTATGTATAACCTATCTGGTGGGAGGAATGTCATTCGAGTTAAAGAGTTCCATATGGTGTGCACAAGCATGAACCCTCAAGGAGTAATCGAAGACCAAATCAAACTTCATTCTTTTCCTTTCTCATTAGCCGACTCTGCTAGAGAGTGGCTATTTTATTTATCACCGGGATCTGTCAACACATGGGCTGACATGTCACGTTTTTGATTGATAGGTTCTTCCCTGCAGCTTGAGCAGCCAAACTAAGGAAGGACATGGCAGGGATATGTCAGCTCTACGATTACTGGGAGCGATACAAAAATTTGTGTGCAAGTTGCCCACAACATGGACTGACTGAACAGTCACTTTTACAATATTTCTATAAGGGGTTGCTCTCGATGGAAATGAAAATGATAGATGCTACATGTAACGCCCTAATTTTCGGGTTTTCTGTGTTTCTGTGATTTTTAAAATTTGTGTGTGTTCTGGTTGGTTAAAATATATATTTTAGTAGGTTAGTGGGCCTTTGGAAGGCCCAAACTTAAGTTAAATCCGTGATAGTCTTCGAAATTTTAATTTTATGAAGAGGTGATGCAATTGGCGTTTGGGCTTTTAAGAGTAAAGGGGTAAAAGATGACACAAAAAGGTGTGTGGTGTAGTGGCAAGGTGGCGCCACTTAGGGGACAAGGAAGTGACGCCATAGAGGAAGCAAAGGGTCCAAGGTTCAAGTCTTGGCTCTTGCAATATATTTTGGTTTTTCTTTTCAATAAATCTGGAAGCAAGTAGGTTCACTTTAAAGTTTACTGTGTTGGATTTATGAAACAAATGAGTTGATGGCCTAGTGGTGGTGGCGTGAGTTGGCATGTGAGAGGACTTTGGTTCGAATCCCTTGGCACGCAAAGGTTGATTATTTTGCTATGTTGGGACGGCAAGAGTTGGTGTTGGTTCTAAACTATGGTGATGGAGGGATCCCACATCGGGAAGCTAACATAAGAGTAGATGGAGAGCTGGCTTTAAATAGAGTAAACCATGAGGAGAGTAGGCATACCCTTCTTGGCTGATCCCTTTCGCTTTGTGACATGCTCATTTGGGTTGGGCGTCAGCTAAGAGTGTTTGTAGCGCGGATTAACTGCAGTCTCCTAACAGGTGTGTATTTCTCATTACTCTAGCAGTAAGACAGCTATTTCGGGCCGCGATGGGCTAAAATGGGCCATGTGGTCCCAATGGGTCCGTAGGCCCAAGTGGATAAGTTGTAGAATTACAGAAATACCCTTGTAGAGTAGAAATACCGAAATACCCCTGTAGGATAGAATTATCGAAATACCCTTGTAGGGTAGAAATATCGAAATACCCCTGTAGGGTAAAATTACCGAGATACCCTTGTGGGGTAAAATTACCATTTTGCCCCTAGGGTGTTAAATGACTATTTTGCCCCTCGTGGTAGATGACTAACTTGTGTGATGATTGGGTTAGTTGATGTGGATTTATGTTAGTTATCGTTAGTTTGTAAGTCTAATGTGTTAGTGATTGATTGTAGGATTATCGCGTGGGAGATATCGTCATCAATCGTCATCAACCAGGTGTGTAAACAACACCCTCCCTTAGACTGAATCGGTAAAAGCTGAAATACTGAAACATTGGTATTTTGTGAACTCGCGAGCGTGCGAGTGCTCGTGAGACAGTTGTTAATGAATATGGTGCATTTGGATGATTAGAGTGCAGAGTGTGCATTTTCGTGCACAACAGTATTTTTGGGCTTAATGGGCCGAAAACGGGCCAATGGGCCAACGGTGATACGACCTCGGTTTAGTAGTTGAACCCGAGTCGTTTAGTTCCCGATCGTAAACGAAGAAGTATATTAGACCAGAAGAAGATAGAATATATTTGAGTTCAAAGAAGTAAAGTAAGTCCGTGCAAAGTTGGATATGGATTTGGTTTAAGTCGAAATGGTATGACTAGAATGGTCGAGTTCGGTTTAGGATTAATTAAGAAATGGTATTTGGTTTTGGTACGTTTTGGTATTTGGGAATTGGTACGAAATGGTAAGGGATTTGGTACGAAATGGTAATGGTTCAAAAAGGTCAAGAGTGAACCAACACTAAAGAAAAGTGTCGACCGGAAACTTATAGGACCAAATTGAGTTGGAAATGGTTGATAAGGACCTTGACCCAATACTTAGTAAAGTATGAACCAAAGGTATCAAAGGTGAACGCCACACTCGGGTTTAGGGAGTGATAAGTTCGAAAGAAAGACTCGGAAAGACGCCACTAGAAGCTAGATAAGTCTTACGGGTCCCGAACGAAATTTGAGAGAAAATGCCTCACAAATTTGGCAGCAATTCGTTACTTAAAAATGTCAAAAAGTTCTTTACAAAGTAAAATTTCAGCTATTTGTAAGCAACACCTAAGCTAGCCGAATGGTCACTTACATTCCTTAAAAATTAAGCAAATGAATCACTTAAATGAACTAGCTAGATTCGGCTGAACATGGAGCTCCATTAGACACCTTCTAGATGAAGCA
This sequence comes from Gossypium hirsutum, assembly GCF_007990345.1. Lineage (NCBI taxonomy): Eukaryota > Viridiplantae > Streptophyta > Magnoliopsida > Malvales > Malvaceae > Gossypium > Gossypium hirsutum. The sequence continues at coordinate 42,553,809 of NC_053425.1, read as the reverse complement.
TTGGACTTGGAAAAACTTGGATGATGCATGGATAGCTAGGTTCGGCCAATGGGCATAAATTAGCTCATTTATGTTGCAACTTTTGGCTGAAAAGTGACCAGCAATTAAGAGGGTAATGAGCAGCCAATTCAAGTGTGAAATCTCAACATTGAAGAGTCATGGAGTGTGAACACATGGAACCGAAAAGCCAATATGCATCCAGCAAATGTGAAAGGATTAATTGACAGCTTTGGAGTTGGAAACATTAGCTCTCTTGACTGAATAGTCACCTAGGAATGCCAAATTCAGCTCACAAATTTGATGCATGTATCTCCAGGTTCATTGAATCTATTGTGCATGCACCAAGCTTAAATGCTCCATCCACATTCGGCCAACCTACATAAAACATGAATGAGCTCAAATTAATGTAATATTAGCTGAACATAATTAAAATAAAACTTTGACAAGTTAAACACATTAATTCGGCACTAAAAATCTGCACATATAATTTAGTTTGGACAAGACACATTAAAACATGTAATGAAATTTGACTCATTAAAAATGCATAAAACATATTAATAAGCTGTAAAAATTAAGACAAACTAATGACATGTAAAACTAACTCAATTAAGATGCAAAATTAAATTTCTCCAGATTTTAAATTATGCAAACAACTAAAATTAATTGAGCTGTAATAAACTAATTAAATTGACTCAAAATAATTATTCAGCTACTAAATTAATGTCCAATTGATATTGAGCTGAATCGTAAGTATTTGAGCTGAAATTGAGCTGATTCGAGCTCATTGAGCTGAAATGGAATTTAATTCAGCTCGTAGTAAAGTGCACGGAAAGCTCATCGGATTAGTCCAAGCTTCTTCGATGTGTCCAACTAAAGTCTCGCCCCAAACTTGATCTACTAATGCCGAAACTGCCTCCTTGAATTGTTTGGCTCGTGATCGGGTGATAGGACCTTGAGGTAGCTCCAAAGGCTCCTTGCTCGAACTAGGTAGGACTTGAGGCGCGACCGCATCAAACGGACCCACTTTGGTAAAAAGACGAGGTAAGTACTTCTGATTACTTGGTAAACGTTAGAATGAGCATGAAACCTTAGCAATAGGTAATAATTACTGAAATACCCTTATACATGTAAAATTACGATTTTACCCCTAGGGTTATTTTTTCTAAAAAGCATGATGTTCTGTTTCTGTATACGTATGCCATGATATATTATTTCTATTGCATGGGACATGGGTTTATATTGATGGAGGAAGCGTTCTGGCAGCCTCGCTACAATCTGGTGGCCTCGCCACATATATCTGTTCTGGTGACTTCGTCACAATATCTGGAAGCCTCACTGCAATCTGGTGGCTTCGCCACATATATATATATCTGTTCTGGTGGCCTAGCCACAAAATCTGTATCTAGTGACTTCGTCACAATATCTGGCAGCCTCGCTGCAATTTCTGTGGTGTGTAGCGGTTGGGTGGGTCGAGTAGTCTCCCCACATGGTGTAAGGCTGGTACGGGGGTGTTATGGATGGCTCTGGGTTGGGATTTTTGCATTCATGATATATTTGTTCTGTATCTGCTATAGGCCTATGGGTTTCATTCTGATTTCTGTATTGGGCCAAGGACCAAATAAGTCTGAATCTGAGGTTTGATCTATTTTGGGCTATGGTTGGGTTATGTTACACACTGAGTTTACCGAACTCACCTTTTATTTTCATCTTTGCAGGAAATCCCCAACCATAGTGGGCTTGGAGCTGTGAGGGATTCGAAGTGGCCACATCATCTACAAAGTTGGTTTTTCTAAGTTAATTTATTTTTATTATTTTTATATTCTGATTTAATTTTGGGTTTTAAGTTGTAATAAGGCCGCTATTTAAATTTCTTTTTTCCGCTATGGTTTTATTTTCTGATTATATTTATACTATGACGAAACTGCTAGTGTTAGGCTGCGCGGGTTTTCAAAATTAATGAACAATTTCAAGACTCAACAAGCACAACAAATGGATAGCCTAAAGATTGATAATCTGGCTTTTCATTCAACCGCTGTTTTTACAAAGACCATCCCAATCACTTAAACCAGCGAATGCATACTAAGTCGTAAGTCCATGTGACACGTCAGATCTGGCCATAATGTCTGGGCCGGGTTCGGGGTGTTACACTGCAAGTGGAGGGGCACTAGTCAATATGACTCCTCAGAGACCATGAGAGTTGATGTCGACAATGGCTGCTAACTCTCAGTAATTCTGATCGGCCATAGAACCAACGAGACTGGTTTATAGGTTAAGTTCTCTATCTCTAGAAGATAAAATTGATAACCTGACTAACGTTGTTCAAACTTTGCTAACAGATAAAATGGGCTCAGCACGGTTGTGCGAAATTTGAGCTAAGTCTGACCACTCGATGGACTCATGTCTAATTTTACATAAGGATTCGACAGAACAAGCAAATGTTGTCGGGAACTTTTCAGGACCCCCTCAAAGGTGATATGACCCCCTACTCGAACTCATATAATGTGGGATGGAAGGATCACCCATATCTAAGTTATGGGTCGAGTCCTCAGTTCAATCAACCTTACCAACAAAGCCTACCTCCGAATCAATAATTACTACCCCCAAAGTCATCTTTGGAAGCTATAGTGGAAAGGCTAGCCAATAGTATTGAGAAGTTTCAACTAAAAACTGAAATGCATTTGCAGGAGTTTGAGCAAACGAGCAGGCTTGCACTCACGATTAGCCATTTGGAGTCCCAAGGTATGTTGCCGTCCCAAACTGAAAGTAATCCTCGACACATTTAAGTGCTATAACGTTGAGATGTGGAAAGGTTTTTGAGCACGTACCTAGCATGAGTCGTGCCCATGACGCTACTCGAGATGAAAAGAAACTTGACACAGAGGCTCTAATGGAGTTGGTACCACAAAAATCATTTGTATTACCACCTCTGTTTCCTTGAAAACTTGTCTAATACAAGAAGAAGCGACAAGAGAAGGAGATCTTCGACACCTTTCAAAAGGTAGAAATCAACATACCTCTTCTTTATGCGATTAAGCAAATTCCACGATATGCAAAATTCTTAAAAGAATTATGAACGAGTAAAAGGAAGCTCCTGGGAAAATACCACTTAAATGTAAGGACCAATGTATGTTTTCTATATTTTGCAAAATAGGTAGTGTCAAAAAAGCTATGTGTGACTTAGGAGCATCAATTAACGTTATGCCTTTGTCAATTTATATATTACTTAATACGGGTCCTTTGAAGGAAACATGTGTAATTATTCAACTTGCAGATAGATCTGTAGTGCATCTAGATGGAGTGCTGGAGGATGTTCTTGTTAAGGTAAACGAATTGATATTTCCTGGAGACTTCTACATTATCAACATGGAGGATGACAACTCGGCCAATTCGTCTGACATACTTCTTGGGAGACCATTCTTGAGTACCACGCGAACGAAAATTGTTGTTTGGAGTGGAACACTCACCATGGAATTTCACGGTGAAGTGGTTAGGTTTGATGTTTATGAAGGTATGGGAAATCCCAATGATAAGTTACAAATTGTGCCTTGCAGGAATGTAAATCTTGATGTTAAGCGAGAGGAATTATCGATGATCCAAAAACCAATATGTGAAGTTGTCAGGAAAGCCGCGAAATTAGAACTCAAACTGTTTCTAGAACGTACCAGGATTCCAACAGAGAAAAATGCAAAGATGAATGAAGAAACTCAAAGCCGTCTCAATCCATTAATGATAGGGGAATCCTGAAAAGGCTTCAAGGATAGTGGAATAGGGTCGAAACATTTCTGCAAGAACATCCAAGTGCACAAGATGGAACAATTAATTCTCAAAAAGCTAAATGAATAACATTTAAGGTCGTCGAGCTAACGACGTTAAACAAAAGAACTTTTTGGGAGGCAGCCCAAATTTATTTTTAATTTATTAAAATTTTTTAATTTCAATTTAATTTGGGTTTAAAAAATGAATAATAACCAGATTATTATTTTATCATGTTAATGTGTTATTTTCAGATATGTAATGGAGGTTGTTAATTTTTCCAAAATCATATACTGATGGTGGCGTGGGCACACCGTGCTAAATGTTGACAATTATTTCCTGACAACATTGTTAGAAACACATGGGAAGTATTCTTAACCTTTCTCTTTGCTTGTTGTTTGAGTTACTAAACTTTATTACATATAAAACATGCTTGAGGACAAGCATAGAATAAGTGTGGGGGTTGAAATGGTAAGTAAAATGGTAAATATGCATGAGTTTTGCTGCATGTCTCTCTTTTGCATATGTTCAATCTTATGCTAGATTTATTCGATAGTTTATTTGATGTTGCGCCTCTAATCTCATTACTTAGTCAATTTGGACAATTGGGTAATTTTTTAATTAAAGTGTTCAAGTATCTAGATTAGTCGACATTTGTGTTTTAAGGTTGATATATGTAACTAAATATTTCTTATAAATTGATTGTTTGAAAAAAAAATTTTGCTTGTACATAAATATATAAATAAAGGCTCAAGTTCTCAGTGGAAGTTTAAAAAACGTGACCGAATTTCATAACCGAGGTGAGGTGCTTGGGTTGTCATTTCATATCGCTTAAAAAGGTTCAAGTAAAAAATCGAGAACTTAAAAACATTCTGCTAACCGAGCCTAAAAAAAGATTGTTTGAACAGTAACTGGGATAGGGTGCTTGGGTTGTCATCCTAGTTCGTGTGAAAAGGTTTAACTGTGTCTAGAATTTTTATTACTGTGTGATTAATTAATAATACCTTGCAAATTTTGGATTCAAACTCAATTCAATGAAATGATTTAGTTCACATATTTCAATTTTATGACACTTGTTGATCAAACTATATATTCTGAGCATTTATTTATTTTTGCCTATGTTGTTTGCATTGATTATGGATGCAAAAAAGAGGCTCGATTTTTAATAAATTGTAGAATACTTTCTAATGTTTGAAAGGACAATATGCTTGAGGACAAGTATGAGCTAAATAGGGGGAATTTGATAACATCTTAATTTGCATGAAATTTTGTATTTAAGTTGGTTAATTTTTGAATTGATCCCTACTGAATTAGTGCTTTTATGTTTTAATCTTGTCAGGGATGCAATTGGGACATTAAAAGGAAAAAACGAGCAGAAAATGTCCAAATTGAAACACAATCAATAAAATAAGGCCGAATCAAAAATGTAGAAAAAGCCAATGACTCATCAGATTCTTTTGACTTTGTAAAAGCCAAAAATAGAAAAAATAAATCTTATTTTATTTTATTTTAATAATATTTTAAAGTGGTTAAAGCCAAAATTAGTAAATTCCATATATATAAATAGGGCTTTCATGTACTTACGAAAGACACATTTTAATTTTACATTCTGATTTCAATTTGGAATTGAATAGAATTATTTTATTTTTCTTCCAATTTGGGCGTGAGCATTCTGTTGCTTCCATTTACATTTCTTTGTTATTTCAAAATTGGTTTAATTGCTTTCCAAGTACCTTTCTTTCCCATTCTTCACCAGCATCATCAAATCACCTTTTAAAATCTACAAAGCATGAATAATTTCATGCTTCACTAAATTCCATCTTAGCTTTAGGCCGGTGTTCTTTCCAGTCGAAATCGTGAGATACGTATTCATGCTAAAAATCCTTCCAATCGGCATTCACAGTTTTCCTAAGTATCGGGATTGACAACTCATCCTGTGACAGCCCAAAATTGACCCTAGTCGAAAAGTGGTTTCGGGACCGCTAAACCGAGTCACCGAAATGTTTGAATGTGATATTTATTGTCTATAATATGTAATTATGAATGTGTGAAAATTTCAAGCTTCGATTTAGTCGATTGCATGTGAATTTAGTCAATAGGACTTATGTGCGACATTTTTGAAATGTGATAGGTCGAAGCATAAGGACCTATTAGTGCATGAAATAAAAAGGGGGGACTTGCATGTCAAATTCCCCCCTAATTAGTAGTGGCCGGCCATGACAAGCATGGTAGACCAAGTGTGATGGGCAAGACATGTCATAGACATGTTGTGTTGGTGCATCATGGGTGGAAAAAAATAAAATAAGGAGCATGGGCATAAAATAATGAAAGGGAATATGATGAAAAAAAAATGTGTGGTTGTTCCCCCCCCCCATTGCCGTGAGTTAAAGAAAAGAAAAGAGAAAATTTTGTTCATCCTTTTTCATCTTCATTTGGCCGAAAATTCAAAGGAAGGAGGAAGGAGTTCTTGCTTCATGTTTGGTTTGGAAGAGGATTAGGAGGAGGTTTGGCCATACTTGTATCTAGATCAAGGTATGTTTGAGGTTGTGCCATGAGATTCATGCATGTTTTTAGTTGCTAGCTTGAGTTCTAATTAGCCCATGGTTCAAATCTTTGCTATGTCATGGGGATGATATTCGGCCTAGGTAGATTTTGTGTTAATGCCATTGCATGCTAAATATGAAGCTTGTTAATGATGCATGTGATGGTGGATTGATGATTCTTGAATCTTCTTTTTAGCATTTTTGAGTGAGCACATATGTGCATTGGTTGCTAGATGGAGAAGAATCGGCTAGCAAGTTGTGTGCTAAGGCCAAATATAATTTTTGTATATTAATGAGTAATGCATGTGTTAAATTGATGGAAAGGGAGAGGACGCTTTACTAGTGTATATATGTGTGTATTAGCCAAGTTTTGAACTTGAAACAAAAGGGTGTCTAGTCAATACAAGTGACCATACTTGTAGAATGTATTAAGTGTTGAAATCGGCCCCAACATAGACATGCATATTCGGCCATAGGAAGGAGATTGGTGTTGCATGTATTCAGTTAGAGGCAAGCATATTGATGCTTTTGTCTTGGCTTAGAAAATTCGGCCAAGGGGGAAAAATTAGCTAAAATGTTGAGTTTGATTCATGATTCCGTACATATGTGACTTTAATGTCTAATGTATAAATATGGGCTAAGTGCCTTGTGTTCCTCTTTTCGATGCTCAAATGATTAAATCAATTTATTTGTTTAATTAAGCTCAAGAGCAAAGGGGAACTAAATCTGATAAAGGGAAGGAAAAAGTGGTCGAATAGCTATCGGAATCGTTCGACAACACCCGAGGTAAGTTCTTGAGTAAAAGAGCTTAAATTATGATTTGATTAGATCATGTTTTATGCAAATCAAAATCATGCTCTTTGTGTGTGGCTATTGAGCCGAAATTGCAAGAATGATAAGTGTCTTGTGTTCGAGTTTTGCTAACGAAAATGAAATACGAATGTGCCATGATTTATTGTTAAATGTGCATGGTTATTTGAATGATGTCCGGGCTAAGTCCCGAAGGCTTTGTGCTAAGTGACCATATCCGGACTAAGATCCGAAGGCATTTGTGCGAGATACTAATTCCGGGCTAAGCCCGAAGGCATTTGTGCGAGTTACTAAATCCGGGTTAAGTCCCGAAGGCAATTGTGCGAGTTACTATAACCGGGCTATGTCCCGAAGGCATTTGAACGAGTAGCTATATCCGGTTAAATTCCGAAGGTACGTGATTTGGGAATGAATGATCTTGCTGTAAAAATTTCAGTAAATACTCTAGAAACATCCCAACATTGAGGTATGTTTCGTATGTGCTTGAATTTAGTTGAGCCCTTACAAATAAGTATTCGCTCAGTTGATAAACGAGCTACCGGCCTTTGGCTAAGTTGATCTTTTGTGTATGTACATAAGGGTTGGTAATGTGAAGCAAGTATGATATTGAAAAATTGTGCATATGAAATTATCCGTTTAGCTACATGAATGCTATACTTTTGTTGTGCTGGAATTCCTTGCTCAAAACTTACTAAGCATAAATTGCTTACTCCGTTTCTTTAATCCTCTGTTTTATAGATTTTGGTTCTCCAGCTATCGGACTCGAGATTTTGAAGTCGAAGTCGCCCACACTATCAAAGCCCCCCCCTTTTTGGTACAATTTTGGTTGAACTTCGAAATGGCATGTATAGGACTACCCGTTTGTTGTGGGTCATGGACCCTTTGGACTTGTATAATTTTGGATAGCCATGCGAAAATGGCTTATATATGTTTGAGTATAATGTTATAATCATTTGGTGTGGATATGCTTGACAAGGATTGGCCATGGGAATGGTTAATCACTATCATAAATTGTGCTATTTATGCAAAAAGGGCTAGTTGAATCATGGAAACTATGAAATAGGTAAAGTCTACCTTAAAGGCAGATGCTGACAGCAGCAGTGATGTAGATTTGGAAAATCACTAAAAATAGTAGGAATGGAATTAAATAGTGAATAAATTATGTAAACGAACCTTGATGAATCTATTTTTATAGGAAAGTAACGAAACAATCATATGGACAGTATTTTAAGAGATATTCAGGTTCTCGTGAGACAGGGCCAGAACGGTTTCTGGATTTCCTGTTCCGACTTTGGAAATTCATTATAAATTAACCAGAGACAATTAGGAGTCAAGCCATATATTTAAATATTCCTCTCTGAGTCTAGTTTCTATAGAAACAAACGGCATCAGTATTGAAGCCCTGTACAGGGAGATATCCAAGTCGTAATGCGCAAAGGTCAGTGTAGTTGATCCCTGTAACATGGGAGACTTTGACTAATAAACTGTACTAATTGGCCCAACCAAAAATTCTATAAAAAAATATGTAGATGGGCATATGAGTCTAGTTTCAGGGAAAATTTACGGAACTGGATTCCAAGTTTTTGAACTCAAGATATGATTTTTAAAGCGACTAGTATGCAGATTGGCAGTGTCTGGGAAATTTTTTTTTAAAAGTCTGTTAACACCTCGTGTTCGACTCCGGTGACGGTCTCGGGTTCGGGGTGTTACACATCCCTTCAAGTTAACTTGATTTCAAGTCAAAAAATGCACGTTGGGTAGGAGTCGTGTTTGCTGATAGTTGGAGAAATGAGTCAGTCGTGCTGTATTCGGATCTCTGAGAACAAGTCAATGAAGAAGTGATCGAGTGTAAATGACCTATGCGATTGAGGCCATTAATTCGAGTTGGGTTCTTCAGAGTGAAAGGCTGTCAGAATCTTGAATCGGGAACACATGTGTCTCAGTTAGATAATCGATAATGGTTGGTTTGGAGGTCGTACCGGGACCAACAATTAGAGGAAGAATTGGCGGTTAGAATAGTCTTAACTGCTATAACTGGCTTATCTTTTTGAGAAGAAGATTAATTTTTGAGGATCAATTCTTAACCCAGAATCTACCGAGTCTAGGGCTAAGGCTTATTATCTCTATTTACCAAAATCTGAATTTATTTCCAATATTCATTAATTGTTTATTTACCTAATTCGATTATTCACTTTCTAAACATTTTCAAAACCCTCTGATTTATTTGTTTATTTTTTTTGCATGTCTATCTGGAGTCGCGGGCACGATTTTTTCCATGACTTTCGATACGAAAAACATTCTGTTCACAAGTTAAAAGCAGAAGTAGATTATAACTTCCAATCCGTGTGGACTCGACCCTACTACCACTCTTTACTACAATTTAGAGTTATTTTTGTAGGAATTATTTTTGGTGGTTTCGACGTCCATCAAATTTTGGCGACGTTGTCAGGGATCAGAGATATTTACCTAATTTTTGTTTGTTTACCTTATAACCAAATTAGAATCGGGAACTGTAGAGTTTGGACTAGAGATTGAGAAATTGGCTCGACAACTACAAAAAGAAGCCATTCGACACGAAAAATGACCAGATCCTAGATTCGAAACCATATCTTATGCTGAAGAAATTTTCTCGTTCGACGAACCAAACTAGATGGCTGAACAGACGATATGCCAACTCGCAGTGGCACCAGATGAACAACAGCCCTTATATATAACCTATCTAGTGGGAGGAATGTTGTTCGAGTTAAAGTCGAGTTTGATTCATTTACTACCCACTTTCCGTGGGTTATAGAACAAAAATCCTCACACCCACCTTAAAGAGTTCCATATGGCGTGCACAAGCATGAAGCCTCAGGGAGTGATCGAAGACCAAATCAAACTTCATGCTTTTCCTTTCTCATTAGTCAACTCTGCTAGAGAGTGGCTATTTTATTTACCACCGGGATCTTTCAACACATGGTCTGACATGTCACGTTTGTTTATTGACAGGTTCTTCCTTGCAGCTTGAGCAGTCGAACTGAGGAATGACATGGTAGGGATATGTCAGGATATTATCAGTTGCGGGTTAAAGATTGGGACGTACTAAAAATTGCTTTTCGAACTCGTTACGACCACTATGAGTTTTTGTAATGCCATTCAGATTAATGAATGCTCCTGTTGCTTTTATGGATTTAATGAATCGGGTTTTTCAGCCCCATTTGGATAGATTTGTGGTTGTGTTTATTGATGATATATTGATCTATTCTAAAACAAAATTTAAACATGTTCAACATCTGAGAATTATGTTATAGACTTTGCAAGAAAAACAGTTGTACGCAAAATTCAGTAAATGTGAATTTTGGCTTCACGAGGTTGGATTCTTGGAACACATAATACCAGTGGATGAGATTTGAGTCAATTTGAGTAAAGTTTCTACTATTTTTAATTAGAAAGCTTCGAAGAATGTTTTAGAGGTGCGAAGTTTTCTGGATTTAGCAAGTTATTACCATCTTTTTGTTAAAAACTTCTCGATAGTTGTATTGCCAATGACCAGACTGTTACAGAAAATTTTTTATTTTGTTTGGTCTAATAAGTGCTAACAAAGTTTTGATCAGCTGAAAAACATGTTGACAAAAGCCCCAGTATTAACTCAGCCTGAATCTAGGAAAGAATATGTTGTTTATAGCGACGCATCTCTCAGCGGACTTGGTTGTGTTTTAATGCAAACCGCGAAAGTAATAGCTTATGCTTCTCGATAGTTGAAGCCACATGAGAGAAACTATCCGAATCACAATCCAAAATTGGCCGCCATTGTTTTCATTTTGAAAATTTGGCGACACTATCTATACAGTGAAAAATGTCATGTATACATTGATCACAAAAGCTTAAAATATTTGATGACTCAAAAAGAACTGAATTTGAGACAGACATGGTAGTTAGAGTTATTAAAAGTCAACGATCTAGTTATTGACAATCATCCGGGAAAAGCTAATGTTGTTGCAAATGCACTTAGTCAAAAATCATTATTTTCCCTAACAGCATTAAATGCTCATTTGACTCTGAATGAAGATGGCTCTGTTTTAGCATAATTCAGGACTAAGCGACTGTTTCTTCAACGAATACGAAAATCGCAAAATGATGACTCAAAATTAACAATGACACAAAATCTGGTTCAAAGTGATTTAACTACTGAATACAATATCGGTACTGATGGTTATGTTGTATTATCATGGTAGATTATGTGTTCCAAATAACCTGGATTTGAAACGAGATATTGTGTATGAAGCTCATAGTAGTACATATTCGATTCATCCTGGTAGTACGAAAATGTATTGTGATTTGAAACAGATGTACTAGTGGTTAGGGATGAAATGTGAAATTTCTGAATTTGTAGCTAAATGTTTGATTTGTCAGCAAGTGAAAGCTAAGCATCAGGTACCGTCAGGACTATTACAACATGTTATGATTCCTGTGTGGAAATGAGAGTGAGTCACGATGGATTTCGTATCTACTTTACCTGTAACTCCTAAGAAAAAAGATTCAATCTGGGTGATTATTAACAGATTGACCAAATCGACTCATTTTATTTCGGTCAAGACTGATTATTCACTTGAGAGGTTAGCAGAGTTATATGTGTCTGGGATTGTTAGATTACACGGTGTTCCAATATTTATTATTTTGGATCGAGATTCGAGGTTCAAATCGAGATTTTAGAGTAAACTTCATGAGGCCCTAAGCACTAAACTCAATTTCAGTACAGCATTTCATCCTCAAACTAAAGAGCAGCAGAGTGGGTGATACAAATTCTAGAAGATATGTTAAGGTGTTGCATCCTTGAGTTAGAGAGTGATTGGGAGAAATATCTACCGTTAGCTAAGTTTGCTTATAATAACATTTATCAATCCAATATCAAAATGGAACTGTTTGAAGCTCTATACGGTAGGAAATGTAGAACACCATTGTACTGGTCCAAATTAAGCGAATCCAAACTAGTTGGGATTGACTTGATTCGTGAAATGGAAGACAAGGACCGTACCATTCAAAATTGTCTGAAAGCTGCATCTGAACGTTAGAAGTCATACGTGTAACATCCTGATTTTTGGGTTTTTCGTGATTTTCGAGATTTTGGTAAAGTTTTTAAAATTTGGTATTTGGTTGTGAAATTCATAATTGGAGGGTGTAAATGGGCTTATGTAAGGCCCATGTGTTGGCCAAAACCCCGTAGGATTTTTGAATTTTGGACTTAAGAGTTAGGGGATTTGGATAGGTGGTCTTATTAAAAATTGTGGGTTAAATGTATCACAAAAGAGCCTCTGGTAAAGTGGCTAAGTGACCCCACTAGGGAGCTAAAAAGGTGGCGTGTAAGTGGTTGGGGGAAGACCTGGGTTCGATTCCCTGTGATGGCAAAGGTGATGTTAATTTTTATGCTTTGAGCAGGTAGGAGTTGTAGCCGAATGGAACTCTGTGGGAGAGAGTTTGAATCAGTCAAATGCATGGATTAAGGAAGGATAAGGGGAGAGATTTTAGGGATTTGAGAGGGAGAAAGAGTTAGCCGATTAGAGGGGATTAGGGAGGGGATTTCGGCAGAGGGGTGTTAGGGTAGTATTTTCGGCATTTAGGAATTTAGCTGTGCCGTTTTCTTCTGTAAACCATAGTTTTATTCTTTTCTTCTTTTTTCTTTCTTCTTCTCTAGCCGAACCACCACCCTTCCATCCACTTTTCCTTCCTTTTCTTTTTCGAAACCTGTTCACTATTCCCTCCCGTTCATCTACTACTTCTATCTTTACTTTTGCCGAAAAGTCACAAAAGCCGAAACCTGTGGTGCCAATTTCTTGTTGATCAGCAACTCTCTATTTTCCTTCACTTTTTGGTGGCCAATCCCTTTATCTTCTAGGCTTTAAACGGATTCAAGAAGAGAAACTGTGGTAAGTATTCGTACTCTAAATTGATTTCAATAGTAACTGTTGACAAATGCTGAAACCCCTATAGTTTAGGGAGGTGGCCGATTAGAGATATAAGCCTTATTCGGCTTCTTCATTTGTTTTATGGGTTTTATGGTGGAATAGATACGTTGGAGGAGCAGCAAGGTGTGGGGTGTCAATTTGGATAAGCTTGGATCATCGAAGTGACTAAATCTAGATCTAGTCATCAATTTCGGCAAAGGTATGAATTCTAGGGCCATTATGGATGGTGGCCGAATATGTAAGTGTTAATAGGTAGTCTTCGATTTGGTTTAATTACTAACATGATCTAATCTATAAGCGGTTGATTATAGGAGAAATCGCGTAGGAGATCTCGTCAAGGAATATCGCAAATCAGGTGTGTAACGAACCCTCTTTCGTAGCTTAACTCGATATTTGCCGAAAAGCCAAAATGTCGAAATTCTGGCATTTCGAGGACTTGTGAGCAAGAGAATGCTCATTGGTTAGTTAGATTCGCTAAGTTGATGATCGGGGTCGTTGGAACAGGTAAGAGCACAATTTTTAGCATCACGGTAAGTTGGGCCTCGAGGGGCTGAAATCGGGCCCAATGGGCTTCTGGGCCCATTTGGATAAATTTGGTAGAAATTGGAATCTTGTCAGATTGCGCGTTAATATGGCTAAGACCGTTATGGAAAAGGGCTAAATGGGCCTAGATGACTAATTCGGCTATGTAGGGCCATTAAGGGTTTTTGGCACAATAACTCGGTTTCACTAAGAATGGGCTAGAATCGCTATCAAAACACATGAAATTGTTAGTAACTGATAATGAACATAGAGAACCCTAATATTTGGTAAAATTACAAAATTACCCTTATAATATGAAAATGACTGTTTTGCCCTTAGGTATAAAGGACCATTATACCCCTAGGGTTTAATTATGAATTTGATGCATGAGATTTTGATATACATGATTTGACATGATATGCACATGATATGCACATGATATGTATGATATGCACATGATAAACTCATATATGCATGGGTTGGGTTTTGATATGGATGGAGGAAGTGTAAAAGGGCTTTGCCCCAGTTTACCGAAAAGGGCTTTGCCTCAGTTTATCGAAAAGGGCTTTGCCCCAGTTATTTAAAGAGGCTAGGCCTCCAGTTATATGATAAAGCAGCTATGCTGGCAGTGGAGAGTTTGGTTGGGTGGGTTGAGTTATTCCCCACATGGAGAGCTTGGTTGGCACGAGTGGGTTGAGTAGTCTCCCCAAATGGGCTTGCATTGGTTCATTGATGTTGCATGTATTATTGAATGGGCATACGGGCCATATCGTTTACAGTAAAGGCTTCGGCCTAGTGATATGAATAATGAAAAGGCTTCGACCGAGTGATATGATTTATGAAAAGGCTTCAGCCTAGTGATATGATTTTTGAAAAGGCTTCGGCCCAGTGGTTTGATTAATGAAAAGGCTTCGGCCCAGTAACCGTTAAACAAAGGCTTCGGCCCAGTATATGTTAAGACTGAATGTGGGCTTAGGCCCGGCAGGCTAATATTGTTTTGGGCTCATAAAAGGGCTTGTTGCACACTGAGTTTCCAAACTCACCCCATTTCTTTAACCTTGCAGGTGAGCCTTGATTTGGGGACTTGGAGCCGGAGGGGATTTAGAGTGGCCACATTGATCGCTTTTGGGCTTTGAAACAAGTGACTGGTTTTCTTTAGTTATCTTATTTACTATTTATTTTTGGGTTGTAATAAGGCCATTTTAACTTTATTTTCTTTCTTTTTCTGGGATTATTTTATTTTTTTAATAACTTTAATCTGGTTGATAATAATTCAAATAGGCTAGACTTAGGACGCGTTTTCAAAACGATACTTGTTTTCAAAATAACACAACGTCACGATTATTCGATTTATCAAAGATATCTGCTCAAAGAAATTTCAACTCGTTATAACCAAGTGTGGCAATGGTTGTGGGCATGTCTAGGATTGGATCCAACCGAAGAGCTTGGTACTTAAGTAGCCTTCATGGCTCACCTCCTCTGTTATGGATACCTACCTGGTTCCCAACTTCCATTCACTTTGTTAACTTAACAAAAGTCGATTTTTAAAACACTAAAACGAAACATGGATTTTTAACTTTAATGTGGCACGTCAGAATCGGCCTTAACGTCTGGGTCAGGTTTGGGGTGTTACAATACACAAATTTGAAAAGAAAAGATATTAAGTTTGTTGTTGGTGATCGAGTTCTTTTGAAAGTCTCCCTGTGGAAGAAAGCGCTGCTTTTTGGCAGAAAGGGAAAGTTAAGTCCGAGTTTCATCGAGTCGTATGAAGTTATTGAAAGAATCGCTCCTGTAGCTTACAAATTAATTTTGCCTCCTAAACTTGAAAATATTTGTAATGTTTTCTATGTTTCAATGCTGAGATGGTATAGATCTGATCCTTCACACGTGATTCCTCATAGTGAGATTGAACTGCAGTCAGATTTGACTTATTTTGAAGAACCAATGAGAATCTTGGCTCGAGAAGTAAAAGAACTTCGAAATAAATAGGTACCATTAGTAAAATTCATGTGGCATCGACACGGTACTGAAGAAGCTACCTAGGAAACCAAGGAATCAATGAAACTATAGTATCTGAATTTATTCTAAGGTAACAATTTCAAAGACAAATTTTCCTAAGGAGGGAGAGTTGTAACAACCTGTTTTTCAGTAGTGATGAAACAGTGGTTTCGGGACCACAAATTCTGACATGCCAGTCTGTAAATATTATTTGTATAATATTTACAAGGTCATTAGGGTCATATTAAAATTTGGTTAAGAAATTTTAACGTTTAAACAACTAATTAAAGAAAAAGAACTAAACTGTAAAAAGTGCAAAAGTTAATTGCTATTGATGTTTGAGTGTTGATTTGATATTCTATTAAAAGACGAGGGTTTAATATGATAATTAAACCATCCCAATGGTTAGTGGGCGATAATTGAGATTAAAAAAATGATTAAAACATGTTATAATGACAATTTTGTAAATAAAGTGAAATTAAGTAAAAGAAAAGTTAAAAAAATTCATCACCTTCTTTTATAACATGTTAATTTACATGACTTTTTGTGTTTAATTCGGTTAATTTTTGAATTGATCCCTATTGAATTAGTGCTTTTATGTTTTAATCTTGTCAGGGATACAATTGGGATGCTATGAGTCAAAAATAAACAGAAAAAGGACTAAATTGAAACTTAGTCAATAAAGTGAGGCCGAATAAAAAATGTGGAAAAAGCCAAGGACTCATCAGATTCTTTTGACTTTGTAAAATCCAAAATTAGAAAAAAAATATAATTTTTATTTTTATTTAATTTTAATTATATGTTGAAGTGGTTAAAGCCAAATTTAATAAATATCATGTATATAAATAGGGCTTTAAGGTACCTTGGAAAAACATATTATATTTTACAATTTGATTTTCACTTGGAATTAAAGAGGAATTATTCTTTTTCTTCCAATTTGGGTGTGATTAGCATTATGTTACTTCCATTTTCATTTCTTTGTTTTTTCAAAATTTGTTTAATTGCCTTTCAAGTCCTTTTCTTTCTCAATTTCCTCCATTATAATCAAATAACCTTTTATAACCTACAAAGCATGATTAAACCCATGCTTCACTAAATTCTATCTTAGCTTTAGGCTGGTGTTCTTTCCGGTCAGAAATTATAAGATACGTATCCGTGCTAAAAATCCTTCCAATTGACATTCACATTTTTCCTAAGTATCGGGATTGACAACTCATCCCTTTCAGTTAACTCGATTTCAAGTCAAAAAGTGTACGTTGGGTTGGAATTATTTTTGTGGACAGTTGGAGAAATGAGTCAGTTGTGCTATATTCGGATCTCCAAGAGCAAATCAAGGGAGAAGTTATTGGGTTTAAATGACCCACACGGTTGAGGTCGTTAATCCGAGTTGGGTTGTTCAGAGTGTAAGGCTACCAAAATCTTGAATCGGGAACACGTGTATCTCGATTAGATAATTGGTAAGGGTTAGTTTGCAGGTCGTACTGGAATCAACTATGAGAGGAAAAATTGGTGGTTAGGGCGTTCTTAACTGTTATAACCAACTTATTGTTTGGAGGAGAAGATTAATTTTCAAGGATTAATTCTTAATATGGAATCTACCGAGTCCAGGGCTAAGGCTTATTATCTCTGTTTACAAAAATCTATATTTATTTCCCAATTTAAATTTATTTCCAATATTAATTAATTGTTTATTTATGTTGTTTTGACTATTTACTTTTTAAAACATTTTCAAAACTCCCTTAATTTGTTTGTTTATTTTTTTCAACAGGTTCGTTTGGAGTCATGGGCATGACTTTTGCCATGACTTTCGACACGACAAAAATTCTGATTACAAGTTAAACGCAGAAGTTGATTATAATATCCGATCCCTGTGGACTCGACCCTACTACCACTCTTTACTACCGTTTAGAGTTATTTTATTGTAGGAATTATTTTTGGTGGTTTTGACGCCCATCAAAATTTGGCGTCGTTGTCGAGGATTGGAGATATTTTTCTAATTTTTGTTTATTTACCTTATAACCAGATCAGATCGAAGAACTCCAGAGTTTGAACTAGAAATTGAGAAATTGGCCTAAAAACTGCGGAAAGAATCCATTTGACGCGGTAAACGACCAAATCTAGGATTTGAAACCATATCTTACACCGAGGAAATTTTCTAGTTTGACAAACCGACAGAGATGGTTGAACAAACTATATGCCAACTCGCAGCGGCACTAGATGAACAAAAACCCTTATGTATAACCTATTTAGTGGGAGGAACGTTGTTTGAGTTAAAATCGGGTTTGAACTTTAGAGTTTGAACCAGAAATTGAGAAATTGGCCCAAAAACTATGAAAAGCAGCCATTTGATGCCGTAAATGACCAAATCCTAGATTCAAAACCATATCTTACACCAAATAAATTTTCTCATTCGATGAACCAAACGAGATGGTCGAAGAGAAAATATGTCAACTCGCAGCGGCACTAGATGAACAACAGCCTTTATGTATAATCTATCTGGTAGGAGGAACACCGTTCAAGTTAAAGTCGGGTTTGATTCATTTACTACCCACTTTCTGTGGATTTCAGAACGAAAATCCACACACCTTAAAGAGTTCCATATAGTGTGCACAAGCATGAAGCCTTTGGGAGTAACCGAAGACCAAATCAAACTTCATGCTTTTCCTTTCTCATTAGCCGACTCTGCTAGAGAGTGACTATTTTATTTACCACTGAGATCTTTCAACACATGGTCTGACATGTCATGTTTGTTTATTGACAGGTTCTTCCTTGCAACTTGAGCAGCCGAACTGAGGAATGACATGGTAGGAATATGTCAGCTCTACAATAACTGAGAGCGATACAAAAAGTTGTGTGCAAGTTGCCTACAACATGGACTGACTGAATAGTCACTCTTGCAGTATTTCTATGAGGGGTTGCTCTTGATGGAAATGAAAATGGTAGATGCTACAAGTGGAGGGGCACTAGACAATATGACTCCTCAGAGACCACGAGAGTTGATTTCGACAATGGCTGCTAACTCTCAGCAATTCCGACCGGCCATAGAACCCATAAGACTGGCTCATGGGTTAGGTTCTCTATCTCTAGAAGATAAAACTGATAAGCTAACTAATGTTGTTTAAACTTTTCTAACAGATAAAACGGGCCAACACGGTTGTACGAAATTTGCGCTAAGCCAGACCACTCGATGGACTCATGTCTAATTTTACATGAGGATTCGACAGAATAAGCAAATGTTGTCAGGAACTTTCCAGGACTGCCCCAAAGTTGATATGAACTCATATAATATGGGATGGAAGGATCACCCAAATCTAATTTATGGGTCAAATCATCGATTCAATCAACCTTACTAACAAAGCCTGCCTCTGAATCAACAATTACTATGCCATCAAATTTTGGCGCCGCTGCCGGGGATCAGAGATATTTTTCTAATTTTTGTTTGTTTACCTTGTGACCAGATCAGAACTTAGAATTCTAGACTTTGAACCAAAAATTGAGAAATTGGCCCGACAACTGCGAAAAGCAACCATTTAACGCGGTAAATGACCAAATCCTGGATTTGAAACCATATCTTACACCAAATAAATTTTCTCATTTGATGAACCAAACGAGATGGCCGAAGAGACAATATGTCAACTCGCAGCGGCACTAGATGAACAATAGCCCTTATGTATAACCTATCTGGTAGGAGGAACACCGTTCAAGTTAAAGTCGAGTTTGATTCATTTACTACCCACTTTCCATGGATTTTAGAACGAAAATCCACACAACCACCTTAAAGAGTTCCATATGGTGTGCACAAGCATGAAGCCTCAGGTAGTAACCGAAGACCAAATTAAACTTTGTGCTTTTCCTTTCTCATTAGCCGACTCTGCTAGAAAGTGGCTATTTTATTTACCACTGGGATTTGTCAACACATGGTCTGACATGTCACATTTGTTTCTTGACAGGTTCTTCCTTGCAGCTCGAGCGGTCGAACTAAGGAGAGACATCATAGGAATCCGTCAAAAGGAGACTGAATCACTCTACGATTACTAGGAGCGATACAAAAAGTTGTGTTCAAGTTGCCCACAACATGGACTGACTGAACAATCACTCTTGCAATATTTCTATGAAGGGTTGCTCCTGGTGAAAATGAAAATGATAGATGCTACAAGTGGAGGGGCACTAGTCAATATGACTCCTCAAAGAGCATCAAAGTTGATTTTGACAATGGCTGCTAGCTCTCAGCAATTTCGACCGGTAACGGAACCCACGAGACTGGTTTGTGGGTTAAGTTCTCTATCTCTAGAAGATAAAATTGATAAGCTGACTAACGTTGTTCAAACTTTACTTACAGATAAAAAGAGCCCAGCACGGTTGTACGGAATTTACGCTGAGCCAGACCACTCGATGGATTCATGTCCAATTTTACATTAGGATTCGATAAAACAAGCAAATGTTGTTGGGAACTTTCCAGGATTGCCCCAAAGGTGATATGACCCCTACTCGAACTCATATAATGTGGGATGGAAGGATTACCCAAATTTAAGTTATGGGTTGAATCTTCAGTTCAATCAACCTTACCAACAAAGGCTGCCTCCGGATCAACAATTACTGCCCCAAAATTATCTTTGGAAGCCATAGTGGAAAGGCTAGCCAATAGTACTGAGAAGTTTCAACTAAAAACTAAAACACATTTTCATGAGTTAGATAAGCAAGTGAGCAAGCTTGCACTCACGATTAGCCGTTTGGATTCCCAAGGTAAGTTTCCATCCCAAACTTAGCCTAACCCTTGAAACAATTTAAGTGTTATAACGTTGAGGAGTGGGAAGGTTTTGAAGCCCGTACCTGGCATGTGTCATGCCACCTACCACAAAAATCATTTGCAGTACTACCTTTATTTCCTGAATGACTTGACTAATACAAGAAGGAGATCCTCGACACCTTTCGAAAGGTGAAATCAACATACCTCTTCTTGATGCGATTAAGCAAATTACGCGATATGCGAAATCCTTAAAAAAACTATGCACGAGTAAGAGGAAGCTCCTGGGCAATGAAAAGGTAAGTGATGAAGAAAATGTCTCCGCCATTTTACAAAGGAAAATACCACCTAAATTTAAGGGCTAAGGTATGTTTTCCATATTTTCCAAAATAGGTAGTGTCAGTATTAAAAAAGCCATGTGTAACTTAAGTGCATCAATTAATGTTATGCCTTTGTCAATTTATAAACTACTTAATGCAGGTCCTTTGAAGGAAACAGGTGTAATTATTCAACTTACATATAGATCTGTAGTGCATCTGGAAGGAGTTCAAAAGGATGTTCCTATTAAGGTAAATGAATTGATATTTCCTACAGACTTCTACATTATCAACATGGAGGATGACAACTCAGCCAATTCGTCTGACATACTTCTTGGGAGGCCATTCTTGAGATGTTTGGAGTGGAACACTCACCATGGAATTTGACGGTGATGTTGTTAGGTTTAATGTTTATGAGGATATGGGATATCCCAATGATAAGTTACAAATCATGCCTTGCAGGAATGTAAATCTCGATGTTAAGCAAGAGGAATTATCAATGATCCAAAAACCAATATATGAAGGTGTCATGAAAGCCTCGAAATTAGAACTCAAACCATTTCTAGAACGTAGAAGGATTCCAACAGAGAAAAATGCAAAGATGAACGGACAAGCTCAAAGCCGCCTCAATCCACTAATGATAGGGGAATCCCGGAAGGGCTTCAAGGATAGTGGGAAAGGGTTGAAACCTTTCTACAAGAACATCCAAGTGCGAAAGATGGAAAAATTATCTCTCAATAAGCCAAAAGGATAACATTTAAGTTCTTGGAGCTAACGATGTTAAACAAAAGCGCTTTTTGGGAGGCAACTCAAATTTATTTTTACTTTATTAAATTTTTTTCATTTCAGTTTAATTTGGATTAAAAATAAAATGAATAATAGCCAGATTATTATTTAATCAGGTTAATGTGTTATTTTAGGTACGTAATAGAGGTTATCAATTTTCCCAAAATCATATACTGATGGTGGCGTAGGCACGCCATGCTAAATGTTGACAATTATTTCCCAACAACATCGTTAGAAACACATGGGAAGTATTCTTAACCTTTCTCTTTACTTGTTGTTTGAGTTACTAAACTTTATTACATATAAAACATGCTTAAGGACAAGCATAGAATAAGTGGGGCGGTTGAAATGGTAAGTAAAATGGTAAATATGTCTGATTTTTGCTGCATGTCTCTCTTTTGCATATGTTCAATCTTATGCTAGATTTATTCGATAGTTTATTTGATGTTGAGCCTCTAATCTCATTACTTAGTCAATTTGGAAAATTGGGTAATTTTGGAATTAAAGTGTTCAAGTATCTAGGTTAGTCAACATTTGTGTTTTAAGGTTGATATATGTAACTAGATTTTTCTTATAAATTGATTGTTTGGAAAAAAACATTTGCTTGTACATAAATAAATAAATAAATAGAGGCTCAAGTTATGAGTGAATGTTTCAAAAATGTGACTGAATTTAGTAGCCAGGGTGAGGTGTTTGGGTTTTCATTTCATCTCGCGTAAAAAGGTTCGAGTGACAAATCGAGAACTTACAAACATTTCGCTAACCGAGCCTAAAAAAAGACTGTTTGAACTGAGTAACCGAGATAGGGTGCTTGGGTTGTCATCCTAGTTTGAGTAAAAAGGTTTAACCGTGTCTAGAATTTTTATTACTACGTGATTAATTAATAATACCTTGCAAAGTTTGAATTCAAACTCAATTCAGTGAAATGATTTAGTTTACATATTTCAGTTTTATGACACTTGTTGATCAAACTATATATTCTAAGCATTTATTTATTTTTTCCTATGTTGTTTGCATTGATTCTGGATGCGGAAAAGAGGCTTGATTTTTAATAAATTTTAGAATAATTTCTAATGTTTGATAGGACAATATGCTTGAGGACAAGCATGAGCTAAGTAGGGGGATTTGATAACATCTTAATTTGCATGACATTTTGTATTTAATTTGGTTAATTTTTGAATTGATCCCTACTGAATTAGTGTTTTTATGTTTCAATCTTGTCAGGGATGCAATTAGGATGCTAAGAGTCAAAAACAAGCAAAAACTGACCAAATTGAAACACAATCAATAAAATAAGGCCGAATCAAAAATGTGGAAGAAGCCAAAGACTCATCAGATTCTTTTGACTTTGTAGAAGCCAAAAATAGAAAAAAAAAACTTATTTTATTTTATTTAATATTAATTATATGTTAAAGTGGTTAAAGCCAAAATTAGTAAATTCCATTTATATAAACAGGGCTTTAATGTAGAAAAGACACATTTTAATTTTACATTCTAACTTCAATTTGGAATTGAATAGCATGAGCATTTTGTTGCTTTCATTTGCATTTTTTTGTAATTTCAAAATTGGTTTAATTGCTTTCCAAGTACCTTTCTTTCCCATTCTTCATCATCATCATCAAATCACCTTTCAAAATCTACAAAGCATGAATAATTTCATCCTTCACTAAATTCCATCTAAGCTTTAGGCCGGTGTTCTTTCCGGTCGGAATCGTGAGATACGTATTCGTGATAAAAATCCTTCCAATCAGTATTCACATTTTTCCTAAGTATCGGGATTGACAACTAATCCCTTAAAGTTAACTCGATTTCAAGTCAAAAAGTGCACATTGGGTTGGAGTCGTGTTTGGTGACAGTTGGAGAAACGAGTCAGCCGTGCTGTATTCGAATCTTTGAGAACAAGTCAAGAAACAAGTGATCGGGTTTAAACGACCTATGCGGTTGAGGCCGTTAATTCGAGTTGGGTTCTTCAGAGTGCAAGGGTGCTGGAATCTTGAATCTAGAACACGTGTATCTCGGTTAGATAGTCGATAAGGGTTGGTTTGTAGGTCGTACCGGGACCAACTACGAGAGGAAGAATTGGCTGTTAGGACATTTTTAACTGTTATAACCAACTTATCTTCTGGAGGAGAAGATTAATTTTTGAGGATTGATTCTTAATCCGGAATCTATCGAGTCTAGGGCTAAGGCTTATTATCTCTATTTACAAAAATCTGAATTTATTTCCGATTTAAATTTATTTCCAATATTAATTAATTGTTTATTTACACTGATTTGATTATTCACTTTCTAAACATTATTCACTTTCAAAACATTTTCAAAACCCCCTGATTTTTTTTTGTAGGTCCATTTGGAGTCGTGGGCACGACTTTTACCATGACTTTCGACATGACAAACATTTTGTTCACTAGTTAAATGTAGAAGTTGATTATAACATCCAATCAGTGTGGACTCAACCCTACTACCACTCTTTACTACTATTTAAAGTTATATTTTTAGGAATTATGTTTGGTGGTTTCGACGACCATCAATTATATTGTAATTAAGTAGTTACCTTAGAGTCTGGAAACTTCATATGATAAACTTCTATTTAAAGATTCTATTGTAAGGGACATATATTATTTAATAAAGTTCATATTAAATTTATTAAGTTTGAAATTTGATCTTTAGCTCAAATCAGGTCTTTTTGTGATACTCCATACTCGAATTCAACGATCGGGTTGGATAAAGGTGTTATAAATTTAGTGGTTACAATTTTAGTCGGTCTTCTAGACGTAGTAATTTGGAAGAGTACCCCTTATGTGCATGATGTTGATCTAGCTAGGTCCCTCGAGTCTTTATTTCATTAAGTTACTAAGTGCGAAATGTAGATATATTTGCCTAAATTGGCGAACATGAATGAGAGTACAAGCAGACGAACCAAGAAAAAGACATAAAGAAAAGAAAGCAAATAAAACTATTAAAAGTACAAGTGCTGAAGAAAAGAAAGTTTCATTAAAGAAAAATATACAAAGAAAATTAAGTATTAATATTCATTGAGTAAGGTGTCGCCTCTATGGTGACTTTGCTTTCTTTTAGCTAAGTATTCCGATAGGAGTAGAAACAATCATGCTTGACTCTTGAAAATGAGAAAGTCATCAGATTCCTTTCATCAATCTCCTCATAGAAATTTGAGGAGGGGGGATGCAAAGTTTGGGGATAACCCCAAATTGAATGGGGATTATGTAACACCCTTAACCCGTATCTTTCGCCATAATAGGTTTACAAGGTATTACCGATCAAATCACATCATTCACATCCATTTAAGTATTTATAATCAAAGACCTTACAAATCATTCACCATGTCCCTTATATAGGTCTACGAGACCTTAAAACATGCTTAGAAGTGGTTCCGGACTAAACAGATAACATTTGCAAACTTTAGGAAACTTGGAAAATTTTCAAGCATTTAAGGGTCACACGCCTGTGTAAACAGGCCATATGCCTCATACAGCCTTAGACACGCCCGTGTGTCTAGGCCGTGGCAAAACAGGGCATACATACTGACTTCACCACATGGCCAAAAGACATGCCCGTGTGCCAAGCCATGTGAAAATTAGGGAGGTTACTAACTTGGCCACACAGTTGACCATACGCCTGTATGTCTACCCGTGCTCAAGACTGAATTGTATAACTAAGTTACAGCAAACACACGGTCAAGGCACACACCCGTGTGCTCAACCGTGTAGGGCGAAATTAGGCTTGGTTTAAGCCACATTTCCTACCTATCTCAAGCACACCAAAACCACAACATTTTTGCATCATTTACATTCATTTAAAGGCAACCAAAACATGCCAATTCAATCACATATCAAGCTATATAAGATCAACCAATTCAATATAACAACATCATCACAACTTACCAAAGTTCCAAATGCATAAATTCACTACTTCAATATCTCATAATAAACCATCACATAAACATTATAAACATCACATATCTTACTTATCCAACACATCTTTTAGACCAACTTATAGGCCATATATATATAACAACATTAACAAGCCAAATTTCATGGCTAATATTCACAACACAAAACATACTAAGATGACACTAGTCTATACATGCCATATACCATATTTACAACTCTCAAAATGGTACCAAAATAGATGTCTGGTAGTGCGATTGAGTCACTGAGAAATCCCATATCCGAGCTAGCTTTATTACATTTTAAAATAGAGAACATTTCACACAGTAAGCTTTAAAGCTTAGTAAGTTCATGATATAACATATTTAACTCATCAATCAAATATAATTCAATAATTAACTAACACTTAATATAGCTCATTACATTACTCATTCTTATTTAAGGCTATATCTTACTTTCATATCACATCTTTAAGCTTATAATAAGCATTCATAATGCTATTCAGTCCAACTCATTTCATCATCCATTTTTAAAATTTTTCATCTACTTTATTCTTAATATCATCAACCACATAGGTTTCGTACATACCTTACCATCACGTTATTATCTATCACATTTATCACTTCAATGCTCGATGCACTAATTCATTCAATCATCCTTAAATGTTCAATGAACTCGTACACTTTGTGCCAATTAATTAGCCAAAGCTATATAATATTATCTCACACTTAGTGCTATTATATTAAACCAAATTTATATCGGTATCGCACACATAGTGCCATTTATTTAGCCAACGCTGTTATAATCTCGCACACTCAGTGTCATTTCTGGTAGCAGTAGTTATTTCATTTTTCGCACACTTAATGCCTCATATATTCAATCCACATTTCACAAACTCCAACTTGTTTAAATCCACATTTCTATTCATTTCATCACACATAACCATTGTTTAAACAATATGTATTGTACACGAACCTACCTCAGACGTAAAAATGACGATATTAGTCGATCAATCGAGCACTTTGTTTTTCCCTCAATCTAGGTCTAAATTTCTCCTTTCTTGATCTATATAAATTCAAATTTGACTTATTCAATCTCAAATTCGTTCAAATCAATCCATATACACATACTTAGGGCATTTTACAAATTAGCCCTCACATTTTCACATTTTAACATTTTAGTCCCTATTTCATAAAATCACAAAATACACAAAATTTCTATATACACATGCCTAGATGAATTTTCCCTTAGCTCATATAAGCCCTCATATTTCATTTATTTCATAGTTTAGCCCCTCAATGTCACATTTTCACAAATTAATCCAAAATATACATTTTTACTCAAAATCACTTTACAAAACATGTGTATCATGCACCAAGCTTTCATAATTCATCATTAAAATTCATAAAACACATGAATTCATCCATGCCACATCTCAAAATCACAATCAATTTCATGAATTAAGGCATGGGCTTGATAGAACACAAAGCAATGATCACAAAAACATAGAAATTACTAAAAATTGAGTCAAAATGGACTTACAATTTGATCCTATAATGGCCGAATGTTGTCAAGCTCTCTCAAACCTAATTTTCTCTTTTAAAATGGTTGAATGGAGAAGATGACACCAAATTAACTTGTTGTTTTATTAATTAACTTTTATTTTACAAATTACCTTAATAACCTTAAGTTAAAACATTAAAAATCACATAATATAGGCCCATAATTGTCCACTAGCATTAATAATGGTCCATTTACCTTTTAAATACCTCACATTTAATTTCAAAGCCATTTAATGCCTTTTACTAATAGAACCACACTTTTACACTTTACGCGATTTAGTCTTTTTTACCGAATTAAGCATACAAATGATTGAATTTTCACACGAAACTTTCACACATATCAATTCACATACTATAAACACCAAAAATAATATTAAAATATTTTTCTAACTTAGATTTGTGGTCCCGAAACCACTATTTAGATTATGGCCTAAACCAGGCTGTTACAGATTAGACAAGAAAGATGGGGAGGAAGGTACACTTGGATGTCAAGCTTGGTAACTATATATAATCCTCAAGGGATTAGAGACCCCCTATTTTGCAACTGCACCTTTTCATCAGGGCGCATGCAACAGTCCGATTTAGACCCTAGTAGGAATAGTTGTTTCGGGACCACAAATCCACATCAGAGAAATGTTTAAATATTATTTCTTGTGTTTATGATGTGTAAATTAGCATGTGGGAAATTCTCGTATGAAAATTTGAATGTTTGTGTGCTTAATTTAATAAAAAGGACCTAATCGCGTAAAATGTAAAAGCTGTGTGCTAGATGTTAAAAGTGCCTATTTGACTTGGCTTTATAATTGAGAGGTCCTTATGTGGTTATTATGTCATTTACATGTATAATGGAAATTTATAGCCTTAATATATGTGAATTTATAATGGTTTAATAAAAGGGAAAATTTGTCATTTAGATTATATGTTAATTAAAATAAAACAAAAGCTTAAAATAAGCTCATTTCATGCTTATGTTGCCGAAATCATCAAAAGAAAAAGAAAAGAAATACAAGCTAGGGTTCGTCCTTGATTTTCATTGATTAAGGTATGTGTTTTGATCGGTTTTTGATAATTTCTACGTTTTTGTAATCATTGCTTCGTATACTATCAAACCCATGCCTCAATTTCTAATTTTGATGATGATTTTGAAATGTGCCATTGATGAAATTATGAGCTTTGTAAAGTTAGTTGTTGATAAATGAAAGTTTGATGTTGGGTTTACATGTTTTGTCTTTGGATTTTTTATGATTTTGAGTAAAATGGACTAAATTGTGAAAATGAGAAATTGAGGGACTAAAATGTGAAATGAATGAAATGTGTGGACTAGTATGAGTACTAGAAGAATTCGGCTAAGCTTGTGTACAAGCAAATTATGTGTATTTTGTGATTTTCTGATTTAGGTACTAAAGTATCGAAATGTGAAAATGTGATGGTTAGTTTGCAAAATGCCCTAATTATGTAACATCTCGAATTAAGGTCTAGTTGGAACAGTGGTTTCGAGACCACAAATCTGGCACAATAATTTTTTTATTATATTTTTATGGTCTGAAATTTCACGGGATGATTTCGTGAAAATTTTGTTCGAAAATTTTAACGTTTGGGCACTCAATTTGGTCAAAAGGATTAAATTGTAAAAAGTAAAAAAGTTGAGTTCTACATATTAGAGGTGTCTAATTGTTATGAAATTTTAAATTGGAGGCCCTTAAATGGTAATTATACCATTGGATAATTTTTTGGACAAAAATGGACATGAAATGGGTGAAATAGAATATTTTTAAGTTAGGGGCATTTTGGTAATCTAGTAATTAAAATGAATTAAAAACAAATTTAAAAGCCAATTTTTGTCCATCTTCTACCCCATGGCCGAAAATTGCATGGAGAAGATATAGCTAGGATTTTTCAAGCTTCCAAGCTCTTGTATGTCCGTTCTAGCCCCGTTTTTAATGATTTTTACGTTTTTGAAGTCTTCGTAACAAGATCTACTCATTTCTACCCATATTTTGAGCTAGGGTTTTTGTTTAAAAATTTATCCATGGATGACATGCATGTGTTTTGATGTCTAATGGTAGAATATGAATGCTCGGTGTGTAATAAACGAATTTTATTAAGTGATTTTCGGTGAAATTGTCAAAAAGGAACGTTTTGTAAAAGTTACAAAATTTGTCATAAAAGTGTGATTTAGTGGAAATTAGGGGCTACTACAGTTATGAAAATGATTTTTCTAGGCTTAAAATGCAAGGAAATTGAATAAAAATCATTTTACGAGCCTAGGGGCCAAAGTGCAAATATGTGAAAGTTTAGGGGTCAAAATGAAAATTTGTAAAAGTATGATTTTTAGACCCATATGAATAATGTGACTAATTAGTAAGCTAAATATGGTATTATAGATCAAGGAAAATGAGATTCGGGCATAGATTGGAAATGAATGAGATTATGGACTAAATCAGAATATATAGTCGTACTCGAACCTGAGGTAAGTTCATGTGATTTTAATAATGTAATATTGTATTTGAATGCTAATGCTTCGATATTACACAAGTTGTAAGTATATATATGTGAATAATTTGATATTATGTGATTATTTGATGATATAACATGTTCTTGATGTTTTGCTATTATGATGAAAATGTTGCAATGCCATGTGATTATGAGATATTGCTATGTGAATGAAGCCACAATTCGAGCATGTCCAGTAAAGGTTTGGAAGTTTGATGGAATATGATGTTTCTTTGAAATGAGTAAGTTTGTATATAAATAATATTTTGATTCTTTTTATGTTATTATCGTTTATTATTATATGAGATGTGGCTGCCTATAGAATGATCAATTGATGTAAACTACAAATCGGAATTGACTAAGAACGAGTTAGTAAAATGTTGAAAAGTGAAGAATTTCCCGATTGAACCTTCGGAATAGAAGAGATATAAATGATCCATTGTAAGTCACGTGTGTAGTACTAATTGCGGGTTACTATGTGTACCAGATTGATAGGTCGCATGTGTAGTACTAAGTGCAAGCTACTATGCGTACCCGTTAACTTCGATCATGTGTGTAGTACTAAGTGCAAGCTACTACGTGTATCAGTTGGTTAACTCAAGTGTGTAGTACTAAGTGCAGGCTAATACGTGTACTAGATTGATAGGCTGCATGTGTAATACTAAGTGCAGGCTACTATGCATACCAAGGAGCTTCGGTTACAAGGGTGGTATATGCACAGGCCACCGGGTATCTGTTATTATTCCGATGAGTTCAACGGGAAATTTACTAAGTGAAAATACATATGTACATGACTATGTGATGAATAAGTGCAAATATATCTATGTGAAAAGTTGTGAGCAATGTGCTCGATAGTTGAGCGAATCTTTTGGTAAGATAGAATGGAGTAAGTGAAATTATGTAAAAGTGAAATTTTGTAATAAAACAATTTTGGACAGCAAGAGTTGTGTGATTTCAAAAAATCACCAAAAATAGTAGAAATTGAATTAGAGGTTGAATAAGATATGAAATTAAAGCTTCATAAAAGAAACGGTGAAGGAAAAAGAATTTCATATTCTGTGATAATTAGATTTTTGTGAGATAGGGTCAGAATGATTTTGGAATTCCCTATTTTGATTTGGGAAAATCATTAAAAATTATAAAAAAATAATTATGGGTCATAATTTACATATTTAAAATCCTTAATGAGTCTAGTTTCTGGGAAAATTATCAATTCTCAATTTGGAGTCCCGTACCATGAGATAAATGATTTTTAGTGAAGAGAGGTCGAAACTATCAGACAGTGAAATAGGGGTATATTTAATGAATAAACTATACTTATTGGGTAGACGAAAAATTCTGAAAATTTTACGGAAAGAAGATATATGAGTCTAGTTTCATAGAAAATTAATGAATCTTAATTTTGAGTTTCGTAGCTTCGGATATAAATAAATTAGTAACTATAACTCGAGAAAATAGTATGACCAAAAAATCAGCAAAAGTGAAATTATGATTACATTTTCATGGAATCATGTTGATAATTTGCTTATTACTTTCATATGGACTTACTAAGATTTAAGCTTACTCCCTCCTCTCCATTTCCTTAGTGTTCTCAGGTCAGCTTGGGGTTGGAGACCGTTGGAGGCAGCATCACACTATCAAGCCAACAACTCTGGAGTATTGTCATATGTGTATTAAATACTTTCAAGTGAGGGGCATGTATAAGGACTAGTTTTTATGTTAGATGTTGTTATGATTAGCCAAATGTATTGGCTTATATTGATTTATTGTATATGGCCATGAGATGTGGCTTAAATGGTTTTGGCTTGTAAGCCTAATTATTCTTGCTATGTGTTGATGTTTGTGATGTGTTTATAATTGGTTGTTATGAATGATTAGTATAACACATGTACATGATGAATGCTCTAAGACCATTCGAGGTGGTCGTGGCCATGGAATGAATGTGTAGCATGGTAGTAAGTTGATAATCATTGAATATGGAAAATTGTAGAATGTGAATTGGAATGTCTAACTTGGTGTAACATGAGTATAGGTAATAAACACATGTATGAAAACATGCAAATGCTTTAATGGAATTTTACTAAAGGATGATTAACCATTAAATTGATGTTATAAGGTGTGTCTATAATGTGTATAAGTATGGCAGAGAATTAAGGACAACATAAGGCTTGGAAAATAGCCTAAGTATTGGCTACACGGGCAGAAACACGACCATGTGTCTCAACCTTGTGGAGGATACGGCCTAGCACACGGGCGTGTGGCTTGGCCGTGTGGATCAATTTGTTTTGCTGACGTCATAAACAGAGAGTTACACGGCCTGAGGATACAGGCATGTTGAATACAGACGAGCGCGTCCCTGTGTCCACACGGGCGTGTGACCCTATTTCATGAAAATTTCTCTAAGTTTTCCCAGAGCTTTCTAAAGTCCTCGATTTAGTCCCGAACCACCCCGATGTATGTTTTAGGCCTCGAAGGCTTGTATAGGGACGATCTACAAGTGTTTGAAAATTTTAATTTGGATGAAATTTTATAGTTTGATTTTGCATGTTTGTGAATGTTTAAGTCCGAAAACGCCTCGAACCCTATCCCAGCTTCGGATACGGGTAAGGGGTGTTACAAATTGTGTATATATGGATTGGGTTGAATGATTTAGTGAATAAAATGATTAATTTTGAATACATATAGATCAAGAAAAGAGGAATTCAGACTTAGACCGAGGAAAGTCAAAGATTATAGAGTAAACAGTTCGAGTTGACAATTCCAAATACGAGGTAAGTTTGTACATAAAACATGATGTTACAAATATATTTTTGATGCCTAGATTATACATAGATTGTATATGCAATTGATTATGGTTGAATACAATGATAAATCAATGGTATTTGGCACTAAGTGTGTGATTCAAAATAGTTTTGGCTATTTGAGGCACTAAGTGTGCGATACCGAGATAGCTTCGGTTAATTGAAATGGCACTAAGTGCGCGAAATTATTCTAGCTTCGGCTAACCCTTAAAGTACTAAGTGTGCGGATGTTAAAGCATGAATAATCTCCGAAAAGTCTTAAAATATCTGAAAGAGAGATGAGAATGAAAATGAATAAATACGGGAAGGTTCAGGTATGTATGATACCTATGTGATAGATGATGTTATGCATATGAAGTTCATTGAATTGGTATAAATATATGAATGGTGTTGGTAAAGAATTGATAGATGAATTGAGAATTAATAAGTACCTCGGTGTTGATGTTTTACATTTTATAAATTGTTGATGATTTTTGGTACGAGCTTACTAAGCTTTTAAAAGTTTACTCTGTGTATGTTTTCATTGTTCTTATAGATATCGAAGCTACTGTGAGATCGGGGATCGTCGAGGATCGTCACCACACTATCGAATCTCATTTTGGTACCTTTTGAAAATGTATCTAGTAAAGTATGGCATGTATAGGCTAGAAGTAATTTGGATAGGTTATGTAATTTTTATATTTAGCCATGTGATATGGTTTGATATGGTTGTGTTTATGTTTTTATTTTGGTATGTGAAATGTGATGCAAAATGATCTATTTGATGTGTTCATAAATGGCTAAGAGAAATGGTAAGTTTGGTAAGTTTTGGTATGAGATTTGGTCATGAGTTTAGAGATTATGAGACCATATGTTTTGATATGATTTGGTCTTATGTTTTGACACAATTGAGTTGAGTTTATAAGCATGTAAATGGTTGATAATTTTATGTCATGAATATTGTAAGGTTTGGTATAGAAATTGGCTGAAATTGTTGTGTAAATATGCTTGGTTTGGTACTTAGGTTTTACCCATTTTGGGTGGCAAGTTGGCTATTCAAATGGCTTATTTTGGTCCACACGGGTGTGTGTCTTAGCCGTGTGTGCACGGCCGTGTGTCTCCTGGGGTACCCTACAATTGTAAGCCAGGCTTAAGCACAGCCAAGGCACATGAGCGTGTGGCTAGCCATGAGGCCCGAGTCAGATTCAACCACGGCCAAAGCACACGGGCGTGTCTTGTGGCCATGTGAACAAGTCAGTATGTATGCCAGTTTTGACATGGTCTAGACACACGGAAGTGTTTAAAGCCGTATGAGGCACACGGGCGTGTGACCTGTACTTGTTTGAAAAATGTTTAAATTTTGGAGAAATATTGTATGTGTTTGGTTTAGTCCCGACCCCTTTCTAATAATGTTTAAGGTCTCGATGACCTATATAAGGGACTTTATATTGATGATTGATCTTTAATGCTTCGATGCTTATGAAATGAATGTTAATGTTCTAATTTTCTCTGGTAATGCCTTTAACCCTAGTTCAGCAACGGATATGGGTTAGGGGTGCTACATTTTATTGGTATCAGAGTTATGGTTTAGTCGATTTTAGGGCTACCATAGAGTGTGTAAGTCTAGCTATACATTTCATATTTATGGACTGCGATAGTGTGATGAATCCTGACATTGAAATGTGCTTTTATATAGCAAATGGATCTCGAACGAGCCATAGCGGACGATGTCGAAAGCAATGCGCCTGCTCCCGCGTAAGGGGCGGCACCATCCGATTCTAGACCGGCTACGAGTAGCCATGATAGTGAGGCTAGACCAGCTTTCTATCAAATGCTGAACGATTGGTTTAGCCAATATATTAGAACCAACCCGGTTGTACAACAACCTCCACCCCCGGTCAATCCTCCATAAGCTCCTGTTATGCCATCAGTGAACCTGGTTCAGTTAAGTAAGCCTCCGGTAGATAAGATTAGAAAGTATGAGGTCGAAGAGTTCTGAGCTACAATGAGTGACGATGCTGAAAGAGCCGAGTTCTGGTTAAAGAACACGATAAGAGTATTTGATGAATTATCTTTGAATCCTGAAGAATACATAAAATGTGTTGTTTCACTTCTGAGAGATACATCATACTATTGGAAGAAAACTTTGACATCGGTAGTTCCGAATGAGCGGGTTACCTGGCATTTCTTCCAAGCGGAATTCTGAAAGAAATACATTAGTCAGAGATTTATCGACCAAAAACATAAAGAGTTTCTTGAACTTAAACAAGACCGTATGTCTGTTACTGAATACGAGCGGGAATTTGTGAGGTTGAGTCAGTACATTCGTGAATGTGTATCTACTGAGGCAATAATGTGCAAAATATTCGAGGATGGCTTGAATGAAGATATTCGTTTGTTAGTTAGGATTCTGGAGATCAAAGAATTTGTTGTGCTTGTTGAACGAGCCTGTAAAGCTGAAGATCTAGGGAAAGAGGAAAAGAAAAGCCAATTTTGAAGCTAGAGATGTACGAAAGAGATCATTGGGCAAGCCATTTCGATCTGCAACAAAGAAATTTCGAGATGATAATAACCGTTCAAATACTAGTGTGGGACATTCGAATAGAGATCGTACTAGATCGCAATCGAGCTTTAAAGCTCCAGCTTCGTCTGTTGCCAGTGTTGGTAATGCAAAGAATGAAAAACCTGAGTGTGATCAATGTGGAAGACGACATTTTGGAGAGTGTTGGGGAAAGAGTAATAACCGATCTTGCTACAGTTGTGGTTCACAAAATCATTTTATAAAAGATTGCCTAGATTTTGTTGAAAAAGATAATGTTCTGAATCAGAGGTCAAGTGGCAACGTTTCTCATGGTAGACCTCCTAGAAATACGGGAAATGTAAGTAGTAGTCAGAGAGGGAAAAAAGATACAGCTATTAGATCAGAGGCTCCTGTACCTGCCAGAGCCTATGGTATCCGAGCTCATGAAGAAGCTTCATCGCCAGATGTGATTATAGGTACATTCACTCTTTATGATACTTTTGTGATTGCTTTGATAGATCCTAGATCAAAACATTCGTATATTCATGAACTTAGTGAACAGTAAGACTTTGCCTATAGATTCTACTGAATTTGTAATCAGAGTTTCGAACCCCTTAGGCAAATGTGTTTTGGTTGATAAAGTCTGCAATAATTGCCCGTTAATGTTTCAAGACACTTGTTTTTCGACTGATTTGATGTTGTTACCTTTTGAAGAATTTGATATAATTTTGGGTATGAATTGGTTAGCTTTGCATGATGCTGTTGTGAACTGCAAATAGAAAACTATTGATTTGAGATGCAAAAATGATGAAATAGTCAGAATTGAATCTAGTGATTCGAATGGATTACCTGATGTGATATCTTCAATGAAAACTTTGAGTATTATGAGAAAGGGTTGTGAAGCATACTTTACTTATGTGATTGATTCGAAAGTGTCAGAAAAGAAATTTGAATCAGTGTCTATTGTATGTGAGTTCCCTGATGTATTTCCTGAAGAACTTCTGGGATTACCTCCGATTAGAGAAGTTGAATTTGGCATTGAATTGGTACCTGGTTGATAAACCGTAATTTGGCATTTTATGGATGATTTCGTATTAGAATTGGTTACTAAGGCTCAAACACAAAACATTTATTAAACCTTTCAAATTTCGGCTCAGTAGCCACACACAAAGAGCATGATTTCAATTGGCTTTATAACATAGTCTCTAAGCACATTCGACTATCCGTCATAGTATGACTATTCATTTCAATATAATTCAAGTAGGGTCATTACTCGAAGACTTACCTCAAATGTCGTCGAACGACTTCAACGGCTATTCAATTACTTTTTCCTTCCCTTTATCGGATCTAGTTCCCCTTTGCTCTTGAGCTTAAGTTCAACAAAATTTAAAATAGTCATTAATCGACTATTCAAGTATTACTTTCAGAATAATATATATATTGATCCGACTTTCACACACATAGATTATAGTAAGCTTTATAATAATCAATAAATAATTCATTGGCAAACTTTCATTAATGTTTACAACAAAATCACATATTCACTACGAGCTGTTTTCCTGAGCAGTAGTTACTAAATTATTTATAACTGGAGCTACTAAACTCCAATTCACTTGCCGTTAATTTTCCCTGAATATAGACTCGTATATCTTCCATCCATAAAATTTTCAGAATTTTAGGCTTGGCCAATCAATACCAGATTTTTCTTAAAGTTTCCCCTGTTTCACTGTTTGACTATTCTGACCACTCTTCACTACGAATCAAATTTCTCATTTTACAGAATTCAAAATGTGTTGTATTTGATCTCATTTGAAACTAGACTCATTAAGGAGTCTAAGCATATAAATTTTATCTTATAATCATTTTTGTACAATTTATAATGATTTTCTAAAAACAGAACAGGGAATCCAGCAGTCATTTTGACTCAGCCCCACAATACTTCAAATATCTCTAGATCGGTAACTCTTTTGTTTTTATAGTTTCTTTTGTAAGAAAATAGACTCTTCAAGCTTTAATGACATAATTCACTCAGCTTCTAATTCAACTCCTACAAATTATGGCGATTTTCCAAAATCACCTTACTGCTGCTGTCCCCCAAACAGATTATTACCAAATCAAATACTAACATTAGCATTTCACCTTAATAGCTAGCTTACCAAGCCTTAATTTAACATATAATTCACACATATCACATTCAGCTATATATACATTTATCATATTTATCATTAACAAAATATGCTCATGTCAAATTTACTCCCAATCACATCTCAAAATTCAGCAAGCTTAGAACACATTTAATAATTAAATTCGGTAGTTTAATCACTTTGCTAACTACTTATACATATAATTCAATTCAACATTATAAACCATTATCACTCATTTAGCCGATTATAGAGAATTAAACATAATATCTCTAGGATATACTCTACATGGCCGAATATACTACATTAATTTTCAACATTACCTATGTAATTACCTATAGGTTCTTATACCTTAAATTCACACATTTAGCCTTTTAATGCCTATTGATCATTCCTTTGGTCTTATCAAGAACCATTTAACATGCAAGGAAAATAATCATAGAGGAAGAAATTTACATTCTAAATAGACTCAATCTTTGACCGAATGTACAAGGCGCCTCTAAGCCACTCATCCAAAAATCTTTACCCCATTCTAGTCATTCCCCCATTGTTCCATACAACATGAAATAACCCCTAATTCCAACACTTAATCATTCGGCATATTGCTCAAATCACCATAAGAAATCTCAACTTTCTTGACATTACCAAGAGTGCATCCACAATTTAACTTAGCATATTATAAAGCCAAATCAACAAATTCAAAGCTTACCTCCTAATAGCTAAAGATGAATGCCGAATTGCTCTAGGTAGGTTTTCCCTTCTTTTTCATCCTTGTTTCGGCTTGAGGGAGGTATGAGAAGAAGATGAACACCATCCTCCTTCTTCTCTTTTATTTAATTCCTTTTATTACAATTATTAAATCATTTGTTAATACAAAATTATTTTAATTTTGAATTAGTGGAGCATTTTCTTTCCTTGGCCGGCCACTATGTTTATCATGGGTAAATTGACATGCAAAACCACTCTTTTCAATGCATGTACTATTAGACCATTGTAAGATTAACCTCTCACTTTCCAACAAAGTTTCATATAAGTCCATATTAATAAATTCACATAAAGATGATCAAATTAATGCATGAAACTTTCACACATGCATTTACTCACATCATAAACACAGAATATAACTTTTAATTATTTATAAGACTCGGTTTCGTGGTCCCGAAACCTCTTTTCGACTAGGGTCAACTTTGGGCTGTCACACCTACCGAGCCCAAGTTGAGTCCAATTCGGAAAAGGCTAATTCTGAGGGCTCTTAGGCATTCCAAAACCTATAAATACACCCTAAAGGAGGAAGAAAAGGGAGGCACAGAATAGGGAGTAAGGAATTACTCCAAGAAAGCCGATTGATCCATCTCAGAAGCCGGATTCACCATCAAGATTAAAGATCTCTTCTCAATTTCCCTTCAGGAGTTTTGGGTTTTCTTTATGTTTTGTATTCATTATTCTTCTGAGATGTTTTCCTTTTTAGTTATGAACTAAATCCTCTATATACCTAAGGGGAATGAAACCTAAGACGAATCTTGTTATTATTTTCTGAATTGTATGATAAATATTTAACTTGTTCTTAATTCTTGTTTTGATATCCCAGGATACTGATTCAAGATAAGCTCTTATTTAGAGGAGGAATAGACCCTGTCTAAGAGTACATTTGTGATAATTAAGCGGAGTTGTTTGCGCGCCTAAACATAAGGTGAAAAGATTTTACCGGATTAGGTTAAACCTAATAGGGGGATCCATAGATCGAGTTAATGCAACCCTAGGGTGTTAATTAGAGAAAAGTCTCAATTATTCAATCTAGGGATTAGACGTTATTAGTCTTGAATAGGGATAATAACATAACTTAGGGATCTCTACAGAACAAGTTAAATGAATAAACTGTCTAATTCGGAGCCAAAATAACAAGTACAGTCTAGGTGGATTTTTCCTTAGGTATTGTCTTTATTCAATCGATTTTCCCAAAAGCAATTCTATAATTCCATTCTCTGTGAATTCTTAGTTTAGATAATTAGTTATTTAAAACAAAAACCTCTCTATTCTTAGGTTAGATAATAAAAAGACAGTTATTACTAGTACTTTAGTTCCCTTGGGTTCGACAATCCGATCTTGCTAAAACTATACTACTGTTCGATAGGTACACTTGCCTACATCACGATAATAGTTAGTTTCAAGAATGATAAATTATAAATATTTAAAACTTATCACGAACTCACGTGATCACTGGTACTACTTTGATTTCGATAATGGCTTCGATTGAACTAAAAGAATTAAAGTTACAGTTACAAGAATTAACCGATAGAGGATTTGCTAGGCCGAGTTTTTCACCTTGGGGTGATCCAATTCTATTTGTGAAAAAGAAACACAGAACGATGAGAATGTGTATAGATTATCATCAGTTGAACAAAGTGACTATCAAGAATAAGTAAACTCTGCCTCAAATTGATGATTTGTTTGATCAGTTGAAAGGAGCAGTTGTGTTTTCGAAAATAGATTTGAGATTAGGCTATTATCAGTTACGAGTGAAAGACTCAAACATTCTGACAATTGCTTTCAAAACGAGGTACGACCACTATATAACGCCCCAAAAATACTAAACTTTCTTTTTTTTCGGTTTTGATAAAAGGTGTGCCTAATATTCCTAGTCAAGTGTTATTTATGTGATAATAGGCCTTGGTTAAGTTATGAGTTCGAACTTTGGAGTGAATAAAATTATAGTTTAATAATTAAAATAACCTTGATGGCAAGTAGTTTGGGTTTTTAAATAAATGAAGGAGGAATTGGACACAAGAAGCCTTGTGTTAGAGTGGCAAGTAGCGTCACATATGGGGCTTAGAGGTGGTGTCACATGTATGGCAAAGAGGTTTGGGGTTCAAATCCCACCTTGCTCAAAAGAAGGATTTATTTTTGCTCAATAATTGGCCAATAGTGGCGTTGGATGTGAACTCTGAAGGGAGTGATCAGAGGAGAAATTTAAAGAAGGGATTAAGGAGTTATCAGGGAGAAAAGTTTGGAGATGAATGGGTAGAGAAGTGGAGCCGAATTGGGAATTTGGGGATAGGTAAATTCGGCTATAGTATATATAGGTGTAGATTTTGCGAATTCAAGGCTAATGCCGAATTCTTCCTTTCTTTTAACCGAAAACACTTTTCTCTTCAAATATCTAAAAGCTGAAATCTCTTATTCTTTCTCTTTTAGTTTGTGCTGATTTCTTTCATTCCTTTCTCATAAAACTCTTTTCTTTCTCGCTCCTAGTTACTTTCTCTAAAGCTATATATCTTTTGGCCAAAATCCTGTTGTGCCGCCACTTTTTCTTCAACATTGGCCGATCGATTCTTGTGTAAGTGCTTTACTTTCTTTTAGTTGATCTTCCTAGTACCAATTTCTTCTCTCCTTCACTCTTTCTAAATTGGTTTTGGTAGGGGATTAGTATCGAATCTAAGATTTCAGATCTCTGCCGAATTGCTCCTTAAGCGTTTTGGGGT
Source organism: Gossypium hirsutum (assembly GCF_007990345.1). Classification (NCBI taxonomy): domain Eukaryota; kingdom Viridiplantae; phylum Streptophyta; class Magnoliopsida; order Malvales; family Malvaceae; genus Gossypium; species Gossypium hirsutum. The sequence continues at coordinate 42,513,510 of NC_053425.1, read as the reverse complement.
TTTGGGTAAGTATTTCTCTTTTATTGGTTAAGGTTGGCCGAATAGTCATGGATGATTTAAGAGTGACTTAAGATGATTTGCGAGTCACTTTTTGTTTAGTTCTTAATGATTAAGATTGATGCAGATGTAAGAAATAGTCATTATTAGTGATCAAGGAAGGCTGTTAAGGCTTGTCGTTCAAGGTAAGGCAAAGGTGAGATTTTCAGTTTTTGGTGATCGTATTTGATAAGTGTGTGATTAATCATTAAGTGACATCGATTGTAAGTTCGTGGCAAAGTAGATCACGACACGTTTTAGTACCAGGTGTGTACATACACTGCACACACACAGTAGACCAGCAAATCCTAAAATGCCAAAAAGTCGAAATGCCGAAAAGCCAGAAGTTGGGCTACAATAGTCTTGCAAGTGCGCGAACACTCGTAAGAGGGGAAATCGATAGGTTATTAGAGGACCCATGAGTGATTCCATGGACTTGGGTCGTGTATTGGACAACCGAACCAGAATGGGATAAATGGGCCCGATGGGCTATAGGGCCCATAATAGGCAAAATTGGAAAAATCATATGATTGCATGACTATGAATGTGAGTGGGCCTAATGGGCCATATGAATGTGATTGGGCCGATGGGCCATATGAATGAGATTGGGCCTAAAGGGGCTAAATGAGTAAGTATGGATCTATTAGTGTTTAGTAAGGGGTTGTGGACCCAGTTTTTTGGTAACTACTCAATTAGGCATAAAACTTAAATAATTAATTAATTGCAACCGTGGACAAGTCATAAGGTTAAGGTGTGGCAATAGGTATATGCATGTCTAGGATTGGATCAAGGGAGAGCTTGGTACTTAAGCGGTCTTAATGACTCACCTCCTCTTCTTTGGGATCCTACCTAGTGCATAGTATTGTTCACTTTAGCCAACGAGGACTTGTTAATAGGCTAAGGTAAGTAATAAACTCATAATAAAGGGAAATTACTAAAAATGCCCCTAAGGGCAGAAATGACTAAAATACCCTTATGTGTGGAATGTAAGATTTATGGATGTTGCATGTATACCTGCTGCATTCATAAGATATTCTGTTTAGGTTGAATATGGGTTGGGAATTATGGAATGGAGGAAGTATATGAGGATCGCATGGTTGCTTGACGATCGTGGATCCACCAATAGCCATTAAGCTCAATATTTGATTAGCAGCTTGCTGCAACGAAGGTAGTATCGCAACCAGGCTACCATTGGAGTATATCGAATAGGTGGGTCAATATCTATATCCCCACATAATGTGTATCGGGGGATGGAGATGGTGTGTAGCGGTTGGATGAGTGGGATCCATGCATATCTGATTGCTTTACCTTTGTTCTGAAATTGAACTGGGCTCAGACCCAAAAAGACTTGCTATTGCATGCTTTTCTATTTGCCGAGGGTTGTACACACTGAGTTTTTGAAAAATCACCCCCTCTTTTATTTTTCTCAGGTGATCCTCAGTAGGTGGTTCGACGGTTGCAAAACTCAGGCTGTGAAGTGGGCCTTATTACTTGGGTTTACTTTTAAAAAAAGAATTGGATCATAATGTTTTGGAAAAAAATCTTGTTGTGCGGCACAACGAGTCTCCGATGTCGAACCAAGTAAGTTCTTTTATTATTAAGCTTCTTTAATTTAATATATTGTAGATAATTAGTGGGCTACTTTAGATGATTATACTAAGGCTTTTAGTTGGAGTGAAATTGAAGCTCGTAGGACCTTGAAATTGTAGAAGATTTACAAAAAAAACTTTATTTTTAATACTTTCATAAAACATAGGCTTAATTATTGAAAGTAATTAAAACTTCATAAAATTTCTAATCTAGATAATACGTGAATCAACGATGAGTGCTAGAAGAGGTACAAGAGGCCGTGGCCGACGCTGCGGAGGTGTTAGGGCTGAATCATCGGCATCGAGCCATATGCCCAATGTTGGAGTAGAAGAGGCTCTAGCCTCACCTGTGGCTGAGACTGGACCGTATGATCGGGCCGTGGGGGATGATGCATTGTTGAAGGCAATACTGAGGATTTTGGAAAGAGTCGTAGGGCTCAATAATGGCACAAAAAATTAGGGGTCAATTCCGGATCAACTTCGATCAAATAGGGCTGAAATTTTTAAGGGCGTGGCTGGTATGGCTCCTAACGTGGCTGAATATTGGTTAAAGGTAACTGAAAGAAAAATTAAGGACTTGGACGGTTCACCTGTACAAAAGTTCAAAGGGGCAGTGTCACTACTTAAGGAAGAAGCTTACCAGTGGTGGTTGACAGTTAAAGAGGGCACCCAACCTAAGCAGGTCACTTGGGAGTTCCTCAAAACTGCGTTTCAAGGGAAGTATATGGGTGCGAGTTATGTGGATGCTATAAGGAAGGAGTTCCTGAACTTGACCCAAGGAAACAAATCTGTGGTGTAGTGTAAGGCGGAATTTCTACGCCTTCATAGGTATGCAAGAGTTATGGTGGCAGTGGACTATGAGCGTTGCGTTAGGTTTGAGGATGGTCTTAGGGATAGCCTCAGAGTATTGATAGCTCCAGAAAGGGAGCGAGTTTTCTCTGAGTTGGTAGAGAATGCGAAGATAGTAGAGGAGGTAAAGTACGCTGAGTGCCTGAATTGGGAAAAGAAAGGGGTAAGAATAAAAAGGAGGTTGAGACTCCTAGTGTTGGACAAAGGCCTAGGGCTAGGGCCAGAGTTAATGGGCCAGTGAGAGCAGGGGCCCCTGCTATTAATCCAGGGGTGCCATCTTGTGCTGGTTGTGGGAAAGGTCATGTAGGCGAGTGTTGGAAGAGGACGGGAGCTTGCCTAGCTTATGGAACTATGGAGCATAGGATCAAGAGTTTCCCTAGAAGGCTAGGTCAGGTGCCAATCGTGGGGCGAGGTGGTGTTCAGCCACCAAAGGGTGGTCAGTTGCCACCAAGGGGCCGTAGGCAGGCTAGGGGTGGTGACGGCAATGGACATGAACGTGGAGCACTAGGCGAAAATGCAGGCCATGTTGAGGCGAGGCAGCCAACTTTGGATCGACGCATTCATATGTTGCATACAGTATGACTGAACCTTTGGGTGATATGTTTGAAATTATTGCGAATGAGATTACTGTGATAAGTCCGTTAGGCCAGTCAATGAGAGTGAATAAGTTATTTAGGGAGGTACCCTTAGTAGTCCAAGGGGTTACCTTTTTAGCGGATTTGATGAAACTACCGTTTAGCGAGTTTGATTTAATATTGGGTATGGATTGGCTTGTGAAACACCGAACAACCTTGGATTACGCTGCAAAGCGAATGGTGTTAAGAACAGCGGAGGATAAGGAGGTGGTGGTGATTGGTGAATGCCGAAATTATCTGTCAAATGTGATTTTGGCATTAAGGGCTGAGAAGTTGGTATGACAGGGATGCGAAGCCCATTTGGCTTATATTAGCGATACGGAGGCTAAGAGCCCTACTGTTAAGGAGTTGAGAACAGTTAGGGAATTTCTTGATGTTTTTCCCAAGGAGCTGCCAGGGTTGCCGCCAAACAGAGAAGTAGAATTTGGAATCGAGTTGTTACTTGGTACGGCTCCGGTGTCCATCGCCCCTTATCGGATGGCACTGAAGTAGTTGGTAGAACTTAACGCACAGATTCTGGAATTGTTGGATCGAGGTTTCATCTGACCAAGTGTGTCTCCGTGGGCAGCACCGGTTTATTCGTAAAGAAAAAAGATGAGAAGTTGCGAATTTGCATCGACTACTAGCAGTTGAACAAGTTAACTATTAAAAACAAGTACCCTCTGCCGAGAATTAATGATATTTTTAATCAATTTAGGGGAGCTTCCATTTTCTCGAAGAATGATCTGCGTTTGGGGTATCACCAATTGAGGGTTAAGGAGGCGGATGTTTATAAGACAGCTTTCAGAACTCGTTATGGGCACTACGAGTTCTTGGTAATGTCATTCAGGCTGACGAATGCACCTGTCCCTTTCATGGATCTCATGAATTGGGTCTTCTAACCCTATCTGGATCAGTTCGTGGTGGTTTTTATAAATGACATCTTAGTGTACTGAAGAAATGAGGATGAGCATGATGCACACTTAAGGATTGTGTTGCAGATTTTGAAGGAGAAGCAGCTGTATGCCAAATGCAGTAAGTGCAAATTTTGGCTAAGGGAGGTTACTTTTCTAGGACATGTGGTGTCAGCTGAGGGGATTAAAGTGGATCCCCAGAAAATTAAAGCAGTGATAGACTGGAAAACACCAAAGTCAGCGTCAGAAATCCGAAGTTTTCTGGGCTTGGCAGGGTACTATAGGCGGTTTGTTGAAGGCTTTTCATTAATTACTGCACCTTTAACTAAGTTGTTGAGGAAGGGGGTACCGTTTGATTGGACAGATAAGCAGCAAGAGAGTTTTGGAAAGCTTAAGAAGGTTTTAACTGAGGCCCTTGTGTTGATTTAGCCAGAGCCTGGGAAGGAGTTTACGGTTTATAGTGATGCGTCGCATGTGGGCTTGGGCTGTGTATTGATGGAGGAAGGAAAGCTGGTTGCATATGTGTCACGTCAACTTAAGACTCACGAGGTGAATTACCCAACCCATGACTTGGAACTAGCTGCAGTGGTTTTCGCGCTAAAAATATAGAGGCATTATTTATACAGAGAGAAGTGCATAATTTATTCGGACCATAAGAGTTTGAAGTACATGCTTACCCAAAAGGAGCTAAATCTTAGGCAGTGTAGATGGGTGGAATTATTGAAGGATTATGATTGTACGATTGAATACCACCTTGGCAAAGCAAATGTGGTGGCCGACGCATTGAGTCGTAGGGTTAAGTCAGACTTGAGAGCTATGCTCGCCCATTTAAGCTTGTTGGATGATGGTAGCTTGTTAGCTGAGCTTCAAGTAAAGCTAGTGTGGGTTGAGGAGATAAAGAGTAAGCAGTTAGTGGATGAGACTTTGTGTACTCATTTTAGACAAGTAGAAAATGGAAAGACGTCAGACTTTAGGATAAATAGTGAATACGTGTTGTGTTTCCGTGGGAGAATATGTATACCGAATGACGAGGATCTAAGGCAGTCTATTCTGTGAGAAACACATAGCAATCTCTATGCTATGCATCCTGGAGGAAACAAGATGTATCAGAATTTGCGTGAGCTTTATTGGTGGCCTGGACTTAAGCGTGAGGTTATGGAGTTCGTAAGTAAATGCTTGGTTTGTCAAAAGGTGAAGGCGGAATATCAGTTGCCTTCAGGATTTCTTCAGCCAGTAAAGATTCCACTTTGGAAGTGGGAAAGGATTACTATGGACTTTGTTAGTAGGCTACCTTTGATGCCTACTAAGAAAGACTCGATATAGGTTATAGTGGATCGGTTAACCAAGTCTGCCCATTTTGTATAGGTCCGCACCGATTACTCGTTACAAAAGCTGGCTAGGTTGTATGTGGCGGAGATTGTAAGATTGCATAGAGTGCCAGTTTCCATAATACCTGATAGGGACCCATGTTTCACTTCACAATTTTGGAATAAGCTGCACGAGGTGTTAGGTACTAGGTTGAACTTCAGTATGGCATTCCACCCTCAAACTGATGGACAGTCGGAAAGGGTGATCCAAGTTTGGAAGATATGTTGAGGGGATGTGTAATTGAGTTCTGAGGTAGCTGAGAAGACTATTTGCCGTTAGCCGAATTTGCATACAATAATAGTTACCAAGCAAGTATTGGGATGGCTCCATATGAAGCATTGTATGGACGAAGGTGTCAAACTCCAACATGCTGGATGGAATTAAGCAAACGAAAAGTTTTGGGCCCTGAGTTAGTAGTAGATACTAAGGGTAAGGTAAAATTGATTCAGGATCAGTTGAAGGAGGCCTTAGATAGGCAAAAGTCGTATGCTGACCTTAAGCGTCGAGAGATAGAGTACGTAGTGGGGAACTTAGTTTTTCTTAAGGTCTCTCCATGGAAGAAGGTATTAAGGTTTGGACGGAAAGGGAAACTAAGCCCGAGGTTTATTGGGCCAATCGCTTATCAGTTGGAATTATCTTCTGAACTAAGCCAAATCCACGACGTGTTTCATGTTTCTATGCTAAGACGGTATCGCTCAGATCCTTCACATGTTGTTTTGGTTGAGGAGATCGAGGTTAGGCCAGACATAACTTTCGAGGAAGAGCCCATACAAATAATTGGACGTGATATTAAGGTACTGAGAAGGAAGTTCGTCCCATTAGTCAAAGTACTTTGGCGTAATCACAAAGCTGAGGAGGCTATTTGGGAACCTGAGGAAGCGATACGACATCAATATCCTCAACTATTTGGATCAATTAAAATTTCGAGGACGAAATTTCTTTTAGGGGGTGGAGTTGTAACGCCCCAAAAATCCTGAACTTTCTTTTCTTTCGGTTTTGATAAAAGGTATGCTTAATATTCCTAGTCAAGTGTTATTTATGTGATAATAGGCCTTGGTTAAGTTATGAGTCTGAACTTTGGGGTGAAGGAAATTATAGTTTAATAATTAAAAGAACCTTGATGGCAAGTAGTTTGGGTTTTTAAATAAATGAAGGAGGAATTGGAGATAAGGAGCCTTGTGTTGGAGTGGTAAGTAGCATCACATGTGGGGCTTAGAGGTGGCGTCACATGTATGGCAAGAAGGTTTGGGGTTTGAATCCCTCCTTGCTCAAAAGAAGGATTTATTTTTGCTCCATAATTGGCCAGTAGTGGCATTGGATGTGAACTCTGAAAGGAGTGATCAGAAGAGAAATTTAAGGAAGGGATTAAGGAATTATTAGGGAGAAAAGTTAAGACATGAGGGGGTAGAGAAGTGGAGCCAAATTGGGAATTTGGGGATAGGTAAATTCGGCTATAGTATATTTAGGTGCCGATTTTAGGAATTCAAGGCTAATGCCAAATTCTTCCTTTCTTTTTACCGAAAACATTTTTCTCTTCAAATATCTAAAAGCCAAAATCCCTTATTCTTTCTCTTTTAGTTTTTACCGATTTCTTCCCTTCCTTTCTCATCAAACTCTTTTCTTTCTCACTCCTAGTTACTTTCTCTAAAGCCATATATCTTTTAGCCAAAATCCTGTTGTGCCGCCACTTTTTCTTCAACGTTAGCCGATCGATTCTTATGTAAGTACTTTAATTTCTTTTAGTTGGTCTTCCTAGTATCGATTTCTTCTCTCCCTTACTCTTTCTAAACCAGTCTTGGTAGGGGATTAGTATTGAATCTCAGATTTCAGATCTCTGTCGAATCGCTCCTTAGGCGTTTTGGGGTTTTTGGTAAGTATTCCTCTTTTATTGGTTAAGGTTGGCCAAATGGTCATGGATGATTAAGAGTGACGTAAAATGATTTGCGAGTCACTTGTTGTTTAGTTCTTAATGATTAAGATTGATGCAGATTTAAGAAATACTCGTGATTAGTGATCAAGGAAGGGTTGTTAAGGCTTGTCGTTCAAGGTAAGGCAAAGGTGAGATTTTCGATTTTTGGTGATTGTATTTGATAAGTGTGTGATTAATCGTTGAGTGACATCATTTGTAGGTTCGTGACTAAGGAGATCGTAACACGTTTTAGTACCAGGTGTGTACATACACTGCATACAAGTAGACCGGTAAATCCCGAAATGTCGAAAAGTTGAAACGCCGAAAAGCCAGAAGTTGGGTTACAATAGTCTTGTGAGTGCGCGAACACTCATAAGAGGGGAAACCGATAGGTTATCAGAGGCCCCAAGAGTGATTCCATGGGCTTGGACCGTGTATTGGCCAACCGAGCCAGAATAGGCTAAATGGGCCTGATGGGCTGTAGGGCCCATAATAGGAAAAATTGGCAAATTGATACTATGTGATGAAAAATCATATGATTGCATGACTATGAATGTGATTGGGCCTGATGGGCTATATGAATGAGATTGGGCCTAAAGGGGCCAAATGAATAAGTATGGATCTGTTAATGTTTAGTAAAGGGTTGTGAACCCAGTTTTTTGGTAACTACTTCATCAGGCATAAAACTTAAATAATTAATTAATTGCGACAGTGGAAGAGTCATAAGGTTAAGGTGTGGCAATGGGTATATGCATGTCTAGGATTGGATCTAGGGAGAGCTTGGTACTTAAGCGATCTTAATAACTCACCTCCTCTTCTCTAGGATCCTACCTGGTGCATAGTATCTGTTCACTTTAGCCAATGAGGACTTGTTAATGGGCCAAGGTAAGTACTAAACCCATAATAAAGAGAAATTACCGAAAATGCCCCTAAGGGCAAAAATGACTAAAATACCCCTATGTGTGGAATGTAAGATTAATGGATGTTACATGTATACCTGCTGCATTCATATGATATTCTGTTTAGATTGCACATGGGTTAGGAATTATGGAACGGAGGAAGTATATGAGGATCGCACGGCTGCTTGACGACCATAGATCTACTGATGACTATTAAGCCTAATATTTGATTACCAACTTGCTGCAATGAAGGTAGTACCGTAACCGAGCTACCATTGGAGTGTATCGGATGGGTGGGTCGATATCTATATCCCCACATGGTCTGTATCAGGGGATGGAGATGGTGTGTAGCGGTTGGATGGGTGGGATCCGTGCATATTTGATTGCTTTACATTTTGTTCTGAAATTGAACTGGGCTCAGGCCCAAAAAGACTTGCTATTGCATGCTTTTCTATTTGCCGAGGGTTGTACACAATGAGTTTTTGAAAACTCACCCCCTCTTTTAGTTTTCTCAGGTGATCCTCAGTAGGTGGTTCGATGGTTGGAGGGACTCCGAGGTGGCAAGCTAGCAAGACGACCTGGACTTCTTTTCTTAAGCATATAATTTCTAGTATCTAAAGTTATTTTAGTCCAGAATGTAATAAGGCCTTTCCTCTGGTTATTATTCAAATTAGCATTATACTTATTATTATGCTTTATATTTGCTAGAAGTAGAACATGGTTTTCTTAAAACCATAACTATTTTTAAGTACTACGTTTCCGCAACTCAATTTTTAAATGACAAGTTTTCATAGATCATTTGTTTTAAATAAAGCTTCCGCAACTGAAAAGAGATTTTATAAAGTAATTATTATTATACAAAAAGGAATAGTTTTTCTTTAAAATACACCTAGCTTTGAAAGCAATAAATACAAGCTGGGATTTTACTCAAGGTTTTTATTTCAAAGAAGGGTTTTCAATGAAAACAAGGTTTTCGATAAAACACTTCAATGTGACATGCTGGATCTAGCCATAACGTCTGGGCCGGGTTTAGGGTGTTGCACACTATGAATTTTTAGTTATGCTTTTCGGATTGACTAACGCACCTGTTATTTTTATGGATTTGATGAATAGAATTTTTAGACTGTATCTAGATCAATTTGTTGTTGTGTTCATTGATGACATATTGATTTATTCACGTGATGAATCCAAACATGCCAAGCGTTTGAGATTAGAGCTACAGATTCTGTGAGATAAATAGTTGTATGCGAAGTTCTATAAATGTGAATTCTAGTTGCAAGAAGTTGGTTTTCTGGGTCATATTGTATTAGCCTCTGTTTTGGGTTGGAAACCTCTGAGGAATGTCTCTGAAGTCCGTAGTTTTCTAGGACTTGCTGGTTATTATAGAAGATTCGTAAAAGGTTTTTCGATGATTGCAACTCTATTGACAAAACCGCTTCAGGAAGATGTGAAATTTGTGTGGTCTGAAAAGTGTCAGAACAGTTTCGATCAGTTGAAAACTTTGTTTACTGAAGCTCCAGTAATGGTACAACCTGAATTAGGTAAAGAATTTGTGATATACAGTGATGCTTCATTGATCGGTCTAGGATGTGTTTTAATGCAAGAGGGAAAAGTCATTGCTTATGCTTCGAGACGGTTGAAGCCACACAAAAAGAAATATCTAACATATGACCTTGAGTTAGCCGCGATTGTGTTTGCTCTAAAGATTTGGCGTCACTACCTGTTCGGTGAGAAATGTCATGTATATTCTGATCATAAGAGTTTGAAGTATTTAATGACTCAGAAAGATCTGAATCTGAGAGAAAGAAGATGGTTAGAACTACTAAAAGACTACGAACTTGTGATTAATTATCATATGGGAAAAGAAAATGTTGTTGCTAATGCCTTAAGTCGAAAATCGTTGTTTGCTTTGTGTGCGATGAATGCTCATTTGGTTCTATCTGATGATGGTTCAGTTTTAGCTGACTTGAAAGCAAGACCTTTGTTCTTACAAAGGATTATCGAAGCTCAAAAGATTAATAATGAGATTTTAGCCAAAAAAGCTCAGTGTGATTTAGAGTCTGATTCAGAATTCAGAGTTGATAAAGATAATTGCCTGAGATTCCGAGATCAAATTTGTGTTCCGAGAAATCTAGAGTTAATTCAGATGATTTTGAGTGAAGCTTATAACAGTCGGTTCTCTGTGCATCCGGGAAGTACGAAAATGTATAACGATTTGAAATAGCATTACTAGTGGTCTGGAATGAAAAGAGATATTTCTAACTTTGTTTCGAAATGTTTGATTTGCCAGCAAGTTAAAGCTAAACATCAGGTGTCATCTAGTTTGTTACAACTGATTATGGTTCCGGAGTGGAAATAGGATCGAATGACAATGGACTTTGTTTCGGGTTTGCCCCTGTCTCCGAGAAAGAAAGATGCAATCTGGGTTGTAGTTGATCGATTGACGAAATCTACTCATTTTATTCCGGTTCGGTCTGATTACTCACTTGATAAATTCGCTGAGTTATACATTTCTGATATCGTGAGATTGCATGGTGTGCCATTGTCTATAGCGTCAGACAGAGATCCAAGATTTACATCGCGAATCTGGAAGAAATTGCAATATGCTTTGGGTACTAAATTATACTTTAGTACCTCTTTTCATCCGGAAATGAACGATCAATCCGAGCGAATTATTCAGATACTCGAGGATATGTTGAGATGTTGCATTCTTGAGTTTGAAAGTGCATGGGAACAATATCTACCTTTGATCGAATTTGCTTATAATAACAGTTTTTAGTCAAGCATTAAAATGGCACCCTACGAAGCTTTATATGGTCACAAATGCCGTACACCTTTGTATTGGATGGAGCTCAGCGAAAATAAAACTCACAGGGTTGATTTGATAAAAGAAACTGAACAGAAAGTGAAAGTGATCCAAGATAGTCTAAAAACAGATTCTGATCGTCAAAAATCATATGCAGATTTGAAAAGAAAAGACATTGAGTTTGAGATCGGTGATAAAGTGTTTTTGAAAGTGTCTCTATGGAAGAAAGTGCTTCGGTTCGGTAGAAAAGGCAAATTGAGTCCAAGGTTCATCGGGCCGTATAAGATTATCAAGTGTATTGGGCCGGTAGCATATAGATTGTTGTTGCCACCAGAGTTAGAAAAGATTCATGATGTGTTTCATGTATCGATGCTTCGACGATACAGACCTAACCGTCACATATAATTTCCCCGTCTGAGATTGAAATTCAGTCTGATATGACTTACAAAGAAAAGTCGATCTGTATCTTAGCTTATGTTAAAGAACTGCGAAATAAGAAAATTTCATTAGTAAAAGTGATGTGGCATCGACACTGTATTGAAGAGGCCACGTGGGAGCCTAAAGATGCTATGAGACAGCAATATCCGAATCTGTTTAACGGTAAGATTTTCGAGGATGAAAATCCTTAAGGGGTAGAATTGTAACAGTCCAGTTTAGACCCTAGTTAGAATAGTGGTTTCGGGACCACAAATCCGCATAGAGAAATGTTTAAATATTATTTCCTGTGTTTATGATGTGTGAATTAGCATGTGGGAAAGTCTCGTATGAAAATTTGAATGTTTGTGTGCTTAATTTAATAAAAAATACCTAATCGCATAAAATGTAAAAGCTATGTGTTAGATGTTAAAAGTGTCTATTTGACTCGGCTTTATAAATGTGAGGTTCTTATGTGGTTATTATGCCATTTACATGTATAATGGACATTTATAGCCTTAATATATGTGAATTTATAATGGTTTAATAAAAGGGCAAAATTGTCATTTAGATTATATGTTAGTTAAAATAAAACAAAAGCTTAAAATAAGCACATTTCATGCTTATGTTACTGAAATCATCAAAAGAAAAAGAAAAGAAATACAAGCTAGGGTTCGGCCTTGATTTTCATTGATTAAGGTATGTGTTTTGATCGGTTTTTGATAATTTCTACGTTTTTGTAATCGTTGCTACCTATACTATCAAACCCATGCCTCAATTTCTAATTTTGATGATGATTTTGAAATGTGCCATTGATGAAATTATGAGCTTTGTAAAGTTATTTGTTGATAACTGAAAGTTTGATGTTGGGTTTACATGTTTTGTCTTTGAATTTTTGATGATTTTGAGTAAAATGGACTAAATTGTGAAAATGAGAAATTGAGGGGCTAAAATGTAAAATAAATGAAATGTGTAGACTAGTATGAGTACTAGGAGAATTTGGCTAAGCTTGTGTACAAGCAAATTATGTGTATTTTGTGATTTTTTTATTTAAGGACTAAAGTGTCAAAATGTGAAAATGTGATGGTTAGTTTGCAAAATGCCCTAATTGTGTGTATATGGATTGGTTTGAATGATTTAGTGAATAAAATGATTAATTTTGAATACATGTAGATCAAGAAAAGAGGAATTCAAACTTAGACCGAGGGAAGTCGAAAATTATAGAGTAAACAATTCGAGTTGACAATTTCGAGTATGAGGTAAGTTCGTACGTAAAACATGATGTTACAAATATATTTTTCATGCCTGATTATACATAGATTGTATATATAATTGATTATGGTTGAATACGATGATAAATCAATGGTATTTGGCACTAAGTGTGTGATACAAAATAGTTTCGGCTATCTGAGGCACTAAGTGTGTGATACCGAGATAGCTTCAGTTAATTGAAATGGCACTAAGTGTGCGGAATCATTCTAGATTTGGCTAACCCTTAAATCATTAATTGTACGGATTTTAAAGCATGAATAATCTCCGGAAAGTTTTAAAATATCTGAACGAGAGATGAGAATGAAAATGAATAAATACGGGAAGGTTCAGGTATGTATGATACCTATGTGATAGATGATGTTATGCATATGAAGTTCATTGAATTGGTATAAATATATGACTGGTGTTGGTAAAGAATTGATAGATGAATTGAGAATTAATAAGTACCTCGATGTTGATGTTTTACATTTTATAAACTGTTGATGATTTTTGGTACGAGCTTACTAAGCTTTTAAAAGCTTACTCTGTGTATGTTTGCATTGTTCTTATAGATATCGAAGCTACTGTGAGCTAAGAGATCGTCGAGGATCGTCACCACACTATCGAATCTCATTTTGGTACCTTTTGAAAATGTATCTAGTAAAGTATGGCATGTATAGGCTAGAAGTACTTTGGATAGGTTACGTAATGTTTATATTTAGCCATGTGATATGGTTTGACATGGTTGTGTTTATATTTTGATTTTGGTATATGAAATATGATGCAAAACGATCTATTTGATGTGTTCATAAATGGCTAAGAGAAATGGTATGTTTGGTAAGTTTTGGTATGAGATTTGGTCATGAGTTTAGAGATTATGAGACCATATGTTTTGATATGATTTGGTCTTATGTTTTGGCACAATTGAGTTGAGTTTATAAGCATGTAAATGGTTGATAATTTTATGTCATGAATGTTGTAAGGTTTGGTATAGAAATTGGTTGAAACTGTTGTGCAAATATGTTCGGTTTGGTACTTAGGTTTGACCCATTTTGGGTGGCAAGTTGGCTATTCAAATGGCTTATTTTTGTCCACACAGGCAGGGACACGGATGTGTGTCTCAGCTGTGTGTGCACGGTCGTGTGTCCCCTAGGGTACCCTACAATTGTAAGCCAGGCTTGAGCACGGTCAAGGCACACGGGTATGTGGCTAGCCGTGAGGCCCAAGTCAGATTCGACCACGGCCAAAGCACACGGGCGTGTCTCGTGGCCGTGTGAACAAGTCAGTATGTATGCCCTATTTTGACATGATCTAGACACACGGGTGTGTCTAAAACCATGTGAGGCACACGGCCTGTTCACACGGGCGTGTGACCTATACTTGTTTGAAAAATGTTTAAATTTTGGAGAAATTTTGTATGTGTTCGGTTTAGTCCCGACCCCTTTCTAATAATGTTTAAGGTCTCTATGACCTATATAAGGGACTCTATATTGATGATTAATCTTTAATGCTTCAATGCTTATGAAGTGAATGTTAATGTTCCGATTTTCTCCGGTAATGCCTTTAACCCTAGTTCGGTAACAAATATGGGTTAGGGGTGTTACAGTGCAGCTTCTACCAACCCTTTTTCTTCTACAAACCTTCAAAAGGTTTGAATTCAGGCCTCTAAGCGAGAAGAGTATAGGTATGTAACAGCTTGATCTTAGGCCTAGTCGGGACAGTGGTTTCGAAACCACTATTTTGAGGCCGGAGAAATTATTTCTGATATTATTTTATGTGTCATAGCATGATTATACAAATGCATGAAAATTTTGGTTAATTAATTTTAGTGAATGTGAGCTTAATTACGAAAAAGGACTAAATCGCATAAGGGTCAAAAGTTTTGTTTTGCTAGCCAAATATGTTAAATAGCTAGAGAACCATAATTGGGGGTCTTTAAAGTGCAAATAGGCCTTTTGAATTAGTGGTGGCCGGCCATAGGGGAAAAGAATTGAAAAAATAGTCAAAGTTGGTAATGGTTTGGTATTTGATGACAAAAGAAAATACTAATAAAATAAAACAAGTGGTCATTTCTCTTCTCCATTTCCTTTCTCTGCCGAATTTTTGAAGGAGAAACCTCCATGGAAGCTTGAAATTTTCAGCCACTTGCAACCCTTACTAGTAAGTCATTTTGATGGTCATTTTTGTTGATTTTTGTGTTTTTGGGACCCTTGTAACATGAGCTAGCTAATGGGGGAATTATTTTGCAAAATGGTTGAAAGTCTAAGGTTTTGCCATGTGAATCTCTATGTTGTTTGCTGAATTTTTATGGAAGAAAATGAGTCATGGTTGTGTAATAAACAACTTTTGTGAAAGGATTTTCATGAAAACACCTAAAATGGACCATTTTGTAAAGATGGAAAAATGAGTGATAAGTATGAGTAATAATGAGAATTGTAGGCTGCTCCTAGTATAAAAACAATTCGGCTAGGCTTGGGTCGTGAGAAAATTCAATAAAAATCGATTTACGAGCCTAGAGGTAAAATCGTAAATTTTTTAAAGTTTGGGGGTAAAATGATATTTTTCCAAAGTATAAATTATGAAATGTATTGATTAATATGATGATTAAAATAGGAGATTTTATCATTATAGATCAAGAAAATCGAGATTCGAGCTTAAATCGGAAAGCACAAGGTTATGGACTAAAATGAAATAATTGGCCGAAATTTTCATTCGAGTTAAGTTCGTGTGATAATAATAATAATAATAATAATAATGTAAGGTTATAATTGAATATTAAATGCTTTATTGTTATTATTATATAAATTGTATGATTGATTTTACGGATATTCTTGATGAAGATTCGACAAGTAAGTACATAAGCAAATAATGTGATGTTGTAGCATATTTTAATGCTTTGATAATATGTACATTTAAATGTTTTATTACTATCATGAAAGTATGAAATGTATGATGGAAGAATAAAATGAAATGTATGATGGAAGAATAAATGACATTATGAGTAAGTGGGACGAAATTGAGTTAGACAAGAAACCCTGTTTGAACCTCAGGAATAGTATAGGATACACGGGATATGTCATGAGAAATAATGTGGTCTGAACTCATGAGTTGTGTCTAAGTTCATAAGATAAGTGATATATGTAATATGGGTCTGAGTGTTGACTATGTGATCAGGCCCATGAGTAACTCGCTGAGCAAGCATATCATGTTAATGCTTTGGGGTCCGGGTGCTGACTTTGTGTACAGACCCATGAGTAGCTCAAATGTGAGCATTACAAAATATGTGGTAGCTTTAGCTACATACATTACGCGCTATGAGTTGGTTCTAGCTGCGTATATGAAACTATGTGCAAGTTTCCATGTATCCATTAGTGTTCCTAGTGTTCAACGAGTAATTCAAGAAAGGATTTGATGATGGTTCCAATGAGGTATGTCATTGGTAAGAACTAACTTGAGTTATGTGACGAATGAGTACAGTTATGTACAAAAACTCAATTGAATATGAAATCCACGAATGGTAAGTCCATGAGTATTGTGAAATGATGTTGTGTTAATTTGGTGGACTAATATATAAGTTTATAAATGCATAGATTGCTAATTAAAAAGAAATGAAGGTGTGATGAACTTAGTCATCATCATTTTTGTACTAAAACTGTTTTGGACAATAGCAGTAGTCCAAATTTAAAAATTTACCAAAAATTGTGGAAATTGAATTTGAGGCTGAATAAAATATGAAATTAAATCTTATTTAGTCTATTTTTGCATAGAAGAAACGATGTAAGAAAATGAATTTCAGATTATGAGATATTTAAATTATTGTAAGACAGAGTCAGAATGATTTTGAAATCCCCTGTTATGATTTGAGAAAATCATTGAAAATTATAAAAAAAATTATGGGTTATAATTTATATCCTTAAAATCCTTAATGAGTCTATTTTCAATAGAAATAGACGGGAACATCATCCGAGTCCCATATTATGAGATAATTAATTTTAAGTGAAGAGGGGTTGAAAATATCAGATAGCAAAAAAGGGGTAACTTTAAAGAATAAACTGTACTTATTGGCTAGACTAAAAATTCTGAAAATTTTATTTTAAGAAGATATGTGAGTCTAGTTTCAGGAAAAATTAGTGGATCTTAATTTGGAGTTTCGTAGCTCCAGATATAAATAAATTAGTAACTATGACTCAAGAAAAACAGCATGACCAGAAAATAAGTAAATGTGTAATTATAGTCGTATTACCTTGAGAAGCATGTTGGCATATTGCTTATTATTTTCATATGGACTTACTAAGCATAAAGCTTACTCCCTCCTTTTCATTTCTTTAGTATTGTCAGGTCGGCTCGGGGTTGGAGATCGTCGGAGGTAGCATCACACTATCATGCTATTATCGTTGGGGTATTGATAAACCTTAGGTGTATTTGAGTGAGTTGCATGTATAGGGACTTAGTTATTATGATGTGTATTCTTCTGATTTGGTCAAGATGTTGGCTTAAATTGATTCGTTATGTTTAGCCATGAGACTTGGCTTATATAGGTGAGGGCTTGTAAGCCTATTTAACCAAGCTATGTATTGATGCCTTGCGATATGGTCATGTAATTATATTTGTTTGATATGAATGGTTAGTGTTACGGTATGTATGCTTGATTAATGTCTTATGACCAAACGAAGTGGTCATAATCAGAGAATAAAAGTGTGATATGACAATAAGTCAATAATGCTGGAAAACGAAATTGGTGTGGAATGACTTAGGCAAGCATGTCGTTTTTGAATGTGAAATAATGTCAAGCATGGTATAAATGTATAAGTGATAATCAAAATGACATGTTCAATTGATTGTAAATTGGTATGTTTAGACTTGGTATAAAATGAGTAAGCAAAACATATGTATGACGACATATGAATATTACAACTGAGTCTTAAGGGCTGAGGACACCAGCGTCTCCCAAGCCACAAGGGCATGTGTGACCATACGGCCCAACCCACACGGGCGTGTGACTCTCCAAAGCAAGAAAATTTGTTAAGTTGTCAAAAGTTTATCAAAAGTTCCCGGTTTAGTCCCGAACCACCCGATGTATGTTTTAGGTCCCGAAGGCCCATATAAGGGACGATATGTATGTGTTTGAAAAGTTTTAATTTGGACAAAATTTTGTGGCCCGGTTTTGCATGTTTGTGAATGTTTAAATCTGATAATGCCTCGAACCCTATCCCAGAGTCGGATACGGGTAAAGGGTGTTACAAGGTAAAACCCTCAACTCTAACGAACATATTTCTATGAATCTAGGGAGTTGTATACAACGTTGTCTGCCAAAATGGGTAACCTTTTTGAGTTCAGTCCGCCTAGCTTCACATCAACTTTGAAGGGCAGTTAGGGATTTTTAGGGAAATCCTCATAGATTCTAATATAATAAAGTTGTCATGACTTTAACGAAATTATAATTGAATTGAGAAAATAATTTAATTAAATAAATAATATTTTTGGAATAGTAAATAAGTTATTGGGTTGATTAAATTATATGAGTTGATTTAAAGACTAAAGAGAAACATACAATTGTACCCAATACATGGAAAAGCCCAATAGGCCCATGTTACATGGGATGGGCGATACATAGGGTTCCCAAAAGTGGTGTGTCTCTGTGTGCCACTGCCCACCCCATATAGTCCTATTAGGACTATGTGTTTTCTTTTAGAATATTTTTTGTTATCTCTTGTTCAACTAGAACTCTTGTGTTTTTTTTCTCTATAAATAGAAACTGAGCTAGGTTAAAATATAGATTCTTGAACATAGTTACTTTAACAAAATCTAGTGAGATTTTTGTTTCTAAGTAAATTCTATTTTTTTGTGAGAACTTAAGTTAGATTTCTAGTCCATAGAGAGAAATTAATTTTTCCCATTGGAAAATTAATAAGTTTTCATTGTGTTATTAGTTCGTCAATTTAGAGTCCACTCTCTAAGAAAACTGAGGGTTTGAAACTAGTGGAGAATATCGTGTTGTTAGAAAGCTAATAGTCTACATAGCCCAAAACATTGGTACTAATTTCGTAAGATTTACTGCTTTAACTGGCACACATCTTCCTTGAGCTCAACCTTTGACTCGATCTCAATCATGTTGCATAGGTTCTTCAGCTTCATCGACGACCACACCTCTGCCACGAGGTCATAGATTTCTCCCTCCTCTAGATTGGCCCCTTATGGTAGGTTAGCTTTGCATTTCCATGTTCCTCCTCAGATGATATGGAATTAAATGTCGATTTCAATTTATAGGAGCCTGTTTGGACAAATATAACGTTTAGGTATACAGGATAAAAATGATTGGAAATTCAAATTTCAAAAAAGCTTAAATATGTAGGATAATTGTATAGAATGGACAGGATGAACATTTTGGTTTTATGTGAAAAGCTAACAAATTGGATTCCTATTTATAGTGTAATGGCGTAAATTCAATGTTATCGGAACAGTGGTTTCGTAACCACAAATTCGATTTAAAGAGAAATTTATTTCAATATTTTTGCTTGAAAATTTATATGATAGGAAAATCGTATGAAAATATTGATAGGAAAATTTTATCAATTTAGTGATTAGTTAGAAAAAGAAATTATTGAAGAAATTGGGTAAAATAAGGTATCGGGACCTCTATCTCGTAAAACTGAGTCAAAAATAATTTTATAAATATTTATGAAATGTTATTAATGTGGTATTAAAATTTCGTTAGGAAATTTTAATGTTTGAGTAGTCAATTAAATGAAAAGGACTGAATTGTAATAGGTGTAAAAGTTGCTAGAGTGATTAAATAGCTTATTAGTCTAATGAGAAAGGATATAAAAGGCAATTAGACCCAAAATTTATTTGAGCTGGACGGCAAGGGTATGAAATCAGCAGAAAAATTGATAAATTAAGGGTAAATTTGGAATATTGCAAAATTAACTAAATAAAACTAGGACTAAATAGGAAATATCTAGATTTCTCTTCATTTCTCTTCAATTCCAGCAGCTAAAAACACCATAGGAGGGTTCTCTAAGCTGGTATTTCATAATTTTTGCACCAAGTGAGTTAATCCTTGCCTTTTTCTTGTAATTTTTGTGTTTCTAAGACTTTTACAACTAGATCCTACTATTAAATTCATTAGTTTTTGATTTCATGGATGAAATTTAAAGTCACCATGGTTGAGTGCTGTAAGTTTATGATGAAATAGAATGAAATTAAAGCTTTAATTTGTTTATGAGATGATTTTATTAGGCAATTTCAATTGAAATTGATTTTTGGGACCTAATTGTGAAAATGTTTGAAATTAAAGTCTATTGCTGAAATTCTGATTCCTAAAGGTTGTAAACTAGTTTAAGGTGATAGAATAAAATGTTAATTGAGAAAAATCAGCTGAATTGAGAGGCTAATTGAGTAGGGACGAAATTATCATTTATTAAAAGCTTAGGGGAAAAATGGTAATAAACAGCTTGCACTAAAACAGTTTGGACAGCAGCAGTAGACTAACTTTGAAAAATCACAAAAAATTGTAGGAATCAAATTATAATATGAAAAAAATATGGAATTAAATCTTATTGAGTGTAGTTTCTCATAGAAGAAATATTGTAAGCAATGGATTTGTAAATTTTGAGATATAATGAATTTTGTGAGACAAGGTCAGAATGAATTCGGGTTCCCCTGTTCTGACTTTGAAAAATTATAAAAAATTGAATAAAAATAATTATGGACTTAAATTTATATGTATAGAATTCTGAATGAGTCTATTTTTAATAGAAACAAACAATAACATCATTTTAATTCTGTATAAAGAGATAATTTATTTTTAGTGAAGAAGGGTCAGAACTGTTAGAGAACAGAACAAGGGTGACTTTGAAGAATAAACTTTACTGATTGGATAAACCAAAAATTCTTAAAATTTTATGGTAAAAATATATATGAGTCTAGTTTCATGGAAAATTAACGGATCTTAATTTGGAGTTCCTTAGCTCAATTTATAAATAATTTAGTGACTATGACTCAAGTAGACAGCTTTGAATGAACTATAAATAATAGTTGAATTATAGAGAATGTTGCATATGAACATGAAATGTATTAAATTGATAATTAAATTTATTTATTTAGATCTAGAAGATTCAAATACGAAGCTAGATCGAGGAAAGGAAAAAGTTCGGGATTAATAGATTTTTACTGTTTACAAACAAGTATCAAGGTAAGTTCATGTAACTTGAATTATATTCTTAAATGCTTGAATGCATGTTTTTGATATGAATATGATTTGAATGTTCATTGTATGAAAATTTATGAAACATTGATATATTTGATAAAATGGGAAGAAATCCCGTTTGAATGAAAGAAAAATTCGATGGATCTCTGAAAAGGAATTGACAGTAAAAAGGATCTAGCCCGGACGGCTGATCCTATCCTGATATAGCCCTCCCGAAGAATATGTGTAAAATGGATTTAGCCCGGACGGGTAATCCGAATTAGGGTCTGAATTTAGCCTGGACTGGTAATTCAGATCCAAGCTCATTAGAGTAATTGTCGTTGCAGGGGATTTAGCCTGGACTGGTAATCCCGACAATACTCTATGAGTTTATATTGCAAGGGATTTAGCTTGGACTGGTAATCCCGCTGCAAGGTTGAGGTTCGCGGGAGTGTGCTCTCTGAAATGGAAATGTGCGCACATGAATATGAATTGACAGACCCAGAATTGTACACTAAAAGTGTACCTCTGAAAATCTATCGAAATTCGGATAAATTCAACGGGATAAATATGAAAAATAATAAGGGAATGAAAATCATGGTATTGATGAGTACATCAACCATGGTATATATATATTATTGATACATGGAAATTATTGTACTAACTTGAATGTTGAGTTTGTGCATGTTAGGGTAATAATGCATTGAATGGATATATGAATGTTTATTATATTGTATTAAAAATATTAGGTAAGTATAATTCTTGTTACATGAGCTTACTAAGCACAAAGTGCTTACCCCGTTTCCTTTTTCCCTGTTTTGTAATGTTAAGAGCTCGGAGGTCGGATTTGGTCGGAGACACATCACACTGTCAACCTCAGGATTTCGGTATATAAAGAAACTTTATTTTGGAAATCAATGGCATGTATAAGCTAACAAAGTAAATGTTAACGTGAAATGAATGTAAAGTTAGCCATTAGTATGGTTAACAAACCTGGTTATTGTAACAGCCCAAAATTGACCCTAGTCGGGAAGTGGTTTCGGGACCACAAAACCGAGTCATAAAAATAATTAATTTCCATATTCTATGCTTATTATGTGTGTACATGAGTATGTGGAAGTTTCATTCTCCAATTTTGCCAATTGCATGAGAAATTATTAAATAGGGATCGATATGAGACATGGTGAAAATATGATAGGCTAATTTAAAATGGTCTATTAATGCATGTTATGAAAATGATGGGTTTGCATGTCAAATTACCCAAAATTTGAGCTAGTGGTTGGCCATGCTATGGGTGGAAACATGTTGGGAACATGTTGGCTTAGTGAGGTATGTTAGAAAAAAATAAAATAAGGAGTATGGGTAATAAAGAAATGAAAACAAAAAAATGAGTGGTTGTTTCCCCCCCCATTGCCGTGAGCTAAAGAAAGGAAAAGAAAAATTTTGTTCATCCTTTTTCATCCTCTTTTGACCGAAAATTCTAAGGGAGGAGGAAGGAGTTCTTGCTTCATGTTTGGTTTGGAAGAGAATTAGGAGGAAGTTTGGCCATGCATGTAACTAGATTGAGGTATGTTTGATATTATTCTTTGAGATTCATGTATATTTTAAGTTGTAAGTTTGAAATCTACCTAGCCATGGTTCAAACTTTGTTAAATGATGGAGATGATATTCGGCCATGAATGTTACATTCTTGGTTGGTATTTTGATGTCTTTGGTGATGAGGTATGGAGATGGTTGACTTTGAGTGTTTGAACTAACTAAGGATCAAATAGATGCATGGGTACAAAGTAGGAAGAATCGGCTACTATGGTTGATACTAATGCCGAATGTGAAAATGTTATATTAAGTAATGTATGTGAATTGTGTTAATAATATGAAAAAAATATATATATTTAGATGTATTATAAGTGATTAAGTATTAAATCAAAAGTTGCTAAAATTGCCATTTCTTTAGCCGAATATGTGTTTGATCAATGAAGAATTTGTTGGAAAATATAGGTGAACTTGGTAAGAGTACTCGGCTTAGTGTATAAATGATATAAAGATTTTAGAAATTATTTTTGGTTAGGTGTATGTATGATTAGGTATATTCGGCCATATGAGTAAATATATAGATGATGTTAAATTTGATTATGTATAATGGGCCATATAGGGTACACATTGTGATATTAACTTTGATTCTCTATAATTGATCAAGTGGGTGATTAGTAAGGGTGATTGCCGAATATACTAACATACATATGCATGTGTAATTGGATTGTAAATATTTAGCAAGGCGGTTAAACTAGTTGATTTATTGATTAAGCTCAAGGAGTTAAAGGAGGAGAATCGAGCAAAGGCAAAGAAAAGATCATCGAGTAGCCGAGTTGGAACCATCTTACCCAACACAAGTAAGTCATTAAGCATATCTTTGGTATTGATTTAAAGGATCGTAATACCTATACCATTGTGTTTAATGAGATGAAATGTATACAAATGTATATGTAAGTAGAGATGAAATTTGTCGAATGTAAAAAGGAAGTGAAGCCTATAGAGTGGCTGGTTTTCGGCACTAAGTGTGCGGGCAATAAGTGTTCACGGTCATGAGATTGGCACTAAGTGTGCGGGTTTAAATTGTACAGCACTAAGTGTGCGAGTTTAAAGTACATGGCACTAAGTGTGTGCGGTTGATTATTAAGCACTATGTGTGCGAACCCAATATATATTTTCTATAAATTATTTACATTAAGGGTACGACTTTACCGAGTCGATTTTGGACAGCGGAAAAGGTAAGTACCTTGAGTTCATGGCTAATAGGCGCTATGTTTATATTTGGAGTTGAGCTTGGTAAGTTTTGAACCTATGTGACGATTATAGTTGAAGTCACGTACATAAGGTTCATTGTGGAATAGGTGAAAGTTCGTTTAATTGTATGATTATAACAAAAATAAAATGATGTATGAAAGGCCAATGTAGGACTTGGTAAGAGATTGAACCATAGGGTTTAAGGAACTATGGTATAGTTTGGTATGGATGGAGTACTTAACCTCATTTCATTGTTTCCTGTTGTGATAATTTTATTAATGGATGGTTGTGGAATGCTTATGGCTTACTGAGTTATATACTCATTCGGTGTTTGCTTGTCACCTATCCTAGGTTTCTTGGACTCGTCTCTTTTTGCGTGATCGTGCCGTCGTCGAAGTCATCACACCGGCTAGCAACCTTTGGTATTTTCTTCTTAGTTGGTCTAAGAGAACATTTCGGCATGTATAGGCTAATATGTTTTGTTGAAATTTGGTATGTAAACTTTTAGCCATGCGAAAATGGCATAATGTTCGGTTGAATTTGGTTCTAATGTTGGGACGTAAGTCTTGGTAATACGATTTTTATGCCATATGTCATGGCTGATTAATTTTGGTGTTAAGACTCATGATATGGCAATAGCGTAGTAGGGAGATGTTTGACAATGATTAGCCTTTGGTATGGCTAGTCATGATTATAATTTTGTGATATGTATGATGAATTACTAGTTAGATCAATGAGAAATCACGAAATGGACATAGTTGCTTCAGTAACAGATGCTGGCAGCAGCAGTGACGTGGGATTGAAAAATTACAAAAATTAGTAGGAATGGAATTAAATAGTGAATAAATTATGTAATCGAATTTCGATGAGTCTATTTTCATATAGAAGTAACAAAACAATCATATGGACAGTATGTTAAGAGATATTCAGGTTCTCGTGAGACAGGGCCAGAACGGTTTCTGGGTTCCCTGTTCCGACTTTGGAAATTCATTATAAATTAACCAGAGATAATTAGGAGCCATGCCATATATGTATAGATTCCTCTCTGAGTCTAGTTTCTATAGAAACAAACGGTATCAGTATTGAAGCTCTGTATAGGGAGATATCCAGGTCGTAATGCGCAAAGGTCAGTGTAGTCGACCCCAGTAACATGGGAGACTTTGACTAATAAACTGTACTAATTGGCCCTACCAAAAATTCTAGAAAAAAATATGTAGATGGGAATATGAGTCTAGTTTCAGGGAAAATTCACGGAACTGGATTTCGAGTTCCAGATCTCAAGATATGATTTTTAAAGCAACTAGTACGCAGATTGGCAGCTTGTCTGGAAAAATTTTAATAAGTGGTTTGAAGTCTGTTAACACCTCGTGTTCGACTCCGGCGACGGTCTCGGGTTCGGGGTGTTACAGTTATAGATATGTGATAATGTTATCTTATATAAATGCATGAATCTATCATGAAAATATGTTGAATTGAAAAAAAAAATTAATTCGTAAACTCCGGTAATGCCTCGTACCCTATTCCGGTAATGAATACAGGTAGAGGGGTATTACATTTATTGGTACCAGAGCTACGGTTTAGCCGGTTCTAGGACCGATGTAGCAAATACGGGATTAGCTATACATGCCATTTAAATTATTATTGATAGTGTGATATCTCCTGACCATTTAAAATGTGTTTTTTTATAGTAATGTCATCCGACCGAGCTCAATCTGAGGAAGCTGGGAGTCATGCTCCGGCTTCAGTACAAAGAGAAGAAACTAGCAGTAGAAGGCCCGAGACAGAGGGTCGAGGGGAGGAGGCAAAAACAGCTTTCTTTCAAATGATGAATGAATGGTTTAATCAATACTTAAGAACTAACCCTGTAGTGCAGCAAGTTCAAGCTCCCCCTCCTGCTCCTTCACCGGTTCCCGAGATCCCACAAGGTACAGGTACTGAATCTGTCAGAAAAGGGAAAGCTCCAGTAGATAAAATTCAAAAATATGGGGCCGAAGAATTTCGAGCAGCAGTTGATGATGATTCCGAACGGGCTGAATTCTGGTTAGAAAATACTACTCGAGTTCTGGAAGAATTATCTTGTACACCAGAAGAATGTCTGAAATGTGCCGTCTCACTGCTAAAAGATACAGCTTACCATTGGTGGAATACTAAAGCTTCAGTTGTTCCGAAAGAAGAAATTACATGGGAATTCTTTCAGACCGAGTTCAGAAAAAAAATATATCAACCAGAGGTTCCTTGACCAGAAAAGAAAAGAATTTCTTGAGCTAAAACAGGGCAATAGATCAATATCTGAATAAGAAAGAGAATTTGTTCGATTGAGTAAATATGCTCGAGAATGGGTACAGTCAGAAGTTGAAATGTGCAAACGATTCGAAGAAGGGTTGAATGAAGACATTAAGTTACTGATCGGAATTCTTGAAATTCGAGAGTTTGCTACATTGGCAGAGAGAGCTTATAAAGCAGAAGAATTGAGCAAAGAAAAGAAACAGGCTGAGAGGGAAGCTCGAATTTTTAGTAAAAGACCGATGGGAAAATCCCAGTTTTCTGCTTCAAAGAAATTGAAGAAATATCAGGATCGTTCTACTTCAGCCATTGGGTATTCGGGCAAGGAACGAGGTTCTCAACACACTAATCCAAGGCCTTCTACTCCATCAGTGACCAGCGTTGGCAGTGTTGGCACTCCTAAATCGAGATGCCAGTACTGTAATAAAGCTCATTTTGGTGAATGCCGATTTAAGAGTGGGGCTTGTTACCGATGTGGTTCTTTTGACCATTTCCTCAGAGATTGTCCAGAAAGGGTTGAAAAACAAGTTGAACATATATCGAAGCCGAGTAATCTAGTTTCGAGGGGCAGACCACCTCGACCATCCGGTAATGTCAGTGGTAGTCGAAGAGCTACAAAAGATACTATAGGTAGGCCTGAGGTACGAGCACCTGCTAGGACATATGCCATTCGTGCCAGAGAAGATGCTTCAGCACCCGATGTTATTACTGGTACATTTTCTTTACTTGATACTGATATTACTGCATTGATTGATCCTGGTTCTACGCATTCATATATATGTGTTAAACTTGCAATTGTTAAAAATTTATCTGTTGAACCTACTGAATTTGTGGTTAAAGTCTCGAACCCCCTGAGCCAGTCTGTGTTAGTGGATAAAATTTGTAAAAATTGTCCACTGATGGTAAGAGGTTATTGTTTCCCGGCTGATTTGATGTTACTGCCATTTGATGAATTTGACGTGATATTGGGTATGGATTGGTTAACCCAGCATGATGCGGTAGTAAATTGTAAACAAAAATATATTGTGTTAAAATGTCAGAATGGTGAGTTGCTCCAGGTTAAATCTGATCAGACAGAGGGGTTATCTGATATGATTTCAGTAATGGCAGCACAGAGGTATTGTCAAAAAGGGGTATGATGCTTACTTGGCTTATGTACTCGACACCAAGGTATCTGAGTCAAAGATACAGGCAGTTCCAGTGGTATGTGAATTTTCTGATGTGTTTCCAGAAGAATTACCAGGATTGCCACCAGAAAGAGAAGTGGAATTTTCTATAGATTTGATTCCGGGAACTACTCCGATTTCCATAGCTCCGTACCGGATGGCTCCTATAGAATTAAAAGAGTTAAAGACAGAATTGCAAGAGCTTGTTGACAGAGGTTTTGTTCGACCGAGTCATTCACCTTGGGGTGCTCCGGTTCTGTTTGTGAAAAAGAAAGATGGGTCTTTGAGATTGTGTATCGATTACCGGCAGCTTAATAAAGTAACCATAAAGAATAAGTACCCGTTACCCCGGATTGATGATTTATTTGATCAGCTGAAAGGTGCTACTATGTTTTCAAAGATTGATCTTCGATCAAGTTATTATCAGTTACGGGTAAAGGAGTCAGATGTGCCAAAAACAGCCTTTAGAACCAGGTACGGGCATTATGAGTTTCTAGTTATGCCGTTTGGGCTAACTAATGCACCTGCAGTATTCATGGATTTGATGAACCGGATATTTAGACCGTACTTAGACAGATTTGTAATAGTATTCATTGATGATATTTTGTTTATTCTCGGGATGAAAAAGAACATGTAGAACATTTGAGAATTGTGTTGCAAATTCTACGAGAGAAGCAGTTGTATGCTAAATTCAGTAAATGTGAATTTTGGCTTCGAGAAGTGAGTTTTCTTGGACACATTGTATCTGCCGAAGGCATCAGGGTAGATCCAAGTAAAATCTCAGCTATTGTCAATTGGAGTCCACCGAAGAATGTATCTGAAGTTAGAAGTTTCTTGGGTTTAGCTGGTTATTATCGGAGATTTGTACAGGGATTCTCTATGATAGCTTCTCCAATGACTTGATTATTGCAGAAAGATGTAAAGTTCGAGTGGACTGATGAATGTCAACAAAGTTTCAACCGATTGAAAGACCTATTAACGAAAGCACCTGTATTAGTGCAGCCTGAGCCGGGTAAGGAATTTGTTATTTACAGTGATGCCTCATTAAATGGTTTAGGTTGTGTTTTGATGCAAGAAGGTAAAGTAATAGCCTATGCTTCAAGACAACTTAAACCACATGAAAGAAATTACCCAGTACATGATCTTGAATTAGCTGCTATTGTATTTGCGCTGAAGATATGGCGGCATTACTTGTACGGTGAGAAATGTCATATTTATACTGATCATAAAAGCTTGAAATATTTGATGACACAGAAAGATTTGAATTTGAGACAGCGCAGATGGCTTGAACTGATAAAGGACTATGATTTGATTATTGATTACCATCCGGGTAAGGCTAATGTTGTAGCTGATGCTTTGAGCCGGAAATCTCTGTTTGCTTTACGAGCTATGAATACCCGGCTATCATTGACTGATGATGGTTCAATCCTAGCTGAATTGAGAGCTAAACCGACATTTTTACAGCAAATATGTGAAGCTCAGAAGAATGATGAGAAGTTACAGGTTAAATGGGCACAGTGTGAGTCAGGTAATGATTCTGAATTTCAGATTGGTTCTGATGATTGTTTATTATTCAGAGGTAGGGTATGTGTACCTCAGAATTCAGAGCTCATACAAAAGATTCTACGCGAGGCCCACAGTAGTACTATGTCTGTACATCCGGGGAGTAATAAAATGTATAATGATCTGAAAAAGATGTACTGGTGGTCGGGAATGAAACGTGATATCTCTAAGTTTGTATCAAGGTGTTTAATATGTCAACAAGTTAAAGCTGAACATCAGGTACCTTCGGGGTTACTTCAGCCAATTACTATACCGGAATGGAAATGAGAAAGAATCACTATAGATTTTGTATCGGGGCTACCTTTGTCTCCGAGGAAAAAAGATGCTATTTGGGTGATTGTAGACCGATTGACAAAGTTAGCTCACTTTATTCCGGTACGTATGGATTATTCTTTAGATAAACTAGCTGAACTGTACATATCTGAGATTGTCAGGTTACATGGAGTGCCTGTCTCCATTATATCAGATAGAGATCCCTGATTTACGTCTCGTTTCTGGGACAAATTGCAAGAAGCCTTGGGTACTCAGTTGTATTTCAGCACTGCATTTCATCCTCAGACAGATGGTCAATCTGAGCGTGTAATTCAAGTATTGGAAGATATGCTCCGATGTTGTATACTAGAGTTTGAAGGTAATTGGGAGAGGTATCTACCTTTGATTGAATTTGCTTACAATAACAGTTATCAGTCTAGTATTAAAATGGCTCCGTATGAAGCTTTGTATGGTAGAAAATGTAGAACACCGTTATATTGGACAGAGCTCAGTGAAAGGAAGATACATGGGGTTGATTTGATCCGGGAAACAGAAGAAAAAGTAAAGGTTATTCGAGATAGTCTAAAAGCAGCTTCCGATCGTCAAAAATCATATGCCGACCTTAAGCGAAAAGAGATTAAATTTCAAGTCGGTGACAAGGTATTTCTGAAAGTGTCTCCTTGGAAGAAAGTTCTTCGATTCGGTCGAAAGGGTAAATTGAGTCCAAGATTTATCGGGCCCTATGAAATCATAGAAAGAATTGGACCGGTCGCTTATTGATTGGCATTACCACCGGAACTTGATAGAATCCATAATGTTTTTCATGTATCTATGTTATGACGATATCGATCAGATCCTTCACATGTTATTTCTCCGACAGAAGTAGAGATTCAACCGGATATGACTTACAGTGAAGAACCGGTCAAGATATTGGCACGGGAGACAAAAGAGCTTAGAAATAAAAAGATAAATTTGGTAAAAGTATTGTGGCAAAAGCACGGGATTGAGGAAGCAACATGGGAACCGGAGGAGGCAATGAGGAAACAATACCCAAACCTCTTTACTGGTAAGATTTTCGAGGACGAAAATCCTTAAATGGGGGGAGAGTTGTAATGGCGTAAATTCAATGTTATCGGAACAGTGGTTTCGTAACCACAAATCCGATTTAAAGAGAAATTTATTTCAATATTTTTGCTTGAAATTTTATATGATAGGAAAATCGTATGAAAATATTGATAGGAAAATTTTATCAATTTAGTGATTAGTTAGAAAAAGAAATTATTGAAGAAATTGGGTAAAATAAGGTATCGGGACCTCTATCTCGTAAAACTGAGTCAAAAATAATTTTATAAATATTTATGAAATGTTATTAATGTGGTATTAAAATTTCGTTAGGAAATTTTAATGTTTGAGTAGTCAATTAAATGAAAAGGACTGAATTGTAATAGGTGTAAAAGTTGCTAGAGTGATTAAATAGCTTATTAGTCTAATGAGAAAGGATATAAAAGGCAATTAGACCCAAAATTTATTTGAGCTGGACGGCAAGGGTATGAAATCAGCAGAAAAATTGATAAATTAAGGGTAAATTTGGAATATTGCAAAATTAACTAAATAAAACTAGGACTAAATAGGAAATATCTAGATTTCTCTTCATTTCTCTTCAATTCCAGCAGCTAAAAACACCATAGGAGGGTTCTCTAAGCTGGTATTTCATAATTTTTGCACCAAGTGAGTTAATCCTTGCCTTTTTCTTGTAATTTTTGTGTTTCTAAGACTTTTACAACTAGATCCTACTATTAAATTCATTAGTTTTTGATTTCATGGATGAAATTTAAAGTCACCATGGTTGAGTGCTGTAAGTTTATGATGAAATAGAATGAAATTAAAGCTTTAATTTGTTTATGAGATGATTTTATTAGGCAATTTCAATTGAAATTGATTTTTGGGACCTAATTGTGAAAATGTTTGGAATTAAAGTCTATTGCTGAAATTCTGATTCCTAAAGGTTGTAAACTAGTTTAAGGTGATAGAATAAAATGTTAATTGAGAAAAATCAGCTCAATTGAGAGGCTAATTGAGTAGGGACGAAATTATCATTTATTAAAAGCTTAGGGGAAAAATGGTAATAAACAGCTTGCACTAAAACAGTTTGGACAGCAGCAGTAGACTAACTTTGAAAAATCACCAAAAATTTTAGGAATCAAATTATAATATGAAAAAAATATGGAATTAAATCTTATTGAGTGTAGTTTCTCATAGAAGAAATATTGTAAGCAATGGATTTGTAAATTTTGAGATATAATGAATTTTGTGAGACAAGGTCAGAATGAATTCGGGTTCCCCTGTTCTGACTTTGAAAAATTATAAAAAATTGAATAAAAATAATTATGGACTTAAATTTATATGTATAGAATTCTGAATGAGTCTATTTTTAATAGAAACAAACAATAACATCATTTTAATTCTGTATAAAGAGATAATTTATTTTTAGTGAAGAAGGGTCAGAACTGTTAGAGAACAGAACAGGGGTGACTTTGAAGAATAAACTTTACTGATTGGATAAACCAAAAATTCTTAAAATTTTATGGTAAAAATATATATGAGTCTAGTTTAATGGAAAATTAACGGATCTTAATTTGGAGTTCCTTAGCTCAATTTATAAATAATTTAGTGACTATGACTCAAGTAGACAGCTTTGAATGAACTATAAATAATAGTTGAATTATAGAGAATGTTGCATATGAACATGAAATGTATTAAATTGATAATTAAATTTATTTATTTAGATCTAGAAGATTCAAATACGAAGCTAGATCGAGGAAAGGAAAAAGTTCGGGATTAATAGATTTTTACTGTTTACAAACAAGTATCAAGGTAAGTTCATGTAACTTGAATTATATTCTTAAATGCTTGAATGCATGTTTTTGATATGAATATGATTTGAATGTTCATTGTATGAAAATTTATGAAACATTGATATATTTGATAAAATGGGAAGAAATCCCGTTTGAATGAAAGAAAAATTCGATGGATCTCTGAAAAGGAATTGACAGTAAAAAGGATCTAGCCCGGACGGCTGATCCTATCCTGATATAGCCCTCCCGAAGAATATGTGTAAAATGGATTTAGCCCGGACGGGTAATCCGAATTAGGGTCTGAATTTAGCCTGGACTGGTAATTCAGATCCAAGCTCATTAGAGTAATTGTCGTTGCAGGGGATTTAGCCTGGACTGGTAATCCCGACAATACTCTATGAGTTTATATTGCAAGGGATTTAGCCTGGACTGGTAATCCCGCTGCAAGGTTGAGGTTCGCGGGAGTGTGCTCTCTGAAATGGAAATGTGCGCACATGAATATGAATTGACAGACCCGGAATTGTACACTAAAAGTGTACCTCTGAAAATCTATCGAAATTCGGATAAATTCAACGGGATAAATATGAAAAATAATAAGGGAATGAAAATCATGGTATTGATGAGTACATCAACCATGGTATATATATATTATTGATACATGGAAATTATTGTACTAACTTGAATGTTGAGTTTGTGCATGTTAGGGTAATAATGCATTGAATGGATATATGAATGTTTATTATATTGTATTGAAAATATTAGGTAAGTATAATTCTTGTTACATGAGCTTACTAAGCACAAAGTGCTTACCCCGTTTCCTTTTTCCCTGTTTTGTAGTGTTAAGAGCTCGGAGGTCGGATTTGGTCGGAGACACATCACACTGTCAACCTCAGGATTTCGGTATATAAAGAAACTTTATTTTAGAAATCAATGGCATGTATAAGCTAACAAAGTAAATGTTAACGTGAAATGAATGTAAAGTTAGCCATTAGTATGGTTAACAAACCTGGTTATAGATATGTGATGACGTTATCTTATATAAATGCATGAATCTATCATGAAAATATGTTGAATTGAAAAAAAAAATAATTCGTAAACTCCGGTAATGCCTCGTACCCTATTCCGGCAATGAATACAGGTAGGGGTATTACATATAGGTTTTAAAATTAGGGATTTGATAAAAAAATTTAGGAGAACCTTAATACTCATGGGTGGCAAGGTCAATTTAAATTTTCATTTATTTTTGTTAGATTAATATGTACATTTTTTAAAATTTTACACAGAACTCTACATTCATTGATGCCGAGTTCTGTTTAAATTAACTGTTAATGTTTTAAAAGAGAACTCGACACATGTTAGTGTCGAAATGTAGTAATCATTCTAAAATAATTACCTTGATTTCGACGGGGTACGAAAAACTTGGTAACGCAGTAAACATCACTAAACTCAGTCTCGAGCTCAAAAATTTTTTCTAAGAAATAATTTTTGTAAAATAAAAATTAATAAAGAGATAATGTAATTTTCAACTCTTAATCTTGACAACTAAATCATCTTTGGTACATATACTATTTTGGCTACTCTAATACATGAAGTTAACAACTTTTATTATTTGAGTCCTTAAATTTAGATTCTATAAATATACTGATACGACGCTCTAAGATTGTGCTATATTACGGTTTAAAACTTAAAATATTTATATTTATTTTAGATTTCTATTTTTTTCAAAATTTAATAAGTAATATATATTTCAATATCTGAGAAACCAGACAAATTTGGTAATCATATTCAGCATTGTCGCACCTACCAATGTTAAACAGTAACATATTTGTCAGCTGCCGTATTGGGTTCCAAAATTGGATAAAAAATGTTAAAGGAACTAAGAAATTTCAAAGTCTTTAAGCAGCAGCCACATCCATCGAGATATTGACTATTATCATAAGAACTGCCATATAAAGAGGACCATTAGACACGTGGAGAATGTGATAAAATAAAAAAGGACCATTTTTTTTCCAAAAAGAACAAAAAAAACAATTTCCAATGCGAGACAGCACTATGCCATGGCTTGTGATGTGTGACTTTGCCACCTACCATTTCCACCATGTTTCGGTCATATCGTATCTTATCTTCATTTTGTTTTTATACTTTGAGATAGAGTTTTTTAAAAGAAGAAAGTGGAAATTCTGAAATTCCCTATTTGAATTTGAAAGTTTCTATCATGAAATCATGACCATATTAGATTACAGTGCTGATTTAAATTTCCATACTTCTTTCATTATGTCTTTGATATTTTCCAGTTGGTTTAATCTTGCACTAAATTCTTGTGCAAATTTTAAATTAAAAAATTTTAATCTTTTATTTTTTTTTAAAAAATTAATCTTTTTACTTATTTAATTTAAAAATTAATAATATTTTTCACCATATTTTTTTTTAATTTAAGAAAAGTTACTCAACAATTTATAAATTGAATTGTAGTCCTAAAATATGGGGCGTTATACTTTTTCACTTAAATATTTTATTTTTAATTCTAGTAATTAATGTAAAATAATATTATACTTTTTCACTTAAATATTTTATTTTTAATTCTAGTAATTAATGCAAAATAATATGTGTTTGTTATGTGTAGGCTTTATTCAGTTTTTTTTGTTTAAATTGATTTGATTTTGTTTGATTTTTCATGTGTTGCATTTTGTATCGATTGAATTTTATATTATAATTGGTTGAATATATATTATTTTTGTAATCTGTAAAATTTTTAAAAATTATTATTGTTAATAATTTTTTAATTAAAAAGAGACAAAACAAGGAAAAAAAAAGAGAAGAGGAGGGGTAAAAGTGTTAAGGCATAAAGATAAACTTAATTTTTAACGTTTACTTCTTTTGTCAATATAACCTTAAAGATAGTGGCTTGATACACGTCTTGGAGCCTTATCCTATTTCTTCTTTTTCTATTCGAGTTTCGTTCGTGTGTTCGAGATTTTCCTTATCGAAGATTTGTACTAACAATTTTAAGGTTATATTTCATAATGACTGCCACAATACATAAAAGTGGAACATTAAGGGAGTTGGCTTCCAATTTTGTCAAACTTGATCGGTTTGATGGTGGCAATTTCAGACGAAGGCAGAAAAAGATGCACTTCTTATTATCAACTTTGAAGGTTGCCTATGTTTTGAATACTCCAAGACCTGAAAAGAATGAAAACGAATCTGCTGCAACCCGAGAAAGGCAAAAATGAGACAATGCTGATTATATGTGCATGGGCCACATATTGAATGGTTTATTTGATGGTTTGTTTGACACATACCAAAACGAGGTCACCACTAAAGAATTATGGGGAAAATTGGAGGCAAGATACATGACCGAATATGCTACAAGTAAGAAATTTCTTATCAGTCGTTTCAATAGTTATCAAATGGTTGATGGTAGTTCTGTTATGGAACAATTATGTGATATTGAAAAGATGTTGAATCAATTTAAGCAATATGATATGAAAATGGATGAAATGATTGTTGTATCCTTCATAATAGAAAAACTTCCTCAATCTAGGAAAGACTTTAAAAGAAGTCTAAAATATAAGAAAGAGGAAATATCTGTTGAGGTTTTGGCAAATCATCTTTGTATTGAAAAAGAATATCGAAAGTAAGATCGGAACCTAAATTCTAAAAATGCAAAAGTGTATGTTATGGAGGAAGTACAAACTACTAAACCATTCAAGAGAAAGTTCAAACAGATTGATAGAGCACCTAAGTTCAAAAAGAAACAAAAGGGCTTATGCTATCATTGTGGTAAGCCGGGACATTTAAAAAATGAATGTTGATTTTTAAAGAAGAAATCTTCTAAGGCTGATAATAACAAAAAGTTTGTTGTAATGATATCTGAAATTAATATGGCACAAGATGATAATGCATGGTGGATTGATATCAGAGCAACCAAACATGTGTGCAAAGACAAAAGCATGTTCACAAAGTTCACATAATGTGAAAATGACAATGTATTGTGCATGGGAAAATTTTCCATCGCAAAAATCAAAGAAAAAGAATCTGTTGAACTATAATTCACTTCTAGAAAAGTTTTAACCTTGAATGATGTACTTTATGTACCAAAAGTTAGGAAGAATTTAATGTTAGAAAAAATTTAGTGTCTAGAAGTCTATTGAATAAGTTTGGTTTCAAACTTGTTTTTTAGGCAGATAAGTTTATTTTGTCTATGGGAGGAATTTTTGTAGAGAAATGATATATGTATGATAGCATGTTCAAACTCAATATTATTATTAAGAACAAAAATATTATTTCTACTTATATGGTTGAATCTTCTTGTTTATGGCATTATATATTAGGCCATTTGAATTATAGAAAATTAAATGACATGTATAAGTTAGATCTAATTCCTATTTTTAATAATAATATTGAAAAATGCAATACATGTATTTGACTAAAATTACAAGAAACCCTTTTCCCTAAGGTTAAAAGGAAAACAAAATTGTTTGATTTAATACATAGTGATTTACGTGATATACATAATACTCCTACATAAGGTGGAAAGAAAATTTTATTACTTTTATTGATAATTGTTCTAAATTTTGCTATGTATATTTATTGCATTCCAAACATGAAGCGCTTGATAAATTTGAAGTTTATAAATCTGAAGTTGAACTTTAGTGTGAATCATTTATCAAGTGCTTAACATCGGATAAAGGTGGAAAATACTATAATCTAAATTATTTCGAATCTACTGGAATTGTCTATCAAGTTTCAACCCCTTACACACCATAGCAAAACGATGTAGCTGAAAGGAAAAATAGAGTCTTGACTGAAATGGTAAATTCAATGTTATCATATTAAGGTCTTGGATAATGTTTTTGGGGAGAAACTGTTCTAACAGCTTGTTATATATTGAATAGAGTTCCTAATAAGGAAACTAAAATAACCCCCTATAAACCATGGAAGAAAAGGAAACCAAACCTTAACTATTTGAAGGTTTGGGGCTGTAAAGCTATTGTCAAAGTTCCAACACCTAAACGTAAAAATTTAGATGAAAGAGGAATTGAATGCATATTTATAGGATATGCACATAATAGCAAGGCATATAGGTTCATGGTAATTGAACCAAATGATTCAATTTCAATTAATATTGTTATTGAATCAAGAGATGCTATTTTTTATGAAAATAGATTTAATTCTATTTCAAGACAATTACAGCCACAACAATTGATTCATTCTTCAAATGAAAATCAGATTTCATTGGAACAAATTGATAATAATGATGAATCTTGTCATGAATTAAGAAGAAGTAAGAGGATTAAAAAGGTTAAATATTTTGGCTCAGATTTCATTATGTTTCATTTAGAAGGAAAAGGTGAAAGTATATGCAATAAGAAATTGTTATAATACAAACCTAATCCTATTACATTTGAAGGGGCAATGAAATCTCAAGACTCTACATTTTGGGAAGCAACAAATGATGAGATGGATTCAATAATGGGAAATCAAACTTGGATCTTAGTTGATCTTCCACCGAGTTCCAAACCAATAGGTTGTAAATGGATATTTAAAAAGAAAATGAAGGTCGATGGAACTATTGATTAATTTAAAACAAGGTATGTAGCCAAAGGTTTTACACAAAAACAATGTATTGATTACTTTGATACCTATGCTCCAGTAGCAAGAATTGCTACAATTAGACTCTTAATATCACTTACCTCTATATATAATTCGGTTGTTCACCAAATGGATGTTAAAACTGTATTTTTCAATGGTGAATTGGAAGAGGAAGTGTGCATGGAGCAACCGGAAGGATTTGTTGTTCTAGGACAGGAGCATAAAGTATGTAAGCTTGTTAAATCTTTATATGGACTTAAAAAAGCACCAAAACAATAGCACCAAAATTTTGATGAGGTTGTTTTAGCTAATGACTATAAAATAAATGAATCTGATTAGTGTATATATAACAAATTCGAAAATGGAAAAGGTGTCATAATTTGCTTATATGTAAACGACTTTCTCATTTTTGGCACGGATTTGGAACAAATAGAAAACTCAAAGAAATTTTTGTCAAACAACTTTGCTATGAAGGATATGGGTGTAGCAGATGTTATTCTTGGGATTAAAATAACCCAAGATGAAAGCACTATAACTTTATCACAATCACATTACATTGAAAATGTGCTTAAAAAGTTTGATCTTTTCAACTGTATATCAGTATCTACACCCATAGATCCTCAAATAAAATTAGTATCTAATGCTGGTAGGAAAATTGATCAATTGAAATATGCAAGTCTAATTGGTTGTCTTATGTACATAATGACTTGTACAAGACCAGATATTGCTTATGCTGTTAGAAATTTGAGTAGGTACACAAGTAACCCAAGTAGTTTGCATTGGCAAGCTTTGAATAGAGTACTTAGGTACTTAAAGAAATCTATTAACTATGGATTGTGTTATAATGGATATCGTCCAGTTTTAGAAGGGTATTCAGATGCTAGTTGGATTACAAGTTTGGAAGATCATGCATATACTAGTGGATGGATCTTCATTATTAGTGGATGAGCCATTTCTTAGGGTTTCTAGAAACAAACATGTATTACTGATTTTATCATGGCAGCAGAATTTATTGCATTAGCCGCTGCATCTAAAGAAATAGAATGGTTAAGAAATTTGTCTTATGATGTACCTTTATGGCCTAAGCCAATTTCACCTATTTCTATCCGTTGTGATAGTGAAGCTACTCTAGCAAAGACATATAGCCAAGTATATAATGGAAAGTCTAGACACATTGGATTAAGATATAGCTATGTCCGACAATTAATCTTTGATAGAGTGATTACTATTAATTATGTGAGGTCAAATGAAAATTTGGCGGATCCTTTGACAAAAAGTCTTGCTAGAGATGTAGTAAAAAAGACCTCAAAAAGGATAAGACTCAAGCCCATTAATTAGAGTCACTCATGATGAAAACTCGACTCAACGCTTGGTATAACGTCAAGTCTTGAGTTCAATGAGACAAAGTACATCATTAGTATGTGACTATTAGCACTATAAATAAACTCATCCTAAGATTAAAGTGCTGGGTACCCGTAATGATAAGGGAAGGATGAGTAATGTGCTCTTAATGGACCCATAACATAAATATGTTAAAGTGTTATAATTACGGGAACGCTCTTGATGGGATCTACTTATGTGAGTAGAAGTGTGGCCGCTTTAGGAGCTCAAGGGCTTGGCTCTGACAACACTCATGAAAAGAAGATACAGATACATGACCATAATAGTGTCTCTAAATACTATGCATTGACTAATGTTGAAATCATTGTGTGAGATGTGTTCAGTTAATCAAATGGAATAGTTGGTTCAAAGCTTAGTCTACCATGCAATTTCGATTAACTTTAACATATTTTCACTAAGTGGAGGTTCAATCGTAAGACACATTCATTTATGCAAATTAATTTTCAAGAATATCAAAATCTAAAATAGTTTGAAAATAGGGGGAGATTGTTGGAACATTTTCAAATATTTATAGTATTCCAATAACTATAAATGAATAAGTGTAATTAAGCAAAAGATAAATATTTTGATCATTGGTTAAAAGTTATATCATTTGATTTTTGAAAAAGAATTCTAACTATTCAAACAATAGTACTTGAATAGTTATAAAATTAAATGAATTATTATTATTATTACTATTATTATTATTTATTTATTCATAAAGACACCTATTGAAAGATGTATCTACGAATAGACATGAAAATTCTAATATATAGGAATGAGATTTCTTTTGGAAATCACAACAATAAGTTCTAAAAGTTCTTTCTATTATTCCTCATTTTCTAATATTATTAGATTGTTCTATAAAGATTTACTATAGAAATTCTTTGTAGAAATTGAATTTCTTGTTATATATTGCTTAGTGCTCAGTGGACTATTATCGTCAGTGCAAAACGCAAATAGTCATTGGCTTCATTACATCCTTAAGGTTAATTTGCTTGAAACTCGTTTGCACACCGAAGATAGGTGAAGGCGAATATAACCTTAAAGATAGTGGCTTGATATATGCTTTGGAGCCTTATCCTATTTCTTCTTTTTCTATTCGGGTTTCGTTCATGTGTTTGAGATTTTCCTAATTGGAGATTTGTACTAACATTTTCTAACTCATTTCGGTATCATCGTGGGTTGTTAGGTTAATGTCGTTAAAAATTTAATATTTTAATAAACATTTATGTTAAAGAAATGATTTGACTCATTTTGAAAAATAAAAAATTAAATTTAACTAAAAAATGACTAAATTAATAAAAATAAAAATATTAAAGGATAAATTTTACAATTATGCCAAGTATTAAATATAAAATTGGAAAGCTCCATCATAAGGAGTTTACCGACTACAAAACAAAAAAGGAAAATAAATCTTTGTACCAAAAAGAAAAAAAAACAAAAAAGGAAAACAAATCTTTGTGCCAAAAATTGCTTCTTGTTTTTTTCAATTCTAAATTAGTATTCAGCTGTTTATGTTCTGTTTGTTTTATTTTTTTTTTAAATTTTAATATGCATCAATTCATTTAGATGTGTATGGTTCTGTTTCGAGTATAAAATTTTGATATTTAAAAACAATTTAATAACTTTTTATTTATTACATTCACATTTAAAAATTAAATCAAATTAGCAATTTAATAATGATATGAATTCCAAAACAAAAAACAATATAAGCCAATAGGAACAAACCCTAAAGGGAGAAGCTATAAAAATAAAACAAAAAATTTGTGAAGCTATAAAGACTGTTCCTACAGGTACTCCAAATTCCGTCTTCAAAATTATACCTATAAATACTTAATTCAGAATTATTAACAATTGCTCCTAGTTTTGAACCAAAAAATAATAGTTCTTCTCTTTTCTTTTTGCTTTCATTGCAATCTGGTGGAGCCACTGCCA
The DNA here is from genome assembly GCF_007990345.1 of Gossypium hirsutum. Classification (NCBI taxonomy): domain Eukaryota; kingdom Viridiplantae; phylum Streptophyta; class Magnoliopsida; order Malvales; family Malvaceae; genus Gossypium; species Gossypium hirsutum. The sequence continues at coordinate 42,472,857 of NC_053425.1, read as the reverse complement.
TTGTTAAAACTCTCACAACCTCAAAGATTACTCCAATCCAAGGTCTTATTTTATTCTCTTTCATTTTCTTACTTTTCAACTTTGTTTTTTTATTGCAGCGAATATCAGGAATCTGGGTTTTTATCTTTTTCTCCCCACTTTTCCCAGATCCTGAAAGAAACCATTTTGATTGAAGGTAACTTTATTCGATTTCTCCAGAAAAAAATAAAAATAAAAATAAAAATTGGTTTTCCCTTAGAAGTTCGAACACCAATATTAAAAACTGTATAAATTTTCTTTTCATGTTTACTCATTCTTTATGTACGCAAAAAAGAAATATATATATGTATAGAAATTTAAATTTGTTTTTCCATATTGCGTTTAGGGATTAGTTTCCAGAAAAGGTTGCAGTAATCCAAAGCAGAAACGAAGAACGACTAAAGAAGGTAATTCTTTTTTCTTTTATTTGATTATTCGATGGTTTCTTTGAAAATTCTTTATTTCCATGCTGTAAATGACTAAATCTTTTTCGTTGAAATTGATTGTGAATGATTATTTTTGGAATTTCTTTTCATCTTTATTTGATCATAGTATTTAAAACTGCTACAATATGGATATATATATATACATGGATACATACAAGTATATATATGGGTGTATTTATGCATGCATGTATATAACACTATTTATTGTAGGCTGCCTTGTGAAGTATTTTTTTTTCTTCTCTTTCAAATAAAATATGGGATGCTATTGTGATGTATGCTGCTGAGTTTGTTTTTGATTCTTCAGTAGAATTTTAGAATCTGAAGACTTGAATAATTCCTCTCTGCCCTCTTATTTTTGTCCCCTTTTTTAATAAAAGAGTTTCAAGGCCTAACATATATGGCTGTCTTATAATTGAAAGGCAAACACTACGCAATATGCAGTTAGATAGAGTTTTAAAGGAACTCAAACATACACTCTAATGCCCTTTAAGTAATCTCCATTATCTTAAATCTTCTGCGTTACGACATAAATCTCCCATCAATGGTGCCCTTTTGCCTAACACCTGCGTCTCTGCAGTTTTCCCTGCAGTCTTTAGTGTTTACAATGACCTGATACTGAAGATGGTATTTTCTTTTTTCTTTTTTTCCATTTCTTGTTTTCTCCTTTGACACAACAAATTACTAGCTACGCTAGCAATTTTTGCCACTTTTCAAGGAAATTCATTTTGAAGCAATTGGGTATGAGAAACATAAGAAAGGATTTAGTAATCTAAGTTTTCTACAGCAATGCATTTTGGTTAAATAAATGGTGAAATGAAACTTCTATTAGGCATCTACATATAGTGGTCAGGGTACCGTTTTGTCATATGGGGAAGCGTGGGAAAGGAGGGCGCTTAAGCATCATGTGCTTGATGAGAGATATGAAGAGTATCTGTGGAAGTGAATATAACGCAGTATTTTGTTGACACAAGACTTAAGCTGTCTTAATTACTTTGATCATTCACCTCTTATTTCGCAATATCTTTCAAGTCATTGTGAATATAATAAATTATTCTCGTTGTGGTTGTTTATACTATTTTTCAGATGGAAGCGCAAAACTCTGAACAAGGACATATAATTGAAGTACATAGAGATGTTCCAGCAGTAGAGACAAGCCTGGGAAGAAATACGATTTGTGGAGGCGCACCATGTGGGTTTAATGATGCTCAAACCAGTTCTAAAGATGCTAAGGAACGTACAGCCTCTATGCGTAAACTTTTGATGGCAGTAGTGCTTTGTGTTGTCTTTATGAGCGTAGAAGTGGTTGGAGGCATTAAAGCCAACAGCCTTGCAATCCTAACTGATGCAGCTCATCTCTTGTCAGATGTTGCAGCATTTGCAATCTCCTTGTTCTCCCTTTGGGCATCGGGGTGGGAGGCAACTCCGCGTCAATCTTATGGATTCTTCAGGATTGAAATTCTTGGTGCCCTTGTGTCCATCCAGATGATATGGCTTCTAGCTGGCATCCTTGTTTATGAAGCCATAGCTAGACTTATCCATGATACTGGTGAAGTTCGAGGCTTTCTCATGTTTGCAGTTTCTGCATTTGGTCTAGTTGTTAATATTGCTATGGCTCTCCTGTTGGGTCACGACCATGGGCATCACCATGGCCATAATCATGGCCATGGTGGGAATGATCATGATCACCACGATCATAGTCATAGCCGTGACCGTGAACCACATAATCATGGATTAAGTATAACTTCTCACCATCACCACCACCACCATGATCATGGCTCGAATTCTAAACTAGATAATGTCCATCATCATCATACACACGAAGCTGACCATCTAGAGCCTTTGCTTAAGAATAGTGAAAAAAAGTCAGAAAGTGGAGCACCTCAGAAGAAGGAACGGAACATCAACGTACAAGGGGCTTATCTTCATGTCTTGGGGGATTCCATTCAGAGTATTGGAGTGATGATTGGTGGAGCAATTATTTGGTACAAGCCTGAGTGGAAAATAATTGATCTGATATGCACCCTTGTGTTCTCCATCATTGTGCTGGGAACAACCATCAGGATGCTACGAAACATTTTGGAAGTTCTTATGGAGAGCACACCCCGAGAAATTGATGCCACAAGGCTAGAGAAGGGTTTATGCGAGATGGATGAGGTTGTCGCCATACATGAACTGCACATTTGGGCTATAACTGTTGGTAAGGTGTTATTAGCTTGCCATGTATTAATTAAGCCTGAAGCTGATGCTGACATGGTATTGAACAAGGTTATAGATTACATCAAGAGAGATTACAATATCAGTCATGTGACTATTCAGATAGAACGCCAGTGTGAATCCATGGCGCAGTAAGTTTTGTAGTTTTACCGTTTTTGGCTTTTGGTATATTTTCAAGATTTCTTCATATTCCTCTATGTTGCTTGTGTTTGCATATCTCCCATCACCTAGCATGTTCATTATACCCATTCCCTTTTGTAGGTAGCCATGCCAAACATATAGAATAGAAACTATCAGGAGTTATGAACTGTTAATTGTAATGGCGAGTGTTACCCTCTTTTTTTCTTTTTAAAATTCCGGTAGCTGAACTGAGAACCTAGTAAATGAAGTGTTTTAAGGACAAATTTATTCAATTGAAGTTTGATACACCAAAACAACCCCATGAAATCACTTGGTGACATCCGCAGGGACGCCATTAGTAGATTTACCTATGACCCAATCCATTGAATACCTTTTTATATTGCTAAAAAGTAATTAATGATCAAAGTTGACAGCTAAAATCACGTAAAGGCTGAGAAAAAGAAACTGAAGTTTATAGCAAAGGTTCACAAGCAAAACATCAGTTAGTCGAATTGAATTTGATTTTTAGTTAATTTATAATTAAATATTAATTTTTTTGATATAAAAGTAAATATTTTATATTTAAGACAATAAAAATAACTTTAAAACATTATATAAAAAATTATTTTTTGAAAAAACTGTACAAAAGTTTTTTTATTTTTATTTATTTGAAAAAACAAATGTTCCAGAAATATTTATGAATATTTTTTGAAAAGCTACCAATTAATATTTAAAAATTTAGCCCTACAACCACTAACCTGATCTTATAAAAATTTATAAAAGTTGATAAAATTGAAAACATTCTATATGTGCATTCTAATTTTTTATCATTTAATTTTTAAGATTTGGTTTGATATATTTTTAATTAAATGGATTAATTTATGAGAAATTATTTAGTGCATTGTTAGTGGAGTTTTTAAACTCGTTATTTTTTTTATAAAGTATAGTAAAATATTAAAAATAAATATTTAAGAAAAAGAGACAAAAAAAATACATTGCCATTATATCAAATATTTAATATCGTTTGTTTCAAAAAAGTATATAATATTATTTGTTTGACTATTTTTGTGAATAATTTATTTTTAATGAATATTTTCGTTTATTTAATTAATGTTGCATTTAAAATATTTTTATGCAAACATAGGTTAAATAATACATTATCTGCTCAAGTGGCAGGTTAGGGTTTTCTCTATTTTTTTGTTCTGTTTTCTTCTGCCCACAATAGCAGGTTTAGGGGTTTTTTGTCCCGATTTCTTCGTCTACGATTAGATAGTTCAAAGACAGGGATAGTCCGATTAAAGAGGCAAAGAGAAAGATGATGGATATGGAAGACGGATTGGCTAATTTAAAATTGGCTGATGAAGAGGACGATCTAGTGTAAGATGTCAAAGAAAAAGAGGAAATTGAGGAAGATTTCAATCTATGCTTGGTAAGGAAAGCTCTTACTAATAGTGTTGTTCACTTTCCTTCGTTAAGGAATGTTTTTGAAGAATTATGGCACCCAATTGAAGGAGTTATGATTTCAGAGATTGAAGATAAAAGAATACTGTTTCGATTTTATAATGAATTAGACCTAAATAGGGTGATCGATGGAATTCACTGATTCTTAATAGATACTTGGTCCTCTTTCATAGATTAAGGAAGGGAGAAGATCCGGTTCAAGTACCATTATTTAATGTGGTCCAAATACATAACTTGCCTTCAAGATGTATGTAAGAGGGAATGAAAAGGCAACTACGGAACTTCGTAGGTGATTTTATGGATTATGATACTACAATCATCACAAGAGGATTAAGAAGTTTATGAGGATATAAGTTAGGTTGGATGTTCGAAACCCTTTGAGAAGAAGAAAGTGAATAGTATATGGGAAAGATAAATCGAACCATGCCTATTTTCAATATAAAATGTTATCATTATTTTGTTTTTGTGTGGAAGATTAGGGCATGGGGAAAGTTTTTGCCCTTTACACCTCTTAATTGGAGTTCAAGATGAATAATTTGGTTGGGATATCTCTTTACTTACTCCTCCTAAAAGGGTTGAACCGATGCCAAGTAGATGGTTGAGGGAAGAGCCAAAAGAGTTGGTCAGGAAAGGAAAGAATTGTGATGAGCGTGAGGATAGAAGGCGAGAGGACGAATTTGGAGGCGGGCAATTGTTTAGGGTAAGAGGGAAAAGCACAATATTAAGCATTAATAGAAGTGAAATTGCAGAGAGGTATGGCCATAGGGATAGTAGGGAGTTTATGATGGAAAGGGTGACAAATTTGAGCTAGAAGAAAGACTAATCGATATAGTGGATGGAAAGAAGAGAAAAGAACCGTTCAAGGTATCGAATCTTCCAATAACAGCTTGATGGAGACAAAATCTACCAATGAATTGTCGGCGACTGCTAGAAAGTAGGCCGGCTGGTCGCAATGAAAACCTTATGTTAGAATGTTCGTGGTTTGGGGCAACCACGAACAGTTCGACGTCTCAAGAATATCTTGAGACAAGCTCAGCCTCATCTGTTGTTTCTTATAAAAACAAAAGTTAATTCAAGGAAGATGGAATGCATAAGAAGGAAGTGTGGTTTTTCGAATGGGATAGATGTAAGCAAGGAAGGATCTAGAGAAGGTCTTTCATTAGGTTGGAGAGATGAAGTTTCAGTTTCTTTAAAAATTTTCTCCAAATAGCACATAGATATGAAAGTGGATGAATGAAATAGGGATACTTGTTGGAGATTCATAAGTTTTTATGGATCCCTAGTTAAGAACCAAAGACGAGAGTCGTGGAATCTATTGCGACAATTAAAGGGAGATGTTCAGATACCGTGGTTAGTAGTGGGGGATTTCAATGAAGTAATGTTTTCTTTTAAAAAGAAAAGAGGCCGCCTAAGAGAGGATCAATAAATGGCAGTGTTTAGAGAAGCTTTAGATGACTGTGGCCTAAACGATTTAGGTTTCTCGGGTTAGCGGTTCACTTGGGATAGAGGAAAGCTAACTAATAACAATATAAGGGAGAGATTGGACAAAGGAGTTGCTAACTTATATTGGTGGAAGCGGTTTTTGAATCACTCGACTAGACATCTAGCCCATAGCTTCTTAGATCACTACCTGATTCTAGCTGACATAACAGGGGCTAGAAAAGGTCCCAAAATACATGATGATTTTTCTTTTCATTTTAATGCAGATTAGATGTTAGAGGAAAAATTTGAGAATATGGTAAAGCAAGGATGGACAATTCAAGAGCCGAATGTAACATTGAAACTCAGGGCACGTTTGGTTCGCTGTATTGGATTAGAGGTGTATTGGATTAGGGGTGTAATGGATTAGAGGTGTATTGGAATAGAGGTGTAATAGCAAATCAACTGTTTGGTTGAATGTAATGGAATAGAGGCGTAATAGTAATCTTGTGTTTGGTTGAATGGAATAGAGGTGTAATAGCATAATGGAAAAAACTAAAATGACTAGAATACCCTTAGCATAAATTTGTTTTGGTAAATGATTATTGTTATTGTTATTTAAATTTTAATAAGATTATTAATATTAATAATAAATAATTTAATCATATTTAAACATAATTATTATTAAATATATTATAATTAAAATATATAATTTAATAAAATTCTTAATAATCAATATTCTTATATGAATTTACTCAAATCATAATATATGATACTATAAAAGATAATTTAACATAATTATTATTAAATATATTATAATTAAAATATATAATTTAATAAAATTCTTAATAATTAATATTCTTATATGAATTTATTAAAATCATAATATATGATACTATAAAATGTAATTTGAAATAATTAATATTAAATAATTAATGTTGACAAATGTTTGTTCTCATCTTGGTTACCATCAACATGCCCTTCATCTTCTAACTAATTGCTAGAATACCACTATAAATAATAATTGCAGTCCTTCAATTCAGAAATGAAAATTTCTCCAGCCAAAGTGTCCAAATTAATGATAACAGGAATTCTTTACTAGTTGCAATAAAACAAAAACATGAATCCGATATCCAAGGAAAGCTAAATCCTGTAAAAATTTTACATGTCTCTCTCAATTCTCAAGATCCTTCTCCTTTTATATGTATAAATACATGAATCCGATACCCGACTGCGAACTGCTCCCTTTCGAGGATTCTCCAAGCTGATCTTAACACATCCATGCATGACCACCACCCAAAACAAGGCCTGATTGATTTGCAGGGGTTGTTGTTGTTGTGGTAGTTGGAAGTCTTCGTGCGTGTAGCCGGTATTTCTGGAAATCAGGGAAGTTCTTACATCAATACTCGATATCAAAACTTGAAAAGAAAACCATTAATAACAAGAAATAACCCTCACCTGCAAATGACTCTTAACTTCATCATTGGTTAAGCTATCTACTTGCATAAGTTCCCTAATCTGCTTTGGAGTAGCCACTGCAAAAAAATTTCAAAGATTTTTGACTCAGAAACTTTAAACTAAAAGGATCAATGAATGAATTGTCACAGAACAATACAATCCTATGATCTCAATTCCCAACAGATCTATGGAATCCCAGTTTCAACTATATTATCATCTATGGTCTCAAACAAAACTAATTATACATGTATAATTCAAACACATATTGAAAAACATTTGTTGGACTCTAATCTATATTTTCCATCAGATCAAGTGCAAATCCAGTCTTCCCATTTACCAAACTTCTTAATTCTAATCTAGCAGGATAATAGGCAATCCAAGAACAGCAAAATCAAATTCGAAACCAGCTAAGTATATGTCTAACTCTCATTTTGGAAATCATGATGTGTGATTACATTACAATAACTAAGGAACAGAACACAAGGCCATGCGTTCAAAATGGACTCTAGGTGAAGTATATAGTAAGCATGAAAAATAATTTTTGATGATTGAACTGGATGATGCTTGTCTTTCAGTCAAGCTCTATGAGTAACCATCAAATGCTTAAGAGTAAACTATTTTTAACTTTTATCCATATCGTCCTCCAAAGATATATCAGTATCTTTAGAAGCAAGTTAGAAATAGCTCGGTTTAAACCAATCAACCCATTCACATCCTATTACAGTATATTTTCTAGATAATCATGATTTCCCTTTTGCTAAACCAAAGTTGAAATGATGGCTTTTGGCAAGTAGCAAAGGACACAAACAAGAGAAGTGGGCAACTTACCTTCCTTAGGACCTTCTTATGGTATCGATAGCCCTAATCACACAAGAAAGAAATTTGTTACCAAATTAAACTATCAACTGATAGCACTAAATCAAAGAGAAAAAAAAAAGTAACCATGCATTGCTTGATTACCTTGCCGGTGCCATAGATATAATCACAATAAGGCCAGCCATGAATACTTCAGGAAAAGAAATAAAAGTTGCAAGTCTAGACGCTGAAAAAAATATCACATAGCTAAACAATAACATAATGTAATTTTGCTAACCTCAGAACCAAGCATTTTAGTGACTGTCAACAAAAGAATCTAAAGCTGCTGCCATCTTCTAAATTCACAAACTTAAAGAGATGCAGACAATTTGAAACTTCAAACAAAAGAAATGAGAACTTTGCGTAACAAAGTAAAGAAACATAAACATCTAAAGCAACAATTTTGCACCAGTTAACACTCTGCCATGAATTGATACCGAAAAATGAGTGTTGAATTACAGATATAAAACTACAAATCCTGTTAGGATTAAAAGTTTATTCTTATTCCAGTTTTCATCTGATATTCTCACTCAACAGCAATTATCACCATTTTCTTCTCTACCTTATTGAAGCAAAAACACAGAACCAAACAGCATAACAACCTGACATCAACTCTTCCACCAGAATCCAAACCTCTCAAAATCCTAAACTCTCTGTTTCAATTTCTAAGAGAGAAAAACAACAAGAAATACTAAAATTAAAGCTACGTCAACAATGGTATCATGAGAAAGAAAATTAAATATCTGAATGGGAGTTGAAGTGTCCATATTCAACTTTGGGTTTCCATGCCGATAAGAAAAACATTGGACATCCCTCGTAACCTAAAATCAAACACTCTTCTTCCTCCCCCATTATTTCTAAAAAATATCATCCTCAACGCCAAGATTATCTTTGCTGTGGTTTAATGGAATTTGACTAAAACCAGCCATTGAAAAGAGATGTTGCCATTCTGTCAAAGCTGGGTGCCGCCTAATTATATTATTACTTTCCCCTGCATCTATGTTGCACTTCCACCTATACTTCCAAGTATGACATGAGTAGTATCTCTGATCAGCAAGAATCAAGATATCGTGAAGGAACTCATCGGCACTTTTCAGATCCCCAACTTCAATAGCTTTAGCGCAGGATAGTAACAATCTCAAGGCGGTGTCACAAAAAGAAGAAGCCATGAAAGAAGGTGAGATTCAACAGAGTTTGGGTAAAGCAGAAGAGAAATATGGTAGAAAAGAAAGTGAAAGCAGCAAGGTGAGATTCAACCAATGGAAGAAGAAGCAGAAATCTATGAGGGCAGAAAAAGGAAACGAAAATAAGAAAGGGTAAGGATTCTCTAATCGGCGCTGGATGGGGGGAATACCTATTACGGGACCGGGTGTATTAGGGAAGGAACAGATTTGGGACGTAATGACAATACAACCAACCAAACAACCGATTAAAGGAGGATTAAGTGAGGCCCACTGATTAAGGGTGTATTGGCTATGCCAATACACCCAACCAAACATGTCCTCAAAGAGTTGGGGAACTTGGGCGAAGGGAAATAGAAGGAAATGTCATAAGAAAAAGGAAGAATTAAAGACGATGCTAGATTGTTTAAATAAAGAAGATCCTGATAAGGAGAGATTAGAAGAAATAATGGAAGTAAAACTAGCGTTGAAGATGGAAGTTGATAAAGATGAGCTCTTTTGGGAGCAACGAGCAAGAATGAATTGGCTTCGTATGAGAGATCGTAACACCTCTTTTTTTTTCATAATTGTGCTTCGCAAAAAAGAAAAACGAACACAGTGAAGGTTTTGGAGAACAAGAACGTTGTGGTGGTGGAAGGAGAAAAGATACTACTCCAACTTGCAACAAGTTATTTTAAAGAATTGTTCGCATCCAAGCCAATCTAGGATTGCGAAAACTTAATGGCCCATATCTAACCTTGTATAACAGAAATATAAACAAGGAGCTTATGAGAAAATTTGCAGATAAAGAAGTGTTGGAGGCAATAAAATCAATGGCCCCTCTCAAAGCATCAGGCATTGACCGATTTCCTGCTCTCTTCTACTTGAAATTTTAGCATATTGTGGGGAAGGATGTTAAGAAATTATGTCTAGAAGTATTGAATAACAGGAAGGCGATTGATGGCATAAACAAAACAAATATAATTCAGGTGCCAAAAGTCCTTACCCAAAGAAATATGGGACAATTCAGACCTATCAGTTTATGCAATGTGATTTATAAAATCATTTCAAGAGCGGTGGTGAATAGATTCAGAAAGGCATTGAAATTATGCATAGATAAGACATAAAGTGCTTTTGTTCCAGGTAAGTAAAAAGCAGATAATATCCTTGTAGCTTATGAAATACTACATTCGCTCAAAAAAAGAAAAAAATGGAGAGGAAGGATCATTCGCCTTAGAGCTTGATATGAGTAAGGCATATGATAGAGTTGATTAAGTTTTCTTAGGAAAAATGATGAGCAGTCTGGGATTTTGTGATGAATGGGTTTTGTTAGTTATGAGGTGTGTGAAAAACGTCTCTTATTCTGTTATTTTAAATGGTATTCATGAGGAGGATTTCAAACCATCGAGAGGCTTAAGACAAGGGGACTTATTAACCTTGTATCTATTTATTATATGTGCTAAAGGCTTCTCTAGATTATTAAATTTGGCAAGGAGAGAAAGGAGAATAGAAGGGGCTAGACTGGAAAGAAACGGGGTATCAATTACACATATATTTTTCACAAATGATAGTATTCTGTTTGGAAAGGCATCAATGGAAGGAGCATTGGCTACAAAAGGCAATAGTGAATGAGTAAAAAAAAATTCGGGCCAATTAGTAAATTTTGATAAGTCCCTAATTTACTTCAGTAGTAATGTTCATGATGATGTTAAGAGCTGAATAGGAAACATATTGGAGGTGTGTATTTCAAATAATCCAAAAAAATATTTAGGGTTTTCTACCATGATAGGTAGGTGCAAGAAACATGCTTTTGTGGATTTAAAAGATAATTTTATTAAAAGAATGCAAATATGAAGTGTGCATAATCTTTCCATAGGTGGAAAATGAGTATTCATTAAAACCGTGTTACAAGCGATTCTGACTTATTCCATGCAATGTTTTGCTTTACCAATATCGTTTTGTCATGAATTAGAAAACCTTATGTGCAAGTTTTGGTGGCGAAATCTAAAGACTAACAAAGTTATTCATTGGTGTGATTGGAAAATATTGTGTAACCCAAACGTGTCGGGGGATTGGTTTTAGGGATCTTTCAAAGTTTAATAAAGCCTTGTTAGCAAAACAAGGATGGAAACTTATTACCAGTCTTGATTTCTTACTTGCTTATGTTTTAAAAGCTAAATACTACTTGCATGGAGAGTTTATGAGTGCAAGATTAGGTTTTTACCCCTTTTATACCTAGCGTAGCATTTGGGGAGCTCGAAGCCTTTTGGAGGATGGATTGGGTTGGAGAATTGGCAATGGTAAGACAATAAACATTTGGAATGACGCTAGGATACCAATTCCTGGACACGGCAGAATAGAAGGTCAGAATATTAATGTTAGATTTTCAACAGTAGCAGATATTATAAACTGTGACTCCTTTACCTAGAAAGAGGATGTAGTTAGAGAGATTTTTATGGAAGACCAAGTCGAAAGCATCCTAGAAACATCACTAGTAAACTCCATTCAAAAGGACAAAGTAGTGTGGAAGGGAGATAGATCAGGAATTTACACAGTAAAGGGGGATACATATGGCTCATTATAAAGGGACATACTGCTCAACGTTACAATGCAACAAACCAATTAGAAGATACAAACTGATATTTTACAAAAGTATGGCAGCTCAAAATACCCAACAAAATTAAAATACACCTATGAAAATTTACAACCAATTATCTACCCTTACTTAATAACCTAGTGCTCCGAAGAATATGGGGAGAACGTGTATGCCCTATCTGTAATGAAGAAGATGAAACTGTTCAACATCTATTCTGATATTGTAGATTCACAAGGCAGGTGCTCCACAAGGTCGGCATAATGCACTTCAACATCAACATGCAACATGAATGGAAGATGTGGTTTGTGCAATTTTTTAGTAGAAACAGTTCAGAACAATGCATAATCTTAGCCATTACTATCTCGGCCATTCGATACAAAAAGAACAAGTCTTATCATGATGGCATTAAGGAAAAATCATAGGATGTGGTTGGTTTGATCAAAGCGTATCGAGCAGAAATTGAGCAACTAGAAAACCTGACTAAGATCAATCTTAACACAAGAAAAAATCGGTGGGAACCCCTAAAAGAAGGCAAGGTAAAAGTAAATTTCGATGATTCATACCTTTCACATTCAAACAGAGTTACTGTGGGCATCGCCATCAGATATAGTCCAGGATTGATCATGGGTTCGTGTGTGCGACCATGGGCAAATGTAAGTGACCCGACTACAGCTGAAGCCGCGACTTGCTTAGAGGCAATTTCCTTTGCAGAGGACCTGGGTTTTAAAGAGGTTAGCATTCAGGGAGACTCTATCATGGTAATAATAAATGCGCTCAGATGAATTCGATAGATCAACGGTGGGTAATTTCATTAACGAAATAAAAGACAGAATGCTCAGATTTAGTCACTTATCTGTTAGACATATTCCTCGAGTGGCAAACAGGGTAGTGCACAGGTTGGTGGTTTGGAGGCAATAGCTTGACTCACCGAGGTATTAGGTAGAAGAAATCCCTTCAGAACTGGAGCATTTATTAATCGAAGATAGTGGCAGAGGCTAGAGGAAGTAAGTTAGGTAGTTATGCAATGAGACCAGAGGATTGTTGGGCTATTTGAAACTTTGAAGAATCTCAGTGGGTAATGAGGATGGAGGGTAGGATTTTTTAAGAATTTAGAGTGAGAGTTGCCAATTCTCAAACTAGTCTTTATCTGATGCAAATAAGAGAAATGAATTTTGGAGAAAGTTAAACTGCTATTAGGGTTTGTTTGCTTAGTATTGTTTAGGACGTTTTAGTTTCTCATTTTAAATTTTTATTTTTTAGGAAGTTGATTTTATTTTAGTAGCCCAAGACATTGCCCATCTTGTAACACCCTAAACCCGGCCTGAATGTCTAGCCCAAGTTTAGATAGTTACCTTATCGATTATTAATTATCACACAAACAACACGATAAAGCTAAACCATGCTTCACATCACATTCATCACAAAACTAATTAAGTGTATAATCTTCCAAGTCATACGATTATAGTTTATCAAAATTCCTAATGTACTACTTTAAGAAAGACAAATGCTTGACAGAGCTCCCGCTGTGCCGACCCATTCAAGAATGGGAACCACCTGAAATCTAATCAATAACAAAATGAGTTGTGAACTCGGTGCGTAAAAGAAGTTTATTCAATTAATGTTCACTTATAAAGTAGTTCCAAATTCAGAGATTCAGTTCGATACAGAAATAATTTCAGTTCAGATTTAGAGCAGACCAGTTACATATATATATGTAATTTTAGTTCACATACAATACAGATCAGATTCAGATGCAATATTCCTATCCCCGTCCGCTACACACCGTCTTTGGCAATCCCAACACACCATTAAGGACATTCAATGCCCAACCAACCCTGCACACCTTAGAGTGTCTGTTTGACAAATTACAGATACACAGTTTAACTGCTAGTCAAGATTGCGACAAAGCGCCAGAATCAAATTTATATGTATTATGGCATAGCCACTAATTTAGAACAGATTACTTCCTTCTTCACAATATCCCAAACTATGCAAATGCAGAGTAGAAGTACCCATATGGAGTTCAGATGACTTTTATACAATTAAATTCAGCCATTCATACAATGAGGAAGTCAGTAACAGTGTTAAACAACATTCACGGCCTCAAAATAGGTTTCGGGCCCCAATAACATGATACACGGCTTGGGCACACACCCATATGTCTTACCCGTGTGGTTCCGAAACATAAACAGTAAGTTACACGACCTAAATACATGCTCGTGTCCCTGCCCGTGTGACTCACATGGCCTAGACACACGCCTGTGTCCTTACCCGTGTGACTCACACAGCCTGGATACACACCCATGTCCCTAGTCTTGTGGTCTTATACCATAAATAGTGAGTTACAAGCCCAAACATATTGTAACAATCCTAACCCATATCCGTCGTTGGAATAGGGTTTCGAAGTGTTATCGAAAAATTCAGAACATTTTTTAATTAATTTATGTAAATTACTATTCATTTACCGAGATCATACATATTGTCCCTTATATGGACCCTCGAGGCCCAAAATGAGTGTTGGAATCAAATCGGGACTAAATAAAAAACTCAGGGAATTTTTTGAGAAATTCCAAAAATTTTCCTAGGTGCAGGGCTCACACGCCTGTGTGGTCTAGGGACACGCTCGTGTGGTCAGGCCATGTACTACACACACCCATGTCCTAACTCGTGTACCTCTCTGACTTTTAAAGTATGAAGAAATTGAAGTCACATGGCCAAGTCTTACGCCCGTGTGCTAGGCCATGTGGCGAATTTTTATTTTTGAAATTTAGGTGCAGTTTCCACACGGCCATGTAACACGCCCATGTCCAAGTTCGTGTCAACCACACGGCTGAGACACATGCCCGTATCTCAGCCCGTGTACCCAATTCTGAGCATTCAGTTTCTCATTTTTAAGATACAGAGGACACACGGCCGGGCCACATGCCCATAGGACAAGCCGTGTGTCACACATGGCCAAGACACACGCCCGTGTGGACAAAATTAAGGTAATTTCCTAGCCTCATTTGTCACCCAAAACTTACCATTTTCCTGCACTAAAACTCAAAAGCTTATATCCCCCAATCCAACATCATATTCACAAGACATTTGACATCAATCATATCTTATTATCACATGCATCAATAGATATAGACTTACTCATGTCATAAACTCATATACTAACACAATTTCATCAAACCAACTCATAATAAGCACTTATGTTATTATCAAAACATCACTTTAAAATAGCCAAACTTAGACCATCATTAGCCACTCCAATGGCTAGGTTACAAAACAACCATTACAAGTCATCATTAGCCAACTAAGCTTATACATGCTATTATACCAAAATGAGATTTCTATTTATACCAAAATGAGATAGTGGATAGTGTGATGACTGCTTCGACCGACTTCCAACCTTTGCGAGCTTTGAGCACTATAAAATAGGGAAAAATAAACAGAGTAAGCATTTTATGCTTAGTAAGTTAGTATAATGAGAAATAAACTTACTGGTCTTATTTATTAATACAAGCACACATAAATACATATTCCATCAATTTTGGGTAAGTTACCTAAACACATACACTAATTCAAACAAGTTAGTCACATAATCTCATATGAATATCAAGTAAACATAGATGAGCTCATCACATTACAAGCTTCCACTAATTTCACCTTTCCAGTCTTCAAAAGTCTTTTCCGTTGAATTATTAAAATCTCGATGGATGCTCGGGTAATATACACATGTGCAAAAGTACCAATTGGGTACATAATGAAAAGGCACACCCTTGAGTCGTACATTTTACCGTAGGATTACCAATCTAAGCTAAATCCTATCCGTAGCATATGCTCTAAAGAGCTTAATATGGATTACCCGTCCAGGCTAAATCCAATTTATAACCTAACTCAAGAGGGCTTACATTAGAATTACCCGTCCGGGCTAAATTATATTTGAAACATATGCACTACTATTTTCAACCCATCAAAATTCAACATTCGACTGGAACATGATAATTTGTCCATATTACACAACTTAAAACTATTTCATTATGTATATATCATCTAACACATAACAACACAATCATACAATTCAATTCAAGCATATTAACATACATTTTTAAGTTACACGAACTGTAATACCCTTTACCCGTACCCGAGACTGAGACAAGGTACGAGACATTACCGAACATAAATAGGGCATTTCCGAAAAATAAAGGTCATAAAATTTCATTCCAAATTAAAACCGATCAATCTAGATCATCTTATCCTTATTATGGCCTACGAGGTCCAAAACACACATTAAAATAAATCTGGAACTAAACCGAGAACTTATGAAATTTCTAAGAGAGTTTCTAGGTTTAAGCCTCACATGCCCGTGTGGAGGCAATGCACACTCCCGTGTGCATTGGGACACGCCCGTGTCCTAAACCCATGTGGAATTACTAAAATTTATTTTTCATTTCGAACCTATAGGGTTTTACACGGCCGAGCACACACCAATGTCCCTGACCCGTGTCCCTCACACGACCTAGACACACCCGTGTCTAAACACCTGAACATTCTATTTATAACATCATCACTCATTTAGGGGCACATGGCCAAGGCACACGCCTGTGCGCTAGGCGGTGTCCTCTACACGGTTGAGACACACGGCTATGTCTCTGCCCGTGTGTTTACTACCATGCATACTGACTTAGGAATTTTAGGTGCAGGGGACACACGACCATTCAACACACCCATGGGGCAGACCGTGTGTCTCACATAGTTCAGACACACGCCCGTTGTCTACCCATGTGAACCATTTAAAGGCTATTTTCCAAGCCAATAGTCACCCATACATTCAAACATACTTTATAACATGCAACATGACATATTCAAGCACTTAAATATTCCACACCATGGCACGCTCACATCTTCATAAAGTCATCCTATTGCACATTCATTTGTTACACTATTTAGAGGCATTCTACACCAATTTCATGCATTATTAAACTTATTATCATGACTTCAAATTGTACATTCATACTTATAGTCATTTTAAGCGATTAGGTCATCCCTTATCCTTTAGCACCCAATTCATACTTTACCATATATTTATCGATCAACAACATATCACATCATTATCCTGCACCCACCAAGCAATAACATATCCTACCATCAAAACACTAGCACATGCATGCATGGGTAATTAGATTACAACCCAAATGATCAAATATGAGCCATATCACATGGCCATTACAAAATGAATCATCATTATCATAGGCCTTCAAAATTTGGCCAAATAGCATGAAACATACCACAAAATGACAAACTTTCCTATACATGCCATACTCAAAATAATAATTTCACTATACCCAATAGTCTTTTGATAATGTGATCGAATACTCCGACAGCTTCCGATCCTCGAGCTAGCTTGGCGAAACTACAAAAGATGGAAAGAGAAGGGAGTAAGCATTAAAGCTTAGTAAGTCTACATACAAATAATATGAAATGGAAGTAAGGAATCAACATATAGAAACATAGCAACATATACATAAAGATTATTCATCATTCAAACCTTTCTACTTACTCATCATACGCACATATATACTTACTCATCATAAATCGATCTTTATTAAGGCATTACTCATAGGTTTAGCATTCATACCTGTACTCATCGTAAAGCATCCATAACCATACCTTTTTCATATGTCCCTCAGGACTCTCATTACATTCATTACATTACCTGTTGAACTCTCGAAATACTATTGGATACGTGGAAACCTTGCACATAAGTGCCACATATACAATGTAGCCGAAGCTACCACATAACATGTAACACATCCATAATGAACTTGAACCTATCAACGAGCTCAGATGTTACATGAATCGCATCCATTATGAACTTGGACCTCTCAACAAGCTCGGATGCTCGTATCCATAATGAACTCAGACTTCTTAACGAAATTGGATGCCACATATCTCACTAACCCAGACCACTCGGCAAGTTCAGACGTCTTAGTTCCTAGTGACATTGCACTTGTACCCTAAACTATTCCTAAGGTTGAAACGGGGTTTTTCCTCACTTGCATATAGTATCTCCGTCGTACTTGCTCGTAACGTTGTGGATAACGACCATAATAACATTCATGCTTTCATAACAATCCGCAAGCATATAACTCATAATTACAATAAAACATTTATTACAATATATTAAAGCATTAAAACATACTACAACACCACATTATTTGCATATGTACTTACCTCGGTACAAAATGATGATAATCGAGTTCAATCGTCGTATTCTTTATTCTTTCCTCGATCAAGTCACTGTTCACGTTTTTCTTGATCTATAATGCCAAATTTAACTTATTTATTATTCACATTATTCAAATAGGTCCATAAATCATAATTTTACAAATTTACATTTTGACCCTTAAACTTTCACATATTTACGATTTAGTCCCTAGGCTCGTAAAATGGGATGCTTGCATTTTCTTGGTTACCCAAGCCTAGCCGAACCTTTATTATGCTCATATCAGCCCATATTTTCTTTTATTTGACATTATTACTACTCACCTTAACACTTTTACAAACAAGTCCCTTGTTTAGATGTTTTCACTAAAAATCACCTAGTAAAATATGTTTATCATGCCCCAAACATTCATATTCCTCCATTAATCATCAAAATACATGTATGTCATGCATGGGTCAAATTTTATACATGAGCCCTAGCTTAAAATATAGCTAGAAATGGGTAGATCATGCTTCAAGGACTTCAAAAATGCAAAGAACATTAAAAATGAGGCTAGGATGCACTTACAATCAAAGCTTGAAAATGTTGAACAAACCCTGGCGATGGTGTCTTGAATTTTTTGAAAATGAAGGAAGAATATGGACACTAATTTTGACTTATTTTTTCCATTTTATTCTTTTAATTACCAAATGACCAAAATACCCCTAGGGTTTCTCTTTTACATTTTTCCTATGCATGTCCATTTTTGTCCAAAATTATAGAAATTGGTCAAATTGCTAATTAGGACCTTTTAATTCATAATCTAAAGCAATTTCATGCTTAAAGCTTCTAGAATGCAAGTTTTGAACTTTATTCAATTTGGTCCCTAAAATGCAATTAGACATTTTATGCATAGAATTTCTTCATGAAACTTTCACACATGCATGCATTCATAACATAACCATTATAAGAATCATAAAATAATTATTTTTATCTTGAATTTGTGGTCTCAAAACCACTGTTCCAATTAGGCCCTAATTCGGGATGTTACATGAACTTACCTTGAAAATGGTTCGTTTTTGAATTTCAACTAATCCAGAACCTTTTGCTTTCCTCGATCTAGTTTCTAGTTGGTCTTTTCGGATCTATATGTATAAATTTAACTATTAATCTATCACATTTCATATACATTTGCATTCTATTGCATCTTAGGAAAAATTACCATTTTGCCCCTATCCTTTTCAAAAATTTCAATTTCGTCCCTAGGCTCGGAAAATGAATTTCATGAAATTTAACCCTCTTTCCAAGCCTAGCTGAAATTTATAAAAAATATTTTTAGCACACATTTTTAACAAATTTCAAAATTTTCCATGGGTTTTTACCAATTTTCATTTTAGTCCCTAAATCAAGTTTTCATTAAAATTTATTTTGTAAAAGTTGTTTATCTATGAATAACTTTTCATTTTATACCATAAATTTCTAATTTTCAGCATATTCATCCATGACCCAAATTTTATACCTTGATAACTTTTCAAATTAATCCCCTAAATAGAGAGTTTAGACTATCTCGGTTTCAAATATATAAAAATAATTAAAAACGAGACTTGATTTCATACGTTTTCAAGCTTGGTAAGTTTTCTTTCTCTCTCCTAGGTTTTCCATAGAAATTATGGGGAAGATGATATGAAATTAGATGAATATTTCTTTTTATTTAATTTTCAACTTTTAATTTGAGTGATTTCCAATTTAGTCCCTTGCCTTTTCTAATTTTTCCATGGATGAGTCATTAAAATATCTAATAACTACTCTTCAATGGTCTAATTACCATATAAGGACCTTAATTTTTGAATTCTATAGCAATTTGATACCTATAGCTACTAGAATCCAACTTTTGCATTTCATGCAATTTAGTCCTTTACCTAATTTACCACACAATCGATAAAATTTTCGTATCAAAATTTTCATGTGACCTTCCTATCATGATGCCAACCATAAAATAAAAATAAAAATATTTTTATTTTTAACTCGGATTTGTGGTCCCGAAACCACTATTCTGACCTCACCGAAATTGGGCTGTTACACACATGCCCATGTCTATTGTCCGTGTGATCCCTGCAGTAGTATGGTCACACACGGCCTGGACACACACCTGTGTCACCACCCGTGTGGCCCCAATTCTATAAATAGTGAGTTACACGGCCAATTACACGGCCTGCTACACAGCCGTGTGGCTCACACGGCCTGGACACACGTTCGTATGCCTGGCCGTGTGGCGTCGACAGCCACCATCTCTGGTGACTGAAACTTGTAAAAAATAAGGTTTCCAATACGTGCCTGGAGATTTTTCAAAGAAACAACAATGCAAAATATCCTCGAAGCCTAACACAAGCATTCAGTATCACAATTTATCCATTTAATCAACAAAATTTCCTGATTACTCACTTAATGCCTATGTCAAAAGTTTCGACACGAAACCTTCAACCGACCTAAACTTATCGAAACTTCAGCAACAATCATAGAGATTGGCTTGTTACTGATCCTTGTTGTTAATATTCTCGCCTGCTAAGTAAACAAACAATCATTAATAAGAGATTCTCGTAACTCACAAAAATACCCCATTCTAAGTAATTTACGAAGCAAAGAAAAATCGCGGAGTCGCTCGCATTGATAGTTACTTACCCAATAGCCTTCTGACCAGTTACTAACAATAGAATTTTCATTAATCCCGTATTCCCCCACTACTCAGATTAACAAAATAATTAAAACAAAAGAAAGAAAGAAAAAAAGATAGAAATGGCAAGGAAGAAAGAAAAGAATAAAAATAAAGAAGAAGGAACTATCGTTAATTAATTTCCTAACTTCGAAGAAGATTTCTAGCATTTGACAAAAAATATTTTCCTTATTGGAAACCTTCGGGACTTGAACACAGGACCTAAAAAAATACAGATAGATGCTTAACCAATAAACCAGTAGGCTCATTCTTGGTAGAATTTCACACTGAATTGAACTTAATCGGGTAACGCATGATTATGGGTTGTTTTCAAAAACAACAAAACTTTTACGATGCAACTCAATCCCGAGACCTTAAACACAAAAGTAGAGCACAAAATCAGAGATACAAAATTCTAATTACTGTAGATTTTCACCATTAAATTCTTAAAATTTTGGGGTATTACACATTCAGTCTTCTGCTTGTGTGACAGTTGGACGAGTTGAAAGGCTTTAAGGAATTGTTTAATCTTTTCAATTTTTTAATAAATGCATCAAGTACTTTATTAAAAAAAATTAATGTTGCGTTTAGCATTTCAATAAAAAAAGGTTGCATTTACCAAAAGAAGAAAAATTAAACCAATTAAATTATTTTCTTTTGATAAATTGCTTATAGGATAGGCTCTTGCCGATTCATTTGATTCTATCTATTATATTAATAATGTTTTGTATTATCGATTGAGTCTTAACTCAATTGATATGAGAATTGTTGCTTGTACAAGATGATGTGGGTTCGAGTGTGCTGAAGTACATTATCCTTTTATCAAAAAGAGTAGATATGATCAGAACCTAATTAAATCGTAATCTTTTATATAATGTTTAATAGTATAAATTGTAATTACATAGTTACATAATTTATATTTTAAAAAATATTAATTACTATAAAAATGTTAATATGATAAAAATAATTTCTAAGTAAAAAAATTAAAATCAAACCATCATATGTATTATGTTAGTCTAGAAAAATAGTAGATGATACGATTACTAATAAAAATGGCAAGAAAAATTAACATCATATACAATTTTATCTAATTGTTCTAGTGCATATATGTTGGGTTATTCCGTCTTTAATATTTAACACATACTCCTTATCATCATCTGTTAGTTCTTGATCGAGTTCACCATCATCTGAATTTGAATATGCATAATTAAGATTATCAAGATTTTATTCTTTTATGTACTCTATAAGGTATGAATCATCTCAATTCTACCTATATTTGAAGTTATGAAATATGCAACATGCTAGAACTATACAACCTTATTTTTTTTATGCTATATTAAGGCAATGTTATTAATATGGAAAATATTTTTTTGGAAGAGCAAATGTCTTCTCAATCACATTTCAAAGCTTTGAATGTCTCAAATTAAATAGTTCGTGAGCTATCTATTGTGCTAGCGTCTGACACCATACTTTCAAATGGTATCATCCAGTACCGTACCTATTTATGTACCATTTTTATTTTGCTATAGGTACATACTAGTACCAACATGTTTCAATGTACTGGTTCAGGTGTATCGATATTTTTAAATATATTTCTCTTATACATATTTATAGTTTAATTTTTAGTTTCTCGATGAATTATATATAAATTTAAATATTTTTCATATATGTTTATAGTTTAATTTTTAATTTTTCTTCGTAAATTATATGTTATTTTGGTTAAAAATAAATTATATATACAACCAAATATATTTCAATTATATCCATATAAATATATTTATATCTAAATATAAGTTTTAAAATTATTAATTATGTTGAATAATTAATTATAACTTTTAATTTTAAATGTAATTCTGAAAAAATTAAAATGGTTAAAATAAAAAATTTAAAAATTAGTTTAAAATACTAAAATTTTGTACCAAGCAGTATAGATAGGTACACTTCAGTACAAGTTGGTATTGACAAAAATGGGCTGAAATACATCAAAATGACCAAAATGCATCGAAAATTTGACTGGAACTAAACATAGACTACTTGGTACTGATTTAGGACCGAAACGCTACATATCGAGCAGTACGATTGATGTCAGTATAGTACCGACTACCATAGCATTATACCCTATGATATGGTACAAGAAAACCTTTTCCATTTAGATAATTAGTGTCGACCTTATAATATTTAGATTCACTATTCAAATAGTTTATAACTTTAATTATAAAAATTTATATAAACTCAACTTGAAAAAAGACATGCTAGGTTATATCCCTTTTGATAATAAGTAAATTAAGTAAAAATAAATATATAAATATAATCTTTATAAACTTGTTTTATAAATTGTCCAAAATTTTCAAAACACTTCTTATGAATAATATAAATTTTTGCAATAACTTTTAAAAACGTTTTTTTTAACAAATTGTGATAAAAAATTATAACATTTTTTTATGAATAAATATATTATTTTTATAATATATAGCATTAAGCATAAATAAGTTATGTCAATACTTGGTCATAAGTTTTTATAAATAAATATATTTTAAAACTTTTATAACATGTAAAATACTTTTTACAAGAAACTTTTTAGCCATAAATTTAGAAATTTTTTAAGATTTAAACAATATAAATTTTTTTGTTATAATATTATAAAATACACAAATTATTTTTAGAATATATTTTTTAGAATTTATAATAAAGAAAAATTTGACCATAATACTTCTTCGTAAAGATATGGTGTCTTATCCACAGTAAATTTTTCCAATACATTAGCAATCTTACCAAGTTGTTTACCCACAAATTTAATTTGTTCATCAATAACACTTTCTTGAGCATTTTTTCTTTTACGTTTAGATGTGCTAGATAAAGACACTTTTGTTCTTACCTCCTCAACCTCCTCATTATTGCAGTCTACAGGCACTGAATCTTGTTACCATCATCCAAATCTATGTCAGCAAATGTTCTGACAAAACTCCCTATTGCCATATCTTTGCCAACAACCAAAGCCATTTCATCATAATGATCAATGCTTTTATTAAAAAATAATTCATACTTCTCGTGTGCCTATTGGATATTATACACAACTACAATAACAAGTAAAAAATAATTGAAATATACTTGACATATATATACATATATTACCATCACAGTTGCATCATATATCGCTTTATCACATGTGATCATTTTTATGTTATCATCCCATCCAAAACCACTTTTGGCCCGATTTGCGCATATAATTTTCTATTTTTTTTTACAGTCCTCAGATGATTTTTCACATGCTTAGCATCACACTGAACTTGAAATATTTCAGAAATAGCTACGGCAACCCGATTAATAGAAACTGCTTTGAAAGTGTTAGAAAGAAGGCTTATTTCCTTTCTAGGCCTCCTCAACTAGAATTTTGAAAAAAAAATATGTTCCATCGATTTTGTCCACCTGAATTGCTTGGTTGTCCATTCTTTATTGTCCTTACCCATTTTACATTAATAATTGTCATCATCAATCATTTCAATATGTAACAAGCTTAAAACATAATAAATTCAATATCTAACAAGTTTAAAACATAATATGTTCAAAATCCAACAAACTAATTTCAATATCAATATCGAACAAACATTAAAAGAATAACAATTTTAATAAAAAAATATACATAGCATAGAAACATCAACCCTATGCTCTAAACCTACATAATCTTTCTAGCCATATAATCAATCCACATAGTTTGTGCAATTTCATCTCTCTTAGCAGACCACTCTCTTGTTTCTTCTTTTTCTTCTTGCTCCGTAAGAGTTGGTATTATCAAATCAAACTCAAGCTCCTCATATAATCCTTGATTAAGTAAATCATTAGGATCAACTCTCATTATATGATTATGAATGATACATCAAGCCAAAATATATCTACTTGAGTTTGAAAATTCCAAAATGGTTCAACATCTAACACACGAAATCGTTTCTTAAAAATCCCCAAAACCCATTTAATAGTGATTCACAATGATGAATGACGAAAATTAAAGAGTTCCTTTGCATTTTCTAGCCCCTGATCACTAAACTCTTTTAAATGATATTGGACACCACAGTATAGGGTAATATATCCATTTCGGATGCCATATCCAGCATCAGCAAGATAATATTTACCTACAATTTTACAAAACATAATTATTACTAATAAATTATGAGCTTACTTGAACTATTTGATATTTAATGTTAAGTTTTACCTTCTGGAATTCTTAATCCTCTTGGGCATGAAAGCTCATCATTTAAAATATGAGAATCATGTGCACTACCTTCCCAACCAGCTAGAACATAGAAAAATTTCAAATCAAATGTAATGGCAACAAATACATTTTGTTTCATCCTCACTTTATGGCTACGAAATCTTCCTTGAATGCTAAGTGGAATGGATGCACGAACATGAGTTGCATCTAATGCTCCAATACAATCTTTAAAATAAGGATAAAACCTTGGACTGTTTTTGATTTCACTAGGAGTTGACTTATCAGGTAATCTAATAACTAGTTTATACAATTTCAAAATAGCTCTCAATACAAACCTAAAGTAACAGTGAATTGTCTCAATTGATCTATAATATCTAGATCCAATCACTTGAAACCTTACATTATGAAAAATTATATGTAAAAATATAACTACTTGCTCCTTAATATTCACTGATTTAGTTGATTATAACAAATTATTCCTACTAAGAATGTCACACAAATTAAAAAAGACAATTGGTCTCATATTTATCACATCAATATAATGCTAGTCACCTATATATAAAATATTATTAATATAATTTTCTCTTTCATAGTCTCGATGCACACGAGGATGAGAAGTGATTTCCTTCCTAGTTTTTAATTTTTTAATCCAAAGAGCTCCAAAAGCTAAAACTGAAGCCATGACCCCAACAGTTGCATTATGATCTTGATTATGATCCTGTAAAATTAGAATGTCAATAATGACAACAAAAGAAAGGAAACATAGACACACAAATTTTACGTGGAAACCCTTTTGGGGAAAAACCACTAGCAGAGGAGAAGAAAATTCACAATGTTGAATTTGAATGATACAAGAGGAGAGACAGCTATGTCTATTTATAGGTTTGTAAAATCATATTCTAATCAAATTCAAATAGAAGTAATGCAGTAAGGTCAAAACGCCTTATTCTAATGAACATCAAATAGAAGAACATACTTTTATACGGATTTCAATTGTGCAACTTGTACCGTACCACGAGGGCCTCCACCCCAGCCCAATATTTTGCTTATTGGGGATCTACGATGGGCTGCGGTCTTCGCCCTAGTAGATCGCCCTATCTTGCCACTTGTACTTTTATTTAACAAAATCTTGGGTCACGTATCTTTAACAGATCCATTTACACAAAATAATGCCACACAAATATTTGAGCACTACAAAAAAGATGCAAGCTTGCCATAAGATTTACAAATCAATATGTAACCATTCATCGTTCATTTCGATTATAGAAGGGATTGTAACAACTTGCCAAGAGAATAGTCCACAAGTTCCTTATAGCACTTCATTAGACATGTAATACTACAGGTATACTTAGGCCAATGAACCAATGTTTAGAACTTTTGTACTAAGCCATAGAAGTTGATATGTACTTTGCTTAGTAGCCTTATTAGTCTAACACGGTGGCATAATCAGAAACTATCAAACATGTCAGGTTCTCCTTGTATGGAGTGTGCATGTTATAATCAAAGTAAAAAAGGTAAAAATATATAGGTTTTTTCTCATTACAGTATAGTATAAACAAACTCCTATTGCTAGCAAAGGATGGAAAATGCTTACTCAAGCCTTACAACAGTGCATACATCACAAGATACATGCGAGCTAAAGGCACCCCAAGAGGCATGGAACTTTACACAAATTAGAATCTTCACATTTACCCCAAAAGTTCAGACTTCAAACAACAAAAAATTGTAAACAAACTAGCTTTTTATAGTGTCAAACATTCTGCATTGCAACAAAATATTCGGATTGATATTCTTCGGTAAAATAAATAGTTAACATTTAAAGTTTAAAATAAACGGAAAATGAAAAAAAAATTGGAAACTGACTAGTAAATAAAACTTAGACATGGATCATAAGTTTTGCTAAAATTGTCAACAAAAAGTTTATAGTACATTTTATCTTGTTCATAATACAAGAATTATAAAGCAAAAAATCATAAATTTTAAAATTTTTAAGAAAGAATAGCAAATTTAACTCTGTTTCATCCAGAAAACAATGCATTAAAAATATTTTATAAGAACAATCTTGTTAAGCAAAGAGCAAAGTAAATAATTTCCAATATATATGCTACATAGTAACCCAAAATGGCAATCAGTCTTGAATTTTGACAATATTCGGAACCAACAAGAACAATATTTACAATTCAAGTAACAAATTCCAATTCCAAAAAATCCCAGCCTCTTAACAAAACAAAAACCAAACATACCAAATACCCTTTCCCTTACACGCAAAAGCTAATTCAAGAGATTACAAAAAAAAAGAGCTAATTCAAGAACCAAGACATAGAAGAGCTAAACTAAAAAAAAAAAATCTTTATGCATCCAAACTTGAAAAACAACCAAAACCCAATTAAAATCTTGGTCAGCTTAACCTAAAAAATCACATAGAAAAAGAAAAAGAGAAACTCACATGTGGCCATGGAGAAAGTAATGAATTTCTCTATCATTTCCAAGGGACCAAATACAAGAACTTTGAATAACAAAAATTCTTAGGGAAATAGCCAAATAGAAGCAACAATGAGAAAACGTGTGGATGAAATAGAATGTGTAGTCAAGCATCAAAACCCATGAAGGAAATTCCAACTGCTTATTTAAAAAGTAACCAAAATAGGACACTGCAGAGACCACTTAGCTAAAGAAAATAAAAAAAGAATATAGTGAAATACCTTGGAAGGACTGAAAAGCCAAATTTTTAGGGTTTCTTTAAAATGCAGACTTGGTAAGGAAGACGATCGACCGACAAAGATGACAAGGCAGAGATGAGGAGGTGAGGCCAACGAATAGAGATGAGAGGAGAGGCGGAGGCTGACGGACAGAGAGGAACGGAGAATGACTATGATAAGGGTGAAGAGAATGAAAAATGTCTTACAGGAATAAAATCAGTAAGACGTTTTCCATAAAAAAGCATTTGGTTTCCCCATGTTTTGGAGAATGCTTTTTTTTTGAAAATTGAACGTCAATAATGACAATGAATAGCAAAGAAAAAGAGAAAATAGAACACACAAAATATTACGTAGAAACCCTTTCGTGAAAAAACCACTGACAGAGGAGAATAAAATTCACTATGTCGAATTCAAATGATTACAAGAGGATAGATAATTACGTCTATTTTAGGTTTAAAAACCTTATTCTAATCAGAGTCTAATAGAAGTAATGCAGTAAGGTTAAAATACCTTATTCTAATCAAATATCAAATAGAAGAAGTAAACTTCTATACGAATTCCACTTGTGCAGATCCCCCTATCTTGCCACTTGTATTTTTTTAACAGGATTTGGGTCACACAACTTTAACAATTTTCCTATAGGAATTCATTTTCTAGCAAACAAACACTGTAACAAAAAGGAAAATATTTTACGGAAAATGTTTTACTGGCAAACAAACAGAGCCAAGTTTACATTTATGTTCAAGATTTTTTTCAATTACTTTTTAATTGTATTTATTGTGGATGAAATTGTTTTTAAGTGGCAACAACGAGAGCACTTCAAACTATGTGCACCTAGATTGGTATAGTAATTGTCTATAGAGTAGTAAAGGTGAGGACAATGATCCACATAGGTAGGATAAGGAGGTTGGTAAGGGAGTATCATCTTGGAATGTCCTTCCTAGGTGAATCAATGCTCCTAACAAACATTTAGTGACTTAAAGAGCCTGATGGGCCTTTCTTGAGTGATGGGAGGGGGTGGTTGTTTGCCTAACATATCAATTTGGTTGGCTTGGAGTAATGTTTTTAAAATCAAATAGGTAATTGAATCAGTCAAGCCATTGATTCTCGATTCAATTTGTTCGATCGCTGATTCAACCAATTTAAAATTTTTTTAAAAACTCAAATATAATATTTTTTAAATAAATTTGAAATTCCATTATTTTTTTATCTTAAAAATAACTTTATTTCCTTGGTTCTTGTGTAAGCTTTCCTCAATTCTCACGGATTTCAATTTTCAAATCAATTAATTCACTTCAAATTTGTGAAGGGGGTTGTCTGATAACATATGAGCTTAGCTGGCTAGCTTGGAACAATGTTTTGATTTCTGGTTCAATTGGTTTGACCACCGATTCAATCGGTTAAAAATTAAAAAAAAACTCTAAAATAATATTTTTTTAAAATAGATTTAAAATCCAGATGAAATACTTTAAAATACCGATTTTTTTAAAAAAATTACCGAATTCGGCTAGTTTTTGAGAAATTTACAGGATAATGTTCAAATAACAAAAACGCTTCCATTCAGCGGAGTTGCATGAAAACCCTTCCAACTGGAAGCATTTTCCACAACAGTTACCATTCCCAACAGCTACCCCACCCAATGGCTATTTAAATAGCCATTAAACCCACCCCCACTAACGCCTTCTTTTTTCTATATAATTTTTTTTCTATATAACCCTAATTCTTTTCTTTTTTCAATTCAATAACAACTATCTCTCTCACATTCTCAAATATCTCTCAAATTTCTCTTAATTCCCTCTTAATTTCTCACTCAATTTTTATTCTTCTCTCAACTCTCTTTTCTTATTAAAATTGTATTAAGGTTTTTTTAAATTACTTTTTCTATTACAATTTATTTTGTGTTTTTTGAAATTAGTAATGACAAAATATCTAATCTATTTGGACAACAAGCACATTCAGGTCAATTAATTATAAATGGTAAGAATTTTTTTATTACATTTAATCTAATTTAATTTAAATATTTTCTTGTTATATTGAAATTTAATATTTTGTATTTTTTATATATAGTTTGAAGATCAGATTTTGGAGACGCATATTTGTAATCTACCCGCTCCTTCATCGTCCTTAATCGAACCATACTTGAGAGATCTAAGATTTTTGCGTGTGGCCCCGTATGGGTAGGGGATGTAAATTGGACCCTACACTTGTAAGCGCATTGACGGAAATGTGGAGACCTGAGACACACACGTTCCATCTTCCATGTGACGAGTGTACTATCACACTTGAGGATGTGTAATTACAGTTTGGGTTACCAGTGGATGGGCCGGTATTGATTGAGTCAGTTGTCCTAGTCGATTGGAAAGATGTATGCAAGCAACTTTTAAGGAGGATTCTGAAAACGATTTATTTAGCCTAGATAGATATGAATTGGTTGAAAAGAAATGTTGGTGGGCTCGATGTGTAATCAAGTGAAGTTCAAAGAGAGCAACTCACTCGGGCGTACATCTTTATGATCATCAAGGGTCTCCTAATGCCCAATAAATCACGAAATCTTGTCCATTTAAGGTGGCTGTTAAAACTCGTGGACTTTAGTGAAGCGGGCAAACTAAATTGGGGTTCAGTCGTGTTGGCGACATTGTACAGAGAAATGTGTCGGGTAATAGAACTACAAAAAATTAAAGTTGGTGGTTGTATGCTACTACTACAATAATAGGCGTGATATCGACTGCCATTTTTATGTCCTCAAGCGAACTACCCTTATGTACTCCCACTCATAACAAGATAAAATTCATTAGATAATATATTTACCGTAAAAAATTATTTAAATTTTAAATTATTGTGTTAACAAATTATTTCAATAGGTGGAACCATGGGGGACTACTGGAGGCTTCTGTTAGATCAACGATCGAAAGCGAAGGTATGTAATTTTTAAATTTGAATTATATAATATTAATGTAGTTGATTTAAAAGTTAATTGTATATATATAACTAATTTTTTATTATTTTAATATAGTTTGAATAGACACCATATTCTGATTCAAGAATTCAAGAATGCATCACATCTGAGTTCTTGGTTAATCCCAACTTCTGGCACGTGAAGGTGTCATTGGTAATGTATGATACTTTGGAGATGAATGAATCATATAGAGTTATGCAGCAGTTCGGGTTTAGGCAAATGATTCTGTTGGTACCCCAAGACATTGAAGATCTGCACCATATTGACTTGCAGGGGAGAATGGATGAGCATTTGCCTAAATTCCATACACAATATATCAATATTTGGAATGATAGGTACAAGTTTTTACCTACTTGTAAGGCCATTATCGCTTCGGAGTTAGCCTATGATCCTGAGTTCATGCCATGGTTTAGACACCATGGCAAGCCATATCTGCTAACAGAAGAGGCGAGGGCTAGGTAACATCATACTAGGAGGCCACAACAAGCACCTAGGCATCTAAGTTCTAAAGCAACTGTCGAGGTGGGTCCATCATCTACACCAGCACAAGAACTAAAATCGATAGTCGTACCATCTCTTGATTAGTATGGCTCGACTTATTCTGGTGCTTTCACTAACCCTTTCATTTTTACAAAAGCACCATATTTTTCTATTTCTACATCAATACCAAGTTTTATTTTTAGACCACCACCTCCATCCCTATAATATTACACGTCGATGCCATCAATGATTTAGATGATGACGATTCTGACGACGACGTATAAGCCATCTATGTTTGGGGCACCGACCAAAAGTACGATTGTTCTGCCATCGGTGTATGAGACATAATATAGTTATACGCCAATGTTGATGATGTCGCAAACACCTCGAGGATCATTGTTTTACTAACGTAGATCATCTTCACAACCACCTGTTCCCTAAACAGATGATACATGATGGTAAACGAGATGCACTTTGCAATCAACCACAGATGAAGGTGAAGAAGATGAGAGATCGAGACCACAACCTGTACTCGAGTATAGGATGTAACAATAAAGACGAGGAGGCCAGTATACAGCCTGAACCAAAAAGAAAACTGGTTTGCAACCGACGACCACCTAGTTGTGGCACACATTCTAATCGAAGATATGAATGATTTATTTTATTTTTTGTACTTCTAATGTAAATTTTAATTGTTTAGCTAAGTTATAGTCGATAAGATTGTACCGATATTAGATATGAAATATTTTTAAATAAATAACATTTTTGCATTAAAATTTGTTTTAGTTTTCATTTCATATTATTAAATCAAGTCTACATGAGAAAAACAGATATTATATTATTTTCTATAGTATAATAAAAACTCGTGTTTACAAATTACAAAAGAAAAATGAGTATGAATGAAAAAAATCAACAAATAGATTTCAGTTAAAAAATTTAATAAATCAGTTAATGAGGTGTTGTCCTTATATTATCTCGTCGGTGTGGACATGACGACATTGTATGCCTTGGGTTCTACACCATTCACATAACCTCGGTTGGTTTGTCTTGTCCTGAATATCCATGTTCTTTCGTATCTGAGTAGATGTCGGCCGACCTTTTGGTTTGCGACGTAATGATCTATTGGGTAACAACTTAAATGGAGAGCTTGATATCGATAACCACATACTTTCATCTGGGGTTGGTGGGAGTACGTTTCTCCTTACATTATACATGTGTTCTAGTTTGTACACTTCGTCCACAAAGTTCATGTGATCTAAACGTACGTTGCTACATGTTGTAAATGCATGAGCGTATGGAAAACAAAGTGTGTCAAATCTCCCACAGTTACAGGTTTGTTTTCTCAGGTGTACACAACACACTCCCCCAGCAATACCTTGGTTGGGTCTGTCGAACTCTATGACCTAAAACAATAGGTCTTCGTGCGAGTGACACATTGGATGTATACAGTTCACTCGTGCTATAACCTTCCTAATTTCTTTCATAACGTTATCACTCCAAACGACACGTGTTATTGACAAATGACGTGTTCCCTTCAATAAGGAATCAATGCATTCCATCAGATTTGTCATCATATGCCCATATCATAGACCCCCGTATGGTTGTGTCCACTAATTGAAGGGTATATTAAAGAGGTACTGTAACACCCCTTACCTGTATCTAAAGCCGAGATGAGTACAGGGTATTACTGGGCTAAAACGTAAACATACATACAAAACTGAGCCATAAAATTTCTTTTTAATACAAAATTGTACATACACATGCAACTCGTCCCTAATACGGGCCTACAAGGCCTAAGCATACATCAGGGGTGGTTTGGGGCTAAAACATGAACTTTAGGAAATTTTTCATAAAACAGGGTTACACGCCCGTGTGGACACAAGGACACGCCCGTGTATCCCAGATACGCCAATGTCTCTTGGCCGTGTAACTCTCTGTTTATGACGTCAGCATCAATTAAGGGTCGCACGGCCTAGTCACACACCTGTGTTCCAGGCCGTGTTGCAAATTTAATTTTTGTATTTAAGGTGCAAACTTCACACGGCCTGGGTACACGCCCATGCCCTAAGGCTGTGTCCTCCACAAAGCTGAGACACGTGGCCGTGTCTTTGCCTGTGTGTTTACTACCATGCATACTAACTTGTAAAACTAGGGTGCAGAAGACACACGACCAGACTACATGCCCAAGGGGCTGACCGTGTGTCACACACGGCCTAGACACATGCCTGTGTGTCTACCTGTATGGAAAACTTTGAGGCTCTTTTCCAAGCCCTCTTGTCACCCTTAACAACCCCTACACACACTCATATGCCAATGGTGATTGTCAGGGAATAAAAGGGTACTTAGACATCCATAGCTTTAACTCATGCATGATAAATTCATATCAAGTATGCCTAATTAGGACTCCTTGACTTGTTAAGATTTCTTTACCTTTATTAATATAGTGACCATGCCAATTGACATCATTTATCCATCAATCATAAATTCCACATTTTATCAACCATTTGGCACACACCACAAAGTTAATAACACATCTTATGCATGTAACAATATTTAGGGATTTCAACCTAATAATCAATATGAGCCATATTTCATGGCCATATGCAAAATGGAATAATATACCAAAATGAGCCATCACTTTGGCTAACAAATATGACACATATAACAAAATGCTAAGTCCCCTATACATGCCATACTTAAATGTAGTAAACTAATTATACCCAAAAATGTTTGTTGATAGTGTGACTCGAGCTCCGATGTTCACGATCCCCGAGCTAGCTTGACGATGCTAGAAGAAAAATGACAAGAGA
The DNA here is from genome assembly GCF_007990345.1 of Gossypium hirsutum. Taxonomy (NCBI): domain Eukaryota; kingdom Viridiplantae; phylum Streptophyta; class Magnoliopsida; order Malvales; family Malvaceae; genus Gossypium; species Gossypium hirsutum. The sequence continues at coordinate 42,439,055 of NC_053425.1, read as the reverse complement.
GAGAGAGAGAGGGGTAAGCATATAGCTTAGTAAGTCGTGTGCAAATAATAAATATGCTATCAATTACCACCACATTATCATATTACACATAATGAACATATTGAGAATTGACAATAAATGTATTTCAACATCATGCTTATCTTATACTTTCATACCCATTCCAAATTTCCCAACATGAATCGAGTCCAATACTCATGAAGTTTATGTACATACCTGTACCATACATTCTTACTCATTCTACCCCACTTCTTAATCATAATTTTGAGTGGCCTGTTGATTTACCCGAAATGCTAAAGGATGTTTGGAATCATCATACACCAAAATAGAGCGCCAAAGCCATGTCCTCGGCATGGTCTTACATGGGCCTACATATCGATGTCATATCCTAGATATAGTCTTATACGAAGTCTCATGTCGATGCCGATGCCATGTCCCAGACATGGTCTTACAGGGGACCTCATATTGGTGCCATGTCGCAGACATGGTCTTACATGAAATCTCATATCAACGCCATATCCCAGATATGGTCTTACACTGGCACATATATCAACGTCGATGCCATGTCCTAGATATGGTCTTATACTGGCTCACATATTAATGCCGATGTCATGTCCCAGACATGGTCTTACACTAGTTCACATATCAACACCGATGCCATGTCCCAGACATGGTCTTACACGAGATTTCGTTAATCATGGTGTCATGATATCCGAATCCTAAGCATTCTTCAAGGTTACCCTGGACTTTCGAGATATAAGGCTATCACCAAACTTTCATTAAATCGTCAATCATACATATATCATAGAATATCAATTATTAAATGCATAATAATGGAATTGTTGAATTACTTACACACAACTTACCTTGGTGCAAAATGTGATTATTTGCTATTTAAACCACAACCTTGCCTTTCCCTCGGTCAAAGTCTATTCCTCGTCCCTCTTGATCTAAAATAGCACATTTAACTCATTTAATACATGCACTATTCAATTCAGTCCAAAAATCACACTATAAAAAATTATAATTTTGCCCCTAAAATTTTACAAAATTACAAAATTGCCCTTAGGCTCGTAAAATGAAAAGTACTCATTTTTCTCATTATTCAAGCCTAGCCAAATCATTTTATATCTTATAGCAACCCACATTTCTCATTTATTCACACTTTTACACATAGTTTTTACAACTTTTACAATTAAGTTCTTTTTATGAATTTCACCAAAAACTACCTAGTAAAAGTTGTTTATCACACCTCAAACTTTCATATTCTTCCAATAGACATCAAAGAACAAGCATGCCATTCATGGGTTTATTTTTGGACATGAACCCTAGCTCAAATTAAGGGTAGAAATAGCTAAATCGAGCTACGAGGATTTCAAAAATATAAAGAACATTAAAAACGGGGCTAGGATGCACTTACTTTGAGCTTGAAAGATGGAAGAAACCCTTGCTATGGCTTCTTGTGAAATTCAGCCAAGGAGGATAAAGATGGACATAATTTTTGACTATTTTTCCCTTTTAATTTTTTTAATAACTAATGGACCAAAATACCCTTCCATTAAAACCTTAATATTTTATTCCTCCTATGTCCATTTTTGTCCATAATGACATATAATGGTATAATTACTAAATAAGGACTTCAAATTTCAAGTCTCATCACATTTAAGCCCTATTAATCAACTAGGAAACATGTTTTTCACTTATTGCAATTTAGTCTTAATAACTTAATTGGACACCTTATCGGTAAAATTTCTCGTTGATATTTTCACATAGTTATTAAATCACATAGTAGACCTTAAAACTTTATCGATAGGAACATTTCTACCTCAGATTTTTGGTTTCAAAACCACTTTTCTGTTTAGGCCCTAATTCAGGATGTTACAGGTACCTCGCCTGGAACTGTTAATGGCTCGTAACTTTTCCAACATTTCATGGAAACAGTGTTTGACGATCTCATACCCTATCGAGAAAAGTGAATAGTTTATTCATAATGCTTGGCATCTACTGACGGGTTAAATATAAAACAATTGAAATAGTGGTGAATACATACCCATGTTAAACCACTTGTGTATGCCGAGCTTCAAAATCATGCTGTCCATGGTAGTTCGTTGCAACATTTCTTAAACAATACCTATGGTATGTGTGATTCTAAAGGCTTTCCAGTCGTTCAATTGTGGTCAGTATTCCCAGTCCCCTATTAAAGATGATACATATATCGAGTTGAGGGAAAACATGCCTCCTCTAGCTTTAAGGAAGAAATCCCAATCAGTTGCTGACTCCTCTGGCATTATTGCAAAGGCAATTGGCATGATTTTTCGATTGCTATCCTGTGCCATAGCCAATAACAACTGATGCATATATCTCTCGTGCACAAAGGTACCGTCGATATGTACCAATGACTTACAGTACTAGAATACCTATCAACATTGCTTGAAAGTCCAGAAGAAATGATGTAACACTCGACATTTGTGGATCAAGAGATCATTGTAGTATGCAAGCATTGTTTCCATACCAGTTACGCAAGTTGGAACATACTTCTTCAGTACCTAACACCGCTGTCACAAATCATTGTACGACGTGTCCCATCCATTATGCATCTTCTTCAATGCCTTCTTCTTTGTGATCCACGCTTTGCGGTACGATGATATGTAATCAAACTGGCTACGAATATTTCCAATTAAAACTAACACAACAATCTTGGAACTTGTTTTCACCATAGGTAGAACTTTGTTTGCAATCATCTCCGAGTCCAATTTCAGATGATCCCATGAAATACATGAAACAACAAAAGTATGTTAATATTAGAAATTCAATACCCCAAATATAAGACAATCTTGATGCAAGTACCTGCGTCAATATAATTATCTGAAGCGATATATTTCTTTATGGTCCACAACCTCGTCTTCTTCTTAATAGAAGCTATGATTTTTCATGCATATTTGCTATTTTGCATTGCACATTTTGCCTCGAACTTGTCAGATTGGAGTTTAACAACGTGGAAGTTTGCGCCATTCTTGATGTTGTATCACTTCACTGCAGCGAAAAAACCATCTTTAGAGGGAAATCCCTTCCCCACTTCTAAATCACTGGACTCTAATGAAGAACTCGTATGGCCCGGTCTTTTGTGTGAGAGTTTTGCAAACTCTGACCCATTTTCTGTTGATAGGTCTACATTATGCATGTGGGTCGGAGGTGAGTATGCTCTGAACAGTGGATCGTCTTCACATCTTCGCCCAGACCTTCATCGTTTGAACCTCCATCTTTTAATTCAGTTGGAACCAACTCTGGTTCAAAAAATAATACAATTTCTAAACAATCAACCCTTGGCTCCTAGATTGGATCAGCATTGCAGTTAGTGCCCTCTTTATTCTCAAATCCATTAGCATCTTTAGAGTTGGATGTTCCTTCGCCGATGGACGTCACAAGGAGTACATCATCCTTTCTTGTATAGTTGTCGAAACAACCAAAATCACTTACTGATTACCAGCCATTAGAACTTGATGCCACTCCCGTGTAAGTGTTCCCATCGTTAAACCTCGGCTGTCCAAAGTTCAAATCAAAACAACCAGCTGAATGTCATATTGGGGTCCAATATTCTGTGTTACCTTCAAACCCCAACTATTGGATGTTTTTCCTATCACGGTTGAAATCTAAGGCTAAAACCGGTGAGTGTCTTCCCATTGATGATTGTAGGATATCATAATATGAATTTTCTAACAAAGCAGTGAACCCACCACACAACTGTGTCGTTGGACTTTCGGCTTGTTCTTCTGTTCTGGCTCCTTTAATTGGAACATATGTTGACCTTCGAGCGCCTTCATCTGTGTTTTCAAACTTCACATAACTCGAGTATTGGTGATCCACTAGCAATATGCGTTTGCCCTATCGCCTCCGACCCCCATATGCCTCTAGTATTGAAAACGTCATATTTGACGGGGTCGACCGAAACACAAAATCGATATTTCAGTGATAATACTCTCATCTGGTTGGATCCAATGAATTTTTACCTAATTTTTCCTCACAGCTCTATCAATTGTATGTTCGGGTTAAAATCCAATCGCGTTGTATTCTCCGATAAAAAATGACCCTATTCTTAGTGTCACAGGCTTCACCGTCGTAATAAACAATAGAATTAATTTCTCCACTCATTTTCAATGAAATAACCTGTCCCACATGTTCAAAACAAAATCATTATGCAGAAAAATAATGTTGTAATTATATATGAATAAAAATCGATCCTTACTTTATGCAATTGCATGGTTGCTCCAAATTATACCTTATGAAATGCCTTGTAAACTTTCTCTTCTTCCGATTCTTCTTGCAATTTTGTTTGTTCAAAAATTCCTTATGCCACTCAATGCTAAAAGCCATCCTTTTATAGAGTGTGGGTGAGTGGCAATTGATTCAGAAAAATTTCCTAGGTAAGTGGGAAGTTTGCATGCGTTGAATTTTGTAGAGGGAAAATGCCCCACGTAGGACGCGTTTTCAATGCATTTTTCTATAGTGCATTGAAAACGCGTCCTACGTGGCGTTTTCCTTCTACCACTTTCAACTCCTACAATATCCCACTCATCCATCAGATATCCTGGGATTCCCGGGAAAATATTTTCTGAAGAAATCTGATCGACCTCAACCCCTCGTAAAAAATTGCACTGAAAAATCTAATCGACCTCAACCTCCTGTAAAAAAATATGATCAAAATTCAATTGCATTTGAAAAAAATCAAAAAAATACAAACTAAAAGTTAATCGAATCGAGTAGTTCGAGTTTCGATTTTGAATCGAATTAAATTTTATAATTTGAATAATTCGAATATATGATTGGTGTAAATATGATTTTTTTTGTAAATATTAAATTAAATAATTATTAAAATTACATCTCAAAAAATTATAAAAAAATCTAAAGAATTATTACATAAATTGTTGTATCGATTTTTGTGACTAGCAATAGAACAATGAACAACAAACAAAAACTAAAGAACACCAAATATGTTTATGCAATTCGTGAACCACCTATGTTAGGCTTCACTCAAAGTTGAATCCACTAAAAAAGCTGAATACAAGTGCTAATTTAAGATTAATCAATCCATGGATTATTGCAACCTTGTCTCCTACACTTCATGTAAGTTCTCTCAACACTCGACCTCTCGTATTGAAGTTGGTAAAATCACTCTCAATCGATGGACAGTTTTCTTTCTATTTACACCAGTGAAATGGGTTCCCAAGATGAACTATGTAGTGTTTTATTATTTCCTCCACAATGGAGGATGAAGCTTCCATTAAAATACTTCAAGCGCTATCGTAGTGATAAAATATCCTTGAAATGAGAATAAGATAGCTTTAAAATTATATCATATTGCTTGATATCAATTTGTCAATCTTGTCCATTAATATCCTCTTAATAAAGGATAGTAAAAAGTTCATAAATCTTGAACTTAGAATAAAAATCAATCTTAGTATAAACAAATCAAGATTACCGACAAACAATTTTGCACCAACATATTATAGTAGGGAATTCCTTCAAATTCTTCACCATTTTTAATAAAGGAGGAGAACTGTGTCTAACAGAAGATTAGGGTCCATGTCCAACCTACTTGAAACTAATGCATTGCCACTTGGCAAATTCAAAGAGCTTTTGCCTTGAATTTCACGTATTTTGGTTTCCTTAATGTTTATGGGCAACTATTGTACCTAAATATATAGAAGCCTTTAGCTTTGAATCAATTAAACTGGTTAATTGCAGTTTTGCTTCTAGTTAATGAAATTCGTCCACAATAAAGAGCTTCCATTTCTTTCACAATAGTGCCAAAATGTTGGGCAGCTTTCCTTTTTCGTCCGTAACAACCATTCCCCACGAATTACATGAAGTTCTATGCAACCAACATTTTGATCCCATTCTCTCAACCCTAATAATATAAATTATTAAGACTATTTAATTATTTGATGATGTCTTAAGAATGAATCAATCAAATTAAGTTAAAAGTTGATTTGTTTTTGTTAACTAGCATATAAATTTTTATATACTTAGTGAACGTTATGACACTTGTTAACAAATTTGATTACCTGTTAAAAAAAAGTATTAATTATAAATTTATATACTAAAGCATCCAACACTAATAAAAATTTAAGATGGATTTTTTTTTTGAGCTGAATTGATTGATGGGTGATTAGGGAATAATATGAATAATAGCACAGATGAACCTCTCACTTATCTTTCATTTAATATGATAAATGACTTTTCAACTTCACAAAGCCATCACTTAATTACGGGCTTAGGCAGTCTAGTATAGAGGTTACAACTTAATAGCTTGGACGAACCTAATGGTGTTTTCCATTTAAAGAATTTGGCTGTTTGAACTTGGCAAAGTTTCAAAGTTGGCAAGCCAACCCTGCAGTTGGCGGTTCACTATCTTTGGCCTAATTGTGGATTGTCCCACGGATTTATGGAAGAAATTTAAACCCTGTAAAACGCGGCTACTGACTTGTATCACGTTGGTCAATGGTGTGTTTCATGGTCATACATCATCTCTATGGACGGCTAGATGGGTCAAATGACTGTTATATAAACAAGTGGGAGCGTATCCATAGTAGGCAAAAAAAAAATGATGGAGCATTTGAAATGTGATTTGAAGTGCTTAAGCAGGGATATCCTAGCTGATATCATGGCTCGACTAGATGGTTCAACCCTGGCCTCAGCTGCCTGCACATGTTCTGACCTTCGAGGCATAGCTCGAAACCAAAGGTTATGGAAGCAATTGTGTAATTCCACATGGCCTTCCACTGCACTCGACGAAGCCCAACACCTTATTTCATCATCAACGGATGGTTTTCGCAGATTCTATGCTGATTCTTATCCTCTTATTTCGAATGATCACAAAGATGCCAACAATTACTTTCCTATACAACCAACCCTTATTTCCCCGTCTAATTTTGCTTTGTTTATAGATGTTTATTATAGAGAAAAATGTACTACTTCCAGTGTCTTAGACGGCATACCAATGGAAACCGATTTCGGCCAAGATGATGACACAACAACTGGTCTTATGAGTTGGGTATTGAACTGTCCATTCAAAGTGGTACCCTCAGATATTAATGATGAAGATATCGAAGACGGTGACGATGGACATGACTTCATATCACTTGTGGGAAAAGCAGATGATCGTTGCAATGAACTAAAAGAAGGGATTCGATTAAGTTGGGTGTTATTAGACAAGAAGAGAGGAAAAGCTGGAAATCTATCAAGCTGGAAGCCATTGTCGGTGAAGAAAATATGGGCTTCCAATGGTGACTATATTCTACATTTTGGGTGCATTATCCCAGTCCAAGAGAGACTACAACTGCCTCACAACTTGGCCAAGTGTCTTATAGTGGCAAGATGCAACATAGAGGAAAAACATGGGTATTTGAGATCGAAAGAGGTTAGTATGCACATTGAGGACACTAGTGGAGCATATGTAAATGGTGGCAAGAGTTTAATCATCTTAAACCAAGCTCTATATTGCTCGCGAAGTAATAATCGTCATGCTGTTAAAAAGGGTTACATACAATTTGAGGGACGAAAGCAAGAGATTATAAGGAAAAAGAAGCTCGAAGAAACCATGGCTGATTGGCTTTGTATATCTTTTGAAGTAGTAATCCTCTTAATTTTAGGGTACCGAATTTTACCCATTTATTATATGGTCCAATGACAACTTAAGTAACCATTGCAAAGCACACTGTTTCTAGGACAAATAATTATTCATGTTAAACTGTGTTTTAACTTGTTTCATCAATTACAGACTGTTACGATGTTGCAATCCACAACCTTTGACAAATCAAAATGAAAATTTGAGAGTTTCCCAAGTTAAATGATGTTGATGGGTTTGGTCCAGCCTATGGATTTGGGCACATATATAGGATTGAATTGGGTACGGCATACTTATTGGAGAAGAGGGTATCCATTTTAAGTAGGGTTTAATGAGAGGCTCATTCTTCGTAATGGGCTGATAAATTTAAGAATATATCTATATTATATTTATACATCTATACTATACTAATAGTAACCTAAAAATGTTAGATGTGGCGTTTTTAAAAAATATATATATGTCAGAGTGGAAATTATTTTCAAAAATTAAAAAATTAAATATTCTAAAAATTAAAAAAATTAATATTAAATGTATTAAAAGTTCAAGAAATCTATAAATATATATATATATGAAAATTTGTTAAAAAGTGTAAATTATAAAATATTATTAAAAATTTCAAAAAGAAATTAATATCTGTAAAAAATTATTAAAATTTTGAAACCATTCATTTTCAATTCACACCCAAACTAGAAACCGAGTTCTACTAATTAAAACCCATTGGTTTAACTTTGTGATTTCATTATGATTAGTAAATAGAAGGAAAACCTACTTGAAAAAGAGAATGTCGTGGTCAGTCAAAATAAAAAGAATGAAGAAGGAAATAGGGCTTTTTTAATAAAAATAACCTTAAAAAATTAATTAATTATTTAAATAATCTATTTTTTTGATAAAATATGAAAATAACTTAAAATCTACAGTAAAAGTTAGTGGAGTCAAAGTGTTCGGTGCTATCAACATGTCACGTCAGCAATCTACATTAAAAAATTATTTTTTTTGTGGAGCCATTTAAAATAACGCCACTTGTATAAAAACTAAAAAAATACTGTGATTTTTAAAACTAGAAGGGAGACTTTAAAAATTTTACTTTTTTCGTGGTGGAGCCAAATAAAATAAAGCTACCAAATTTCAAAAAAATTTCTTGACACCCTATTAGCTATTTCCCTATTCAAAGTTTCAAACAGTTTGGGCAAATTTTTTTTTTCTTGTCAGATTCTTTGTTTTGTTTTATTGCTTTTTTCTTCTTTATTTATTTATTTATTTACTTTCTTTAAGTTTTTTATTTGTCCTTATTTATTTTATTTATTTGTTTATTATTGATTTTAAAAAATTTGAAATGTATATTTAAAATGTTTTATAATATTTTTTTAAATTTTAAATATATATTTTTGAAATTATTTTTTAAAATTCTAAATATTATTTTTTTAATTTTAAATATATTTTTTAATAATATAAAACATTTAAATGTTTTAAAGATATGATCTTTCAAATTTATTATTAGCTTTATAATATTTTAAATGTATATTTTAAATTTTAATTATTTTTAAATCTACATATAATTTTTTAAATTATGATTTTTTAATTATTTTTAAATATATTCAAACCTTTTTTAAATTCTATTTAAAATTTTAAAAAATAATATTTTATTAAAAATTGAAATTTGAATTAATTAAAAAAATAGAAAAATATTTGTTAAAAAAGGATTTATTTGTTAAAAAATAACTTTATTTAATATATATATTAAAAAGTAAAAATTTAAATTAAAAAATTTAAAAATATGTTATGACTGGTCACATCGTGTCAATGATATCGACAATGTGACCAGTCATAAACCTAAATATTAATTAAAAAAAAGATAAATGTTATATAAGGTGGGATTTGGTCCCCCTTATAAGGAAGGAAGAAAAGGGAAAAAAAGTAAGTTCTTTAAAATTTTATTTTTTATTTTTATATTTTATAGTTATTGTAATATAGTAGTTAATTATATTGTATTTATGTTTTTTTATATTATGTAGATATCAAAATGTCTTCTGGAGCAAATATGAATCACACTTCAACGAGGATCAACGAAACAATAAAATTAATTATAAATTAAATAAAAAATCATTTTAGTTTCTCCTTTTTTCTTGCTAATCGCTACTCTGCTCAACGTATTTTGATTACATGAAACTGATCTCTATTTAGTTTTTATTATTCATTTTTAACTATTTTCTTGCGTGAAATTAATCTGTACGTGTTAGTTATAATTTTTTAATTTTAGTATACATTCATAAATTTATATATTAATTTTTTAATATGAGGACCTTTTTGCTTAATTTTACTATTTACTGTGTTTGGTTCTATTTGTGGGGTACAAAAAAGTTATATTTGTCTTTAACGAGTAATTTTTTTTTATAAAAGTTCTCATATGTAAGATAAATTTTCGAGTTTGAATATACCTAGTTTATATTATATGTAAAGCTTTATGTATTATTATAGATATCAATTCAATAAAAATAAGTTTTTTTTTATTTTTATATTTACCCATACCACCTATAGTTTTTTAGGACATTATTATTATTTTTATGTACTTTTTTGTAGTTATATAGTTGCCTTTAGTTTTAATGCTTAACTATGATTAGGACATAATAATCACATTTGATTTCTACGTGTTATTATTAATATTTTATGACAAATCTTCATTCTATTATTAATATATTATTACTTATTTAATTTAACTTAAATAAAAAATACTTAGAATGACTACGTTGGTATAGTATAAGTGTGATGTTTTTATTTTCTCAACCTTTCAATTTTACTCTTCAATATATAATTTTATGTTTAAATTATATAGATAATTGATTTATCATATTTTTATAAAAAACTTACCATACAGGATGGGTATCGAGTTTTGAGGTCGCAGTTTAATTTTCTCAAGTATGATCCAGACGAGTGGATCATGCCATACTTATAGTTGGCGGGATTTGGGGACGTCGCATTGATCCAGAGGTTTGACTGAGGGCAAACTTAATATCCGCCTAGGTTGAGCAGTGGTGTACAGAGACCCACACCTTCATTATGCCATGCAGGGAGTGCACTATCACATTGGAAGACGTCGCTATGCAACTTGAGTTACGAGTTGACGATGTTGTGGTCACGAGTCGAAGTAAAGTGTTGAAACCTTTAGTACTATGCCATAGATTGCTTGGACGATCCCCTAGTGATGGGGAACAAAATTTCACATGCTTGACATTGGCGTGGTTGAGAGCAAATTTTAAGGAGTTATCGAGCACTGCCACTAAGCACGAGGTGATGTGTGTTGCTCGAGCTTATATTATACAGCTGATCGGGGGTACTTATGCCGAACAACACGTCTAATAGGGTCCACTTAAAGTACTTGCCTCTATTGGAGGATTTTTCTCGTGCCGGTAGTTACAATTGAGGTTCGACAGTGTCGGCCATATTGTATTATGAGCTTTGTCGAGCAACAAAACTTGGGGTTAGTAACATGGCTGGTTGTTTGGGTCTGCTACAGTCTAGGGCTTTATACATGATGCTATTTCTAGCGGCTGTTAGGCACCAACCATATTCGTGGCCACTTATAAATAGGTAAAAACAAAATTATACTTAACATTTAACGACTCATAAGTGTGGATAATATTTTCCAAAGTTTAATTACTAACGTGTTTGTTTCGACTTTAAATGGGCCACGTCTTCGGGAATTGGTGTGAGCCAAACATTAATCATTTACCGCCAAATGATAGAGGCGTACATTAGAGAGAAAGTAATATATAAATATGGTTTAAGTAACGTTGATTTAACTTATCCACTTGCAGTATGTGATGTGACTTGACTCATTATGTTCTATTGTGAAAATCTTATGGATGCCGCATTCTGCATTGAACATTGCAACCCTTATTCCTTAGTGGGTTCACGCTGACGCCCATATGTGGTGCATTAACACGTCGATGCTCAACTTCTCAATCGTTGAGTGGTACAACGGTGATCGAGTTATGCGACAGTTTGGGTGTAGACAATTTGTGGCAGTCGAGCCACAACAATTTGCTGATGTCCACAGTAAGGCCATGAGGGGGAAAAATACAACAGATTGGAGCGTGGAACATCAATATTATGTAGCACTATGGATGCCCGGTACGACAGGTGGCCTGAGATGCACTCCTGCATGTTTGACTTCAGTCCCTCGACTGAATACATGCAGTGGTACATGACTCGATGGCGTGTTATTTATATTGTGGACAACTTATGATAGTACCGGATCACGGCTACAGACGTGGAAATCAACCTATGGGGGAGCTAGAGGATTAACATATGGTGGAGCCTGACTCGGAGGACCAACTTTTGAACACATCGGACCAATGGGTTGACAATTTTTGTGATGAGTCGCAGAGCAGTTCATGTCACCTAGACATTGGCCGTTCAAGTCCATATCACCCGGACATAGGCGGTTCAAGTTTATTTCAGTCAGAGCAACCACTGATATCATTTGATATGTTTGGTAATAACATGTACTCCACCCTACTTCAGGCCATGTTCGATCCAGTTGTCGATCCTCCTAATGTGTATAGTACACCCCAACGTCCACCTCGTCAATGAAGGCTCGTAAACCGTTATACCTCGAACGACAATACCACTCCCAGTTTTTTCTAATTTTGAGTTATGTAAATTTCAAGTGTTATGTAATATTTTTTGTATTGGTTTAGGGTTCCACAACTTATATATTAGTCTTTTTTTGTATATTTTATAATATATTTTAAAGTATTAAAAGTTGCAACTGTTAGTTCTAAATAAAAGCTTAACACTAAATAATACAAACTTTATTTCTCAAAGATCATAAAATGCAAACATCAGGTACAACATTTAATTTCTTTCAAACCGTGAAGATTGACCAGTGTAAATGTTTCCATAGAGACATTTGCTCCGGTTTTGGCCAACTGTTCTACATATGGTGCAACGCTTTGGATCGACTTGCATATCCATGTCGTTCCAAATCCTTATTTTTGTCGATTTACCTTTGACTCTCCTATGTAGTGACCGATCTGGCAACATCTCGAACGCAGGCGGTGTAACACCCCGAACCCGAGACCGTCACCGGAGTCGAACACAAGGTGTTAACAAACTTTAAAAATTTTCCAGACACTGCCAATCTGCGTAATAGTCGCTTTAAAAATCATATCTTGAGTTCAGAAACTCGGAATCCAGTTCCGTAAATTTTCCCTGAAACTAGACTCATATGCACATCTACATATTTTTTTGTATAATTTTTGGTTGGGCCAATTAGTACAGTTTATTAGTCAAAGTCTCCCATGTTACAGGGATCGACTACCCTGACCTTTGCGCATTACAACTTGGATATCTCCCTGTACAGGGCTTCAATACTGATGCCGTTTGTTTCTATAGAAACTAGACTCAGAGAGGAATCTATACATATATGGCTTGACTCCTAATTATCTCTGGTTAATTTATAATGAATTTCCAAAGTCGGAACAGGAAATCCAGAAACCGTTCTGGCCCTGTCTCACAAGAACCTGAATATCTCTTAACATACTGTCCGTATGATTGTTTCGTTACTTTCCTATGAAAATAGATTCATCAAGGTTCGTTTACATAATTTATTCACTATTTAATTCCATTCCTACTATTTTTAGTGAATTTCCAAATCTACATCACTACTGCTGTCAGCATCTGCCTTTAAGGTAGACTTTACCTATTTCATAGTTTCCATGATTCAACTAGCCCTTTTTGCATAAGTAGCACAATTTATGATAGTGATTAACCATTCCCATGGCCAATCCTTGTCAAGCCTATCCACACCTCTCCATAACCATATCCATACCAAATGATTATAACATTACACTCAAACATATATAAGCCATTTTCGCATGGCTATCCAAAATTATACAAGTCCGAAGGGTCCATGACCCACAACAAACGGGTAGTCCTATACATGCCATTTCGAAGTTCAACCAAAATTGTACCAAAAGGGGGGGCTTTGATAGTGTGGGCGACTTCGACTTCAAAATCCCGAGTCCGATAGCTGGAGAACCAAAATCTATAAAATAGAGGATCAAAGAAACGGAGTAAGCAATTTATGCTTAGTAAGTTTTGAGCAAGGAATTCTAGCACAGCAAAAGTATAGCATTCATATAGCTAAACGAATAATTTCATATGCACAAATTTTCGATATCATACTTGCTTCACATTACCAACCCTTATGTACATACACAAAAGATCAACTTAGCCAAAGGCCGGTAGCTCGTTTATCAACTGAGCGAATACTTATTTGTAAGGGCTCAACTAAATTCAAGCACATACGAAACATACCTCAATGTTGGGATGTTTCTAGAGTATTTACTGAAATTTTTACAGCAAGATCATTCATTCCCAAATCACGTACCTTCGGAATTTAACCGGATATAGCTACTCGTTCAAATGCCTTCGGGACATAGCCCGGTTATAGTAACTCGCACAATTGCCTTCGGGACTTAACCCGGATTTAGTAACTCGCACAAATGCCTTCGGGCTTAGCCCGGAATTAGTATCTCGCACAAATGCCTTCGGATCTTAGTCCGGATATGGTCACTTAGCACAAAGCCTTCGGGACTTAGCCCGGACATCATTCAAATAACCATGCACATTTAACAATAAATCATGGCACATTCGTATTTCGTTTTCGTTAGTAAAACTCAAACACAAGACATTTATCATTCTTGCAATTTCGGCTCAATAGCCACACAAAGAGCATGATTTTAATTTGCTTAAAACATGATCTAATCAAATCATAATTTAAGCTCTTTTACTCAAGAACTTACCTCGGGTGTTGTCGAACGATTCCGATAGCTATTCGACCACTTTTTCCTTCCCTTTATCGGATTTAGTTCCCCTTTGCTCTTGAGCTTAATTAAGCAAATAAATTGATTTAATCATTTGAGCATCGGAAAGAGGAACACAAGGCACTTAGCCCATTTTTATACATTAGACATTAAAGTCACATATGTACGGAATCATGAATCAAACTCAACATTTTAGCTAATTTTTCCCCCTTGGCCGAATTTTCTAAGCCAAGACAAAAGCATCAATATGCTTGCCTCTAACCGAATACATGCAACACCAATCTCCTTCCTATGGCCGAATATGCATGTCTATGTTGGGGCCGATTTCAACACTTAATACATTCTACAAGTATGGTCACTTGTATTGACTAAACACCCTTTTGTTTCAAGTTCAAAACTTGGCTAATACACACATATATACACTAGTAAAGCATCCTCTCCCTTTCCATCAATTTAACACATGCATTACTCATTAATATACAAAAATTATATTCGGCCTTAGCACATAACTTGCTAGCCGATTCTTCTCCATCTAGCAACCAATGCACATATGTGCTCACTCAAAAATGCTAAAAAGAAGATTCAAGAATCATCAATCCACCATCACATGCATCATTAACAAGCTTCATATTTAGCATGCAATGGCATTAACACAAAATCTACCTAGGCCGAATATCATCCCCATGACATAGCAAAGATTTGAACCATGGGCTAATTAGAATCGTTGTACATTTTCGTACCATGCCACCAAAACCAACGTTTCGAATCGTTGTACATTTTCGTACTCCTCGGGTGAATTGACATTCGGCTACAATGGGCTTCGTTCAGAATCATCGAAATGAGTCCCGAATTCCTTGGAACGCACAAACGACTTCTGAACCTCAAACAATCATCATCATCAATTTGAAACTCCGATTCCTTGTTCGGAACACACTCAGCCCGTTTTGCAACCAATTCATCATCAACCTTCTGGGCTTCACGAATTTGATGAATCAATAATGGTTTGGCTTTTAATTCAGCTACTAACACATTGTCGGGTAGAACAGACAAGTGCACATTCATCGCTCGAAAAACAAACAATGATTTCCGGCTTAAGGCGTCCGCAACCACATTAGCCTTTCCCGGGTGGTAATCAATGACAAGCTCGTAATCTTTCAACAACTCAAGCCAACGTCTTTGTCGCAGATTTAAGTCTCTTTGAGTCATCAAATATTTGAGACTTTTGTGATCCGAAAATACATGGCACTTTTCACCAAATAAGTAATGTCGCCATATTTTTAAAGCAAATACGATGGCAGCTAGTTCAAGATCGTGGGTCGGATAATTTTTCTCATGTGGCTTTAATTGTCTCGACGCATAGGCCACCACTCGACCTTCTTGCATCAATACGCAACCCAACCCAAGTAGGGATGCGTCACTATAAATGACAAACTCTTTGCCTGATTCGGGTTGCACTAAAATTGGAGCTTCAGTCAAATAAGTTTTTAGTTGATCAAAACTTTTCTGACATTTCTCCGTCCATTCGAACTTAACATCCTTTTGAAGTAGCTTCGTCATTGGTGTGGCTATCATCGAGAAACCTTTGACAAATTGTCGGTAATAACCGGCGAGCCCCAGGAAGCTCCGAACTTCGGTAATATTTCTTGGAGGCTTCCAGTTAAGTATGGCTGAAATTTTGCTCGAGTCAACTCGAATACCCGATGAAGATACCACATGACCCAAGAAGCTAACCTCTCTTAACCAGAACTCACACTTACTGAACTTAGCATATAACTGCTTATCCCGCAAAATTTGCAACACTAGTCTCAGGTGCTCAGCATGTTCGGTCTCATCTCTTGAATAGACCAAGATGTCATCAATGAACACAACTACGAATCGATCCAAATATCGTCTGAAGATCCGATTCATCAAATCCATAAATACCGCAGGGGCATTAGTGAGCCCAAACGGCATCACTAAGAACTCGTAGTGACCATATCTCGTTCTGAAGGCAGTTTTGGGTATGTCCGAATCTCGAATTCGCAACTGATAATAGCCCGATCTCAAATCTATTTTTGAGAACACTGAGGCTCCCTTCAGTTGGTCGAACAAATCATCGATACGCGGTAACGGATATTTTTTCTTTATCGTCACTTTATTCAGTTGACGATAGTCAATGCACAACCTCATGGTTCCGTCCTTCTTTTTCACGAACAATACTGGTGCACCCCAAGGTGAGAAACTTGGTCGAGCAAAACCTCTATCCATCAATTCTTGCAACTGAGCTTTCAACTCTTTTAACTCGGTTGGTGCCATACGATACGGAGCCATCGAAATCGGCGTAGTCCCAGGTACAAGCTCAATACCAAACTCTATCTCCCGAGCAGGTGGTAAACCCGGTAATTCTTCAGGAAAAACATCCGGGTATTCACAAACCACCGGCACAGATTCGGGTTTCTTTTCTAATTCTTTGTCATCAAGTACATACGCAAGGTATGCTTCGCACCCTTTTCTTACATATTTCTGGGCCAACATTGAGGATATTACAGCTGGCAACCCATCCAAGTCCGTAGACTCAACTCGGATTACTTCGTTATTTGCGCACCTCAATTCAATCGTCTTGCTTTTCCAATTCACAACCGCATAATGCACGGTCAACCAATCCAACCCGAGAATAACATCAAATTCATTAAACGGCAAAAGCATCAAGTCCACCGGAAAACAGGAACCTCGAATTACTAGGGGACATTTCTTACACACTTTTTCGACAAGCACGTAACGACCCAAGGGATTTGACACCCGAATTACTAACTCAGTAGACTCAATAGGTAAAGTCTTACTGGATGCTAAGGTTTCACATATGTAAGAATGAGTAGAACCGGGGTCAATCAAAGCAATTACATTAGTATCAAAGAGAGTAAAAGTACCGGTAATAACATCAGGCGAAGAAGCATCCTCGCGGGCACGTATAGCATAAGCTCTAGCAGGCGCACGAGCCTCGGATCTGGTCGTAGCATCTCTAGATCCTCTCTGACCACCACTAGCATTTCCCATATTTCCAGATGGTCTACCTCGAGCAGTGGTAGCACCCGGTTTCCCACTCTGATTTACATTCTGTTCAGACAACCTCGGGCAATCTTTAATGAAGTGGTCAACTGATCCGCACTTGTAACAGGAGCGGTCAGGGAATCTACAACTCCCCGAATGCCATTTACCGCAATATCGACATTTCGTTCTGTCTCGACGTTCATTCCCAACACTGGCGACCGAAGTGCCTCGTGTACCCACAGGGGGTCGATCACGATCTCGTCTAAAAAGGCCCGAAGTGCCTCTCGACCAGCCCACATCATCTCGAAATTTCTTCGATGCCTGTTGAAGAGGCTTTCCCGAAGATCTTTTACGAAACTCTCCAGTTCCCACATCAACTTTTTGTTTTTCTTTTCTAAGCTCTTCGGCTTTACAAGCTCGCTCGACAAGTACTACGAACTCTCGTATTTCAAGAACGCCAACGAACATTTTTATATCTTCATTCAGCCCATCCTCGAAGCGTTTACACATGATAGCCTCAGACGAAACACATTCCCGAGCGTATTTGCTAAGTCTAACAAATTTTCGCTCGTAATCAGTAACCGACATGGAACCTTGCTTAAGCTCAAGAAATTCCTTCCGTTTTTTATCAACAAATCTCTGACTGATATACTTTTTCCGAAACTCAGTTTGGAAAAACTCCCAAGTTACTTGCTCTCGGGGCACAACAGAAGTCAGAGTACTCCACCAATAGTAGGCAGAATCACGTAGCAAGGAGATAGTACACTTTAGGCATTCATCGGGTGTACAAGATAGCTCATCGAGTACCCGGATAGTGTTGTCCAACCAAAATTCAGCTTGCTCGGCATCGTCGCTATCCGTAGCTTTAAATTCAGTAGCCCCATGTTTTCGGATTCTGTCAACTGGGGGCTTATTTGACCTTATTTGGTCAGTTACCGGAGGTATTGTAGGTGCGGGGGTTGTATTAGTCGGGAAGGGAGGTTGTGGAACAGCCGTATTAGTTCGAATGTATTGGTTGAACCAATCATTCATCACGCTATAGAAAGCTTGTCTAGCTTCATCATTTGGGTTACTAGCATTAGGTTGAGAGTCCACCGGTGCTGTCCCTTGTGCGGGAGCAGGCGCTACACTCTCAAGATCATCAGCTACCGCTCGGTCGGGATCGGGATCCATTATTATAAATAAACACATTTGCAAATGTCAGAAATCACCACACTATCAAATAATCACATAAAATGGCATGTATAGCTAGACCCAACGCATTACGGTAGTCCTAGAATCGACTAAACCTGGCTCTGATACCAATCAAATGTAACACCCCGAACCCGAGACCGTCACCGGAGTCGAACACAAGGTGTTAACAAACTTTAAAAATTTTCCAGACACTGCCAATCTGCGTAATAGTCGCTTTAAAAATCATATCTTGAGTTCAGAAACTCGGAATCCAGTTCCGTAAATTTTCCCTGAAACTAGACTCATATGCCCATCTACATATTTTTTTCTAGAATTTTTGGTTGGGCCAATTAGTACAGTTTATTAGTCAAAGTCTCCCATGTTACATGGATCGACTACCCTGACCTTTGCGCATTACGACTTGGATATCTCCCTGTACAGGGATTCAATACTGATGACGTTTGTTTCTATAGAAACTAGGCTCAGATAGGAATCTATACATATATGGCTTGAATCCTAATTGTCTCTGGTTAATTTATAATGAATTTCCAAAGTCGGAACAGGAAATCCAGAAACCGTTCTGGCCCTGTCTCACAAGAACCTGAATATCTCTTAACATACTGTCCGTATGATTGTTTCGTTACTTTCCTATGAAAATAGATTCATAAAGGTTAGTTTACATAATTTATTCACTATTTAATTCCATTCCTACTATTTTTAGTGAATTTCCAAATCTACATCACTGCTGCTGTCAGCATCTGCCTTTAAGGTAGACTTTACCTATTTCATAGTTTCCATGATTCAACTAGCCCTTTTTGCATAAGTAGCACAATTTATGATAGTGATTAACCATTCCCATGGCCAATCCTTGTCAAGCCTATCTACACCTCTCCATAACCATATCCATACCAAATGATTATAACATTACACTCAAACATATATAAGCCATTTTCGCATGGCTATCCAAAATTATACAAGTCCGAAGGGTCCATGACCCACAACAAACGGGTAGTCCTATACATGCCATTTCGAAGTTCAACCAAAATTGTACCAAAAGGGGGGGGCTTTGATAGTGTGGGCGACTTCGACTTCAAAATCCCGAGTCCGATAGCTGGAGAACCAAAATCTATAAAATAGAGGATCAAAGAAACGGAGTAAGCAATTTATGCTTAGTAAGTTTTGAGCAAGGAATTCCAGCACAGCAAAAGTATAGCATTCATATAGCTAAACGAATAATTTCATATGCACAAATTTTCGATATCATACTTGCTTCACATTACCAACCCTTATGTACATACACAAAAGATCAACTTAGCCAAAGGCCGGTAGCTCGTTTATCAACTGAGCGAATACTTATTTGTAAGGGCTCAACTAAATTCAAGCACATACGAAACATACCTCAATGTTGGGATGTTTCTAGAGTATTTACTGAAATTTTTACAGCAAGATCATTCATTCCCAAATCACGTACCTTCGGAATTTAACCGGATATAGCTACTCGTTCAAATGCCTTCGGGACATAGCCCGGTTATAGTAACTCGCACAATTACCTTCGGGACTTAACCCAGATTTAGTAACTCGCACAAATGCCTTCGGGCTTAGCCCGGAATTAGTATCTCGCACAAATGCCTTCGGATCTTAGTCTGGATATGGTCACTTAGCACAAAGCCTTCGGGACTTAGCCCGGACATCATTCAAATAACCATGCACATTTAACAATAAATCATGGCACATTCGTATTTCGTTTTCGTTAGTAAAACTCAAACACAAGACATTTATCATTCTTGCAATTTCGGCTCAATAGCCACACAAAGAGCATGATTTTAATTTGCTTAAAACATGATCTAATCAAATCATAATTTAAGCTCTTTTACTCAAGAACTTACCTCGGGTGTTGTCGAACGATTCCGATAGCTATTCGACCACTTTTTCCTTCCCTTTATCGGATTTAGTTCCCCTTTGCTCTTGAGCTTAATTAATCAAATAAATTGATTTAATCATTTGAGCATCGGAAAGAGGAACACAAGGCACTTAGCCCATTTTTATACATTAGACATTAAAGTCACATATGTACGGAATCATGAATCAAACTCAACATTTTAGCTAATTTTTCCCCCTTGGCCGAATTTTCTAAGCCAAGACAAAAGCATCAATATGCTTGCCTCTAACCGAATACATGCAACACCAATCTCCTTCCTATGGCCGAATATGCATGTCTATGTTGGGGCCGATTTCAACACTTAATACATTCTACAAGTATGGTCACTTGTATTGACTAAACACCCTTTTGTTTCAAGTTCAAAACTTGGCTAATACACACATATATACACTAGTAAAGCATCCTCTCCATTTCCATCAATTTAACACATGCATTACTCATTAATATACAAAAATTATATTCGGCCTTAGCACACAACTTGCTAGCCGATTCTTCTCCATCTAGCAACCAATGCACATATGTGCTCACTCAAAAATGCTAAAAAGAAGATTCAAGAATCATCAATCCACCATCACATGCATCATTAACAAGCTTCATATTTAGCATGCAATGGCATTAACACAAAATCTACCTAGGCCGAATATCATCCCCATGACATAGCAAAGATTTGAACCATGGGCTAATTAGAACTCAAGCTAGCAACTAAAAACATGCATGAATCTCAAGGCACAACCTCAAACATACCTTGATCTAGATACAAGTATGGCCAAACCTCCTCCTAATCCTCTTCCAAACCAAACATGAAGCAAGAACTCCTTCCTCCTTCCTTTGAATTTTCGGCCAAATGAAGATGAAAAAGGATGAACAAAATTTTCTCTTTTCTTTTCTTTAACTCACGGCAATGGGAGGGGGGGAACAACTACACACTTTTTTTTTTGTTTTCATCATATTCCCTTTCATTATTTTATGCCCATGCTCCTTATTTTATTTTTTTCCACCCATGATGCACTAACACAACATGTCTATGACATGTCTTGCCCATCACACTTGGTCTACCATGCTTGTCATGGCCGGCCACTACTAGTTAGGGGGGAATTTGACATGCAAGTCCCCCCTTTTTATTTCATGCTCTAATAGGTCCTTATGCTTCGACCTATCACATTTCAAAAATGTCGCACATAAGTCCTATTGACTAAATTCACATGCAATCGACTAAATCGAAGCTTGAAATTTTCACACATTCATAATTACATATTCTAGACAATAAATATCACATTCAAACATTTCGGTGACTCGGTTTAGCGGTCCCGAAACCACTTCCCGACTAGGGTCAATTTTGGGCTGTCACAGGCGGTTGCACTTCCCATGACGATACATCCCTTAATACGGGGAACTCATTACCCCAAATATGCAACATACGTTCAAGTGTGTACACATCGTTGACATATTGTTTGACATTCAAACTGTAGGTAGCACATGTTGCAACCACATACGCAAACGGGTACCGTAGTGTTTGGAACATCCCGCACTCACACAGCCTGTTTCAGAGATCAATTTATAAGATCGTGGCGGGATCCTCGACTGACGATCGATATACATTGTCACTCGAAAAGTTTCCAAATTTCAAGAATATAGTTCTGCATTCATTGACCTAGCCCTTTGAGCGTTCTCTTTCATGGCATCCCTAATTTTTTTCGACGTGCACGTGTTCTGCCTCTAACTTTTTTGCTTGTTTCAACCCATTTTTGGCATTAAGGTTGCTAGCCTGTAAAATGTGGCTGAAAAAATCGTTGAAATTGGCAAGTGACGCATACGCCTCAAAACGGAGTTAACAGTCTCAACGAGGTTAGTTGTCATATGACCATACTGATACCCCTCGTCAAAACATTGAGTCCATTACCACAGCTCCATGCTACCCAACCACTATCTGAGAGTAGGTTTGGACCCCGCCATATCAGTCTCTAACCTCGCCAACTTATGTATGAATCAGTGTGCTTCTAGCTCGTATCCTACGTATGTATTCCAATAAAATACGTTACCATCCCAGTTAGGAAATAGACTCGAAATATTTACAAATACAAATTTAAATACGATATTTTTACCCATGTTCACAATTCATTTACGCCAGTCTTTATTCTTGTACTCATTGTGGAAGTTGACATTGATGTGACGAATACAATAGACAGACCTCCATGGAACCTCGGATTGCCGAATCGCAGCAACAAGACCCTTCGATCTATCAAAGATAATGCAAATGTTGTCTTGCATGACAACATGTCTCTGCAAGTTCCGAATGAAATATGCCCACGATTCGAAGTTCTCCAACTCCACGATGGAAAAAGCAATCAGTCGTATATTTTCGTTACCGTCTTGTGCAACTGTAATCAGAAGTATCTGCGTGTATTTTCCATAAAGCCATATTCCATCAACTTGCACTGGCGGTTTCAAGTGGGAGAAAGCCAGAATAGTCGATGGAAAACTCTTCTCCCCAGTTCCAATTGTCCATTAAGGCCTTTATAAGGCAACGTTTGCAAGTCCACGACAGTTCCTGGGATGTACTCCACCATCCCTGAAATCCAACCCTGAAGTTCAGTGTATGAGTCATCCCAATTGCCGTACAATTTTTGCATGGCCATTTGTTTCGCCCACCATGCTTTCCTGTATGACACTCTATACTGAAATCGAGCTTGCATGTCTGCAATCAATGTCAACACAAGAATGATTAGGCTATCTTTCACTAGTGGCATGATGCAGTTGTAAATACTTTTGGCATCCAATTTCTTGTGGTCTTGAGACATACGTACGACAATACATGTATGACGCCTTTCTAATTTTCGTATTTTCCACTGTTGAGTCCTCTGTATAAATGCAACTGAAACTCACCAACCACACCTAACGCCAGCTTTCTAACATTCCCCAACATATAATGTCAGTGTAGATTTGACAATCTTGTAATCAATTGACAACTTCATGCTGTATTATTTGATGGAAAACACACAGTCCGCCTTGTTCTTGAACTGTTGCCCAATGAACAACTCCTCAAACTGTAAATTTGACGCCAATCTATGAGCACGTACAATATCAACGTACTCAGGGAACTCGGATGCATATGCTGCATCTGGATCTATTTCAAAATGTTGTAACATCCCGATTTAGACCCTATTCGGAATTATTGTTTTGGGACCATGAATTCGAGTCAGAAAAATATTTAAAAATTATTTTGTGTTTATTATGTGTTAATTTATATCTGTGAAATTTTCATGATTTAATTTTGTCGTTTGAGTTCCCGATTTAATAAAAGGGCTTAATTATGTAAAATGAAAACTTGGTGGTTAATTATGAAAGGGTCGAATTGTTGTTTTCTTTTAAAATGGAGGTATTTATAATGCAATTAGACCATGATTAATTGAGTGGATGGTATTAACCATGAAATATAATGGTTTTGTATTAATTAATATAGGTTATAATTGTAAAATGTGTAATAATATATGAAATAACAAAACATAAAAATTAAAACATAGTTTCATAATACTTAGCTTTTGTCAAAACATAAAATAAAAGAAAAGAAACAAAGGTTCAAGGGTTCGACCATTGTTGGAACTTAATCAAGGTATGTAACTAGCTCAGTTTTTTTATAATTTTTACATTTTTGAGATCGTTGCAGTGTAATGTACAAAGCCCATGCTTGAATTTCTGATTTTGATGAATATTTTGAGTTATTCTATTGATGAATATTTGAGTTTTGTGATGTTAGTTGATGAAATACAAAAAATATGTTTTGGATTGATATGTTTTGTATTGGAATTTTTGATGATTTTGAGTAATAAGGCTTAATTGCAAAAATAAAAAATTGAGGGACTAAAATGTAAAATAAATGAAATTTATGGACTTGTATGAATACTAGGAACATTCGGCCTAAGCATGGTGTACTCAAATTTTGCATGTTTTGTGTTTTATGCAATTTGGACTAAATTATAAAAAGTGTAAAATGTCAATGGTAAAATGGTAATTTTCCCATTGATGTGTTTTTGGACTAAATTGAGTGAAAATATGTTTGAAATTAGTTTAATTTAAATATGTTTAGATCAAGAACCAAAGAAATCAGATTTGGATCGAAGAAAAACTAAAGTTGTCGACTAGTCGTCCCATTCCAATTTTCATCGTCCGAGGTAAGTTTATAAGCAAATAAATGCTGTTAATTTTGGATATATATAAGTTTAAAATTCTGAATCAAATTTTATGATTATATAAACATAATGACCGAATGTGTACATGCTTGAGAATTAAGGATTACGATTCGATTTGACTGAGTAACGACGTCCGAAAGCCCCGTACGAACCTTAGGAATAGCTAGGATACATATGTCATGACATAGGATCCGATATGTGTTTTCGTGTAAAACCACGTCTGGGACGTTGGCATCGATATGTGGTTACGTATAAGACCATGTATGGGACATTGGCATCGTATTTGATTCGTGTAAGACCTTGTCTAGGACAGTGGCATTAATATGAGATAGCATGTAAGATCACGTCTAGGACGTTGGCATTGTATGATATATGTGATTATCCGAGTATCCTATTCAATTCTGAATGGTTCAACGGGCAATATCAAGTTAAGATCGAATGTTAAATTGAGTTAAAATGCCAGGTATGTCCTAAATTAGTTGATTTGAAAGATTAGGTAAGTATATATTTGAGATGAACAAATAAATATGCATTATGAAAGTAAGAGTTATATAAGTTTATGAACTTATTTGTATTTGATCAAGTTAATATAATTAAATATCATTCATGTGATGGTATGAGTTTCAAGTATGAAAAATGTGTATCTGATTAAAGATTATTTGATTTGGTTTAGTTGATTAAATACAAATGTTCATTTGATTATTACTTTCTTATGACTTACTAAGCTAAGATAGCTTACTATGTGTGTATATGTTTTCATTTGTTTTATAGATTTCGAGATCTAGTTACGAGCTCGGGGATCGTCAGCAAAGTTTATCACATTATCGACTGTCTTCGGTATTTTATAAGCTGAATTTTTGAACTTATGACATGTATAGACTGAATTATATTTTGAAATGTTGGATTTGGGTTTATGTAATCATGAGCCATGTGAAAATGGCTTATTACTTTGTTAAGTTTGGATTTAATGCTTCGTTTTGATGATGGTCATGTTTGATTTTGGTGTTCGGCTATTGCGTATATGTATATATATATGTAAATCTTGGTTGATATGCTTTGATAAGGTTATGTTATGTGACATAATATTACTACTTATATGTGTATTCGGTTATGGCATAGGCTTGATATTAAAGTATATTTCATGGCACATATATATATGTGTGTGTGTGTGTGTGTGTGGGGTGTTTGGCTATATGGTTAGGTTTGATTATTAGATTAGTTGATGAATTATTAATTTGACAGAGGATAAATATATTATGGTAAGTATATTCCATGACATGTTTGAATGGTGTTTTGGTTATTTGAATTAGTCAAATATCGGTATGTATGACTTATAAATTAATTATGTTGATAAATTTATTATATGACATATATGTGATAGTGTTTAATCATAAAATTCGGCGTTGTGAAATGCTCAATGTGATGTATATATATATTGGTTTATTAAATGATATTTTGGCTTATTACAAAGTATAAAATTTGTATGAATTTTTGTGGTTAACTTTACTACTTGAATTGATAAGAAGAAAGTTGGTATGTGTAACTATCATAATTGGATTCGGCATCTGTACATTTAAATCAAGGTGAATTGATTTGATTTCATGAATATATTATATAAATGTTGTATTGGTTATGTGAATAGTTATTAAGTGAACTAAATGCATTATTATGTTCGGGTGGTAATAAATTTAGTTAATAGATTATGTCTATGAAGTCATTGGTTGTGAAATGATTAACTTTGTTTGATTAGAAAATGGTTTATTTAAGCTTGTGGTTGAATGGTATAATTTGTATAATATATATGATTAACCTTGATAGTCGAATATGTAGGCAAATGAATTGATTATGTATTTGCAATTTTTGTTATGATATTGGCATATACATTTTTGTATATTTGATTTAATAATTACATTTGAAATGGTTCGTAGTTGATTTAATATATGATGATTGACATAATGTTTCGTTTATAAGAAATGTTATATGCATATATAGTAATAGAGAAGAATGAAAGTTAACATTGAACAATACATATGTATTTGGCATGTTGCATATATTTTCAGCTAAAGTTTAGGTAAATGACCATATGAATATTAACTTGGTTTTTAACTTATATGTAACCTACAATATTTGATTTGATTTAGTATATGTTCAAATATGATGAATTAAAATTATTAATTTCTATGTGTATCCATGAATGTCAGAAAATTGTGTTTCGTTTGGTAATACCTCGTAACCCCTTTCCGACGACGGATACGGGTTAGGGGTGTTACATATGTCGTCCCCAGGTTCATTTCGTAAAATAATGTCACGACTCGGGTTACTGAATGAAGGGCTATGAACATCTTCAACCTCCTCCGGTCCTTCGTCATCGATATTGTCTGAAACCTCATCAACATTGGGGTCACTAAAATCTTCAACGTCTTGATTAGAATCTTCACCATTATTGATCATTTCTCTGACATAAGCCTTTGTGCTTATTATCACCTCCTGATATATTTCTAGACAGAAACCAGGAGTAGGGTTGTTATACAAACTCCCACCATAATTAGAATTTTTGGTATCTGCGACATCCCTTTACATTCTAATTGGTCTGTCCATCCAACATTTAGATCAAAGACAAATACGCGATGTTAACTTATTGGACTAACATTCTCAATAGACTCTAAGTCTACTAACTCAACAAATAATTCAACTGGTTAGGGGTTCTCACTCCCAGTCAACCACCATATTTCCATCATAGTGCCCAAGTCATCATCATCTAACAGCTACATCTCACAAAATTTGAATGGATCTGTAGAGATTGGAAACTTATAAAATAATTTGGACATCGCCATTCCACAATGGATAGCTATTTTTGCACTGATCTTCCTTTTCATTTCTGCTAGCTTCACATTTTTTTGAATCGCAAACCTACTCTTTGTCGACCTTGAAATACACAACCAACATCACCTTCTACAATTTCACCATAAAAAAGAACATACACCAAAAATACCTCATTATTCATCTTCAATAGATTTTTTGAACTCTCCTACTGAACATAACAATTTCACCATTCTATATATGCTAGAGAACCAAGAGGTGGAGCCATAAAGAATGGCTCCACCAAAATAAAATATTAAATATTAAATTTTTATATTAAAAAAATATAAAAAAAAGTACACTATAAAGTGATGGAGCCATTCTAAATGGCTCAACCAAATAAAAAATTAAATTTTAAAATTAATTTAAAAAAACGTTTGAATATATTTAAAATCAATTTTAAAATTAATAATTTTAAAAAATTATATTTAAAATTTTAAAAAATATTTAAAATATACATTTAAAATATTATAAAACAAATAATAAATTTGAAAGGTCAGATCTTTAAAAATAATATATTTTAAAAAATTAAAAAAAATTAAAAATATTATAAAAACACTAAAAATATTAAAAATATTTAAAACAAATTAAACATATTTAAAATTTAAAATATACATTTAAAATATTATAAAACTAATAATAAAATTGAAAGGTCATATATTTAAAATATTTAAATGTTTTATATTATTAAAAAATATATTTAAAATAAAAAAAATAATATTTAAAATTTTTAAAAATAATTTTAAATATATATATTTAAATTTTTAAAAAATATTATAAAACATTTCAAATATACATTTCAAGTTTTTTAAAATCAATAATAAACAAATAAATAAAATAAATAAGGACAAATAAAATACTTAAAAAAATTAAATAAATAAATAAGAAAGAAAAAAGTAATAAAACAAAACAAAGAATCTGCCGGGGAAAAAAATAAAAAATTTGCCTCAAAATAGTTTGAAACTTTGAATAGGGAAATAGTCAATAGGGTGTCAGGAAATTTTTTGAAATTTGGTGGCATCATTTTATTTAGGTCCACCAGAAAAAGGTAAAATTGCTAAAGTCCCCCATTTTATTTAGACAAGTAGTGTTGTTCTACATGGCTCCACCAAAAAATTAATTTTTTAATGTAGATTATTGATGTGGCATGTTGTTGGCGCTAAACACGTTGGCTCCACCTACTTTTACTATAGATTTTGGATTATTTTCGTATTTTATCAAAAAATAGATTATTTAAGTAATTAATTAATTTTTTAAGGTTATTTTTATAATAAAAAAAGCCAGGAAATATACCAGCATGCTGGTGTTGGTCTGACACTAGAGGAGGGGCTATTGAATCGACAGTGATGATGACCGAAAAGAGATTTTTTATTAAATTTTTTTATTTTTCAATATTTTTATTTTCTAAATAATTTATTGTAATTTTTTATTGAATCGACGGTGATCATGTCTTTGCCATTTTCGTTTATAAAAAATTGCTCACTCACTCCAATGTTAAACCACAAATCACATTATCAACTAAATTTCCAATGTAACTTGAAATATATCTTTCTTTGTGTTTTTGGTTATTGTTGCTATCTATAGCTTTGTCCTTACACTAGAAATAAGCTAAAATCTCATTCTACTAAATGTGTATTTATTGATTATAGTTTTTTTCATAAGGGTTATAAATGTTTGTCATCATTGACCAATAAAGTTGTTTTACTCATGTCATGTATTATTTGATGAACAAGTGTTCCCGTTCAAAGAATGCGATGGCTAATCTTTAGTTCTCGATCCACCACCATCACCAATTGTTATTTCCTATCTTAGCAAGCCTATTATGACTGTCCCTCCCAACCAACACCAAATGTCATGCCTACTACACAACCAAAACTTTCACAAACAACACCACTAATCAGTCCTTCTATTTCTCCTATCAACAACACCACTGTACATTCACCAATTTCCTTAATATCCAAACCACTTCCT
The DNA here is from genome assembly GCF_007990345.1 of Gossypium hirsutum. Classification (NCBI taxonomy): domain Eukaryota; kingdom Viridiplantae; phylum Streptophyta; class Magnoliopsida; order Malvales; family Malvaceae; genus Gossypium; species Gossypium hirsutum. The sequence continues at coordinate 42,409,451 of NC_053425.1, read as the reverse complement.
ACAATTCCAGGTGAACTTCCATCCCACCTAAACCAAAACACAAATGCTCAAAGCCAATGTCCCATGGTTACTAGATAAAAAAAAACTAGCAACTTAAAGCCTAAAGTCTTTCATACAACACTTATAACCATGTGCACATATCAAGAGGTAGCCAAGCAAGAAATTTGGCATCAAGTAATGTTAGAAGAAATAAATGTATTTATGGCCAATTGGACATGTGATTTAGTGTCAAGATCACATGTAACAAATGTGATCGATTGCAAATAGATTTATTACCTTAAAACCAATCCTGAGGATCTCTTGGTCATTATAAAGCCAAACTTGTGGCTTAAGAGTTTCATCAAAGACCAGGTATAGATTATGCTGAATCCTTTAGCCCTATCAACAAACCAAGCATGATTCATCTTGTCTTATCTATTGTTGTCCATTCTAGTTGGTCTGTTTGTCAACTTAACATATCTAATGCATTTTTACATGGGAGACTTGAAGAGTCGATTTACATGGAACAACCTTGGGGCTTCAGAGATCCCACCAAGCCATACCATGCATTTTCTTTAAAGAAGTATTTATATGGTTTGAAACAAACCCCACAAGCTTGGTATTTAAATCTTATATGGACCTTACAAAAAATTGGTTTCATAGGATCCAAAGCTAACAACTCTCTTTTGATCTATTCTTCCAAAAATAACATAGTTTACTGCCTTGTGTATGTTGATGATCTTACTTTGACAGGCTCAACAACTATTCTTTTTTAATAAATCATTTGACGACTTGGGTTAACTATTTCCCTTAAAGATTTAGGTTCCTTACCTTTTTTTTGTGTCAAAGTCACTTGGATACTTAATGAACTTAAGCTCTCTAAATCCAAATATATTTGTGATCTTTTGCAGTGTGTGAATATTCATGAAGCTACTCCTGTCTCTATGTCATCTTCTTCACACACAATATTAGCTACGAACGCTCCCAAAAACTTTAAAGATCCTACTTTATTTTAGCAAATGGTAGGTTCTCTTCAATATTTAGCTCTTACCTAACTTAACATAACCATGGCAGTCTATAAAGCAGCTCAATTCATGCACTCAACTTTTGTCAACCATTGACAAGTTGTGAAATGAATACTTTGATATTAAAAAAGTATAGTAGACCATGGTCTCCTAACCAAATTGTCACATTCTCCATTTGTTTTTGCTTTCTTTGATGTGAATTGGGGAGGTGAAAAAATTGACCGAAAAAGTACCTTGGTTTATGTTGTATTTCATGGCACTAATCTCATCCTAAGATGTTCGAGAAAAAAATAGTGGCTCGATCTAGAGCTGTTTAAGAATATCGTGCCTTAGCTTCGGTAGCCTTTGGGGTTTATTGGTTGTAATGTTTTCTTCAAGAACTTGATCGACCACTTCCTACCATATCAAAAATCTGGTGTGATAATGTCTCAACCACATATTTAGTTACCAATCTAGTTTTTCACTCTCGTTCATAATATCTTAAGCTTGACTGTCATTTTGTTCGAGATCAAGTTTGTCAAAAATATCTTCATGTGTCATACATTCCAACTGCTAACCAACTAGCTGATGTCTTAACCAAACCATTCTCCAAGCAACAGTTTCTTGATCTCAAGGTCCAACTGATGGTAGTTCCCCCCATTCGTTTGCATAGTGGGGGGCAAGGGCGTATTGAGGAGAATCATAACAGAGTATCTTAGTCAAATGTGTCATCCAACTTTTTTAGTGTTTTTTTAGTTGTAACTATTTTTGAATTTAAACTTAAGATTTTGTTGTACATTTCGAATTCAACCTCGGTTTTCTTGTCCTGGTTAATACCTTACTAATGGTAAATCATTTTGTGTGCCATTGTAGTAAACCTTGTTTCTCTTTAGGATACACTGAAGCTTAATGACTATTTCAATTTTGCATTGACAAAGTTATTCCACTAAGCCCTATGCAGAGTATAACGAGAAAATCAATTTCTATAAAGAATTACTACGATAATTCTTTACAGAATAATTTAAGAATAGTAGAGATGGATGTTAGAGTGTAATTTTTCATATATATTGAGAAGTTTTCCATAGGTTTTAATGACCTAATGTGCTTGTAAACTCATCTTTTGGTATCTGTAGGATAAAAAGAGAGTTGGAATCATTTGGAAGCTATATAGAGGTTTTTATGGACAAAATAAAGTTTGGGTATTTCATGGAGTAAGAAGAAAAGGTCGGAAAATAATGCGTGCTCACGACTTATGATTGGAAAAACAAGGATGCGCGAATTTTCTATAGTTTTCAACAAACCTCTATCTTTTAGGAGATAAGATTGGATTCTTACAAACCCTATTTTTAGGGATTGATTAGGATTTTATGGGATACTTTTAAAAGGGGTTTTGACATAAAGAGAGGGGACGAGGAGAGCGAAAAAGAAAATAGACGTCCTTCATGTTTTTGGTTGTTTTTCTTCTCTTCATAGATTGTTAAAATTTTCATTCTATTCAAGGTTTTATCAAAGTTTTTGATTCATTAAACTGTGAGATTACTGTTCTTCATGCTTGTGGATCCTTTAATATTTTTACATCTCCTGTTCTTCATATTATTATTGATTCAAGAATTGCATGAACTGGCCACTCTTTAATTTGTCCATATAATATACAACAAATTAAGATCTTCTCATCCATAATTATGGGTAGGTTTTAATCTGTGTGGTGAATAACTTAGGTTATAAAGGTGTAAATTCTACATTAAATTATCCGCGTTGGTGTGAGATGATCGGCTAGATTTGGGTCTCTCTAAATCATAAGGCTGTTGGTAGATTAAATCCTAGGAGCATCTCCGTGATACTGTCTCAAGTAGATATAACCAATTTATTCTAGAAGTTCATAAAATTATATGCAAAATCAATGATCAATCTGTGAATTGAAAAACTACAATTTCCCTTGGCTGGATATTTATCAATCCTTGAATTCTCCTAAAATTTACTATTATGACTGCATTCTTTGTCATTAGTTTTTATTTCAATTTAAACTATTGAACCCCATTCAATTTTATTTTTTCGTTGATATTCTAGGAATTACTCTAATCCCATTTCCTATGGATTCAACCTTACTCACCACTGTACAAAAGTTTGTTTTTTCTTTTTTTATCGAGAATGATTTTTTTGTGGTATTGATAGTGTTAGATCTGGTGCCGTCCATGTAGTATTTTCGTCTAAGTACACTTTTAATTTTTCAAATAGATTAGTTAATAAAATTATTCATTAATACTTTGTATATTGTCCTCACATGGTTTTTGCACGCAAAGAAAAATGAAAGAAAATGTTGCTTATTGGTTTTCTAATGTTTAACTAATATTAAGTGGTATTATGTGGTCAAATTGTAATACAGAAAGATAGCTTGTATCAGTAGACGAACCTAAACATGCCTTAGTTTAATAAAAAATGAGCAAACCGATTGAAAGACTAATACGCCATCTATCAAGTCCAATTGGGAAGATATTTTGTCTTGGGCATCGGAGCAGATGATCCCAGAAGATAGAGACATAGATGTTACTAATTGGACTAACAGGACATTGGGTTGGACTAACAAGATATTAGACTGGACCTAAGTAGAATAGATCCTGCATCCGTTTATGGATCTATTCACTTATGACATTCATAGTGTGGCATACCTAAATCCTGAGTGGGTAGCGAACTATGTATGCATGACTCGTACACTTTGACGTAAGTAAAAGCCTAAGTTTGAACAGATAAGGAACCGAAAGTGGGTGCGTTGGGTGTATGACTTCTACAGTATGTAGCGTCATTCATAACAGTGGAGTTCATGGCTCGAGACTTAGGTAAATGATATCTTCTCATTGGCAGTACATGGTTGCTGAAAAGTAAACGTGGCCATGAGTTGTTTGTCTTTGTGATGAATGACTTGACCACTATCTGATAGTGGTTGACTTTTCATGAAAGAAGATGTAATGGTTACAATGAGATAAAATAGGATTATATTGTAAAAGCGGATATTATCCCAAAGATATCAATGATATCCTCTAAGGGTAACACACTTATGACAAGATCATTGGACAAGCACTAAGTAGATGTTTTCGTAATGGTATTTCATTAGGGAAAGCTCAACCACGATACTATAGTGGAATTATTTCATAACTAAATGAGCTGATAATTAATAGGCGAAAAGTCAGAACTTAATAATAAATCATTTAAGCCCTAATTACATATGTCTAATCGTTCCTTCCGCTAGCTCATTGAAACCAGAAATGAGTTGCGTGTTTGAATAGAAACGAACAAAATGAATAAGGAAAGAGAAATGAAAAACATTCATGAATGATTATGGTTTTAGTCTAAAATGGAAAAATGCAACCATTTGGAAATGAATGTAGGTTTCCAAAAATGAAAATGATCCATTTGCAATTCTATATGGATAACTTAAAAATGATATGAAAAATGAGTTTATGTTTTTGAGCTATTTTGAAGCCCGAAAATGAAAATAAATCATTCAGTCACAGTGAATATGTTAAGTTACAAAATATTGAACATGTCACATCTTATATATTTTATATTTTGTGCGCATGAATGGGATCAAAGGAGTTAATGGCCTAGAGGTTTAGTGGTTACTTAGCTATCATAGTGGTCCAAAGTTCAAGCCTCATTGTTCACTGATGAATGCGAAAGCGGATCGTAATTTTTTTCAAAATTGGGGATTTATCTTAGATCTCTAGACGAATGTAAACTAAAACAAGAAACAACGAAAACAGATTAGTTGTCACAAACGAGAGTCAAACAAAATTAAAAAAAAGATGAACTGGCTGGTAAAAAGTCCAATAGATAATGAATTAGGATTTCTAGGATAGAAAGAAATTGTCTTTGGACCTCAAGAAAATGCCCTAACCAAATTTGGAAAAGCAAAACACAAATAGATTTGTTAGAAGTGATTTTAAAGACAAAAGAAAATTGTTTAGTGCAAGAATCTTTGAAAGAACAAGAAAAGATTAAAACTCCTATTTTTGATATGTTTTTTGATGGAACAAGATATAAGAAAGTCTTTCTTAAAGCAACTTTAACCTAGAAAAAAATCAATAAAATCAGCAAGCCAAAATAACAAGAACTAACTTAAATAAACAAGAAGTGATAAATTAAAGATAGAAAAGAGAAGACGGCGTCCTTAGAAGCCTTGGAAACATTGAGAATCAACAACCCTTTTCAATGGCTCTAATTCCCCCTCCAAGAAAAATATCTTGGCAAGAAAAATCTTGAACATGATTCCCACAACCTGAAATATTGTTAAAATAGCTTCTAAAAGAAACTCAAGAGCAATTCTTGAAGAAAAACTCAAAAAGAATTATTGTTAACTCAAAAAAACATAAATCAATTGTGTGTGTATAAGGGTGGATGACCATGCTACTTATAGGCCCGTAAAATAAGTTTTCCTAACCCTAATGGACTAACTAACATGACGATTCATCAAATAAAAAAAGAATTCTAAGAGTGAACTTTTAATGGGAATTCGTCCAAAGGAATTAAATGGGCTCCTTCGGATGAATTCTTACATGATGATCCAGCTATTAAAATAAAATTGGACCTAGATTTTAAATATTTTACAATTTTGGGCCACTTTGATAATTTGGCCTGATATTCAATTACTTTCCAAACTTCAGGATGGGCTTGTAGACACCTTAATGGGTCATTTTTTTTAAGAACTTGGTCTTGTGATTTGTTTGCTTTTGAAATTGGCTCGTTGAAGCTCGTTCATGAAATCCAATGCAGCTTGGTTGCAAGATTCGGTTGCTTGGACCAAGATTTCCAATAGTTGAAATCTTGATTTTCTTCATTCCTAAAATTGTCTAAAATAGCAAAATTGGACCAAGATTCGATTTCTTGATGTTTTTGGAAACAAGAAAATGAACCTTAATTTTCTTTTTCGATCGTGTGCACATTTTGGGCCTTGGTAACGAAGTCTTAGATGGTCTCATTCAATCTTGCTCAGATTTGCTCAGCATTCGACCTTGTTATTGGGCCTTAAGGAAATTTGAGCTTATTACGTTCATGAGCCTGATTTTGGGCCCTAAGACTCGCATTACCATGGTTGACAAAGTCCTTCTCCCTTGCATTGTTGTCCATACCTCTCCCTCTCACTTTCTTTTCATATTTCATTTTCTTTTCTTACAATTTTCTCTCCTTTTTACAAACAACCACCACCATCCTCCTAATATTTTTCTTCCTCCATCATGGCCCACACTTCCTTCCCCCGAGCACCACCTCTCGTGGTCGTCGCTTCTCCACTCTTTTCATCTCCTTCCTCCTATCGCCGCCGTGAGCGCCATCGTGCGCTGTAAGTCCTCATCCTTAAATTTTATTTAATTTTCTTTCTGCTACTCCTTTCTTACCTTTTTTTAATCCGAACCTTATAACTCTCCCATCACCGTCGAGCTGCCATCGTCGGACCACCATCGCCACCACCGGTAACCAAAAAAAAATCTTCCTTTCCTTTTTCTTTTTCTTTTCCTCTCCTTGTGTCGATTCTTACGTTGCTTTAATCAGACTTATTCTTTCATTGTAATGATCCTTTCTAGATTGCTCGATTTTCTGACATCGCTCCTTTCCGATTCATTGATCAATTCAAATTAATCAAGTGTAAGTAAAGATTATTTTCAGTCATAAAAACTCTCCTCCTAGTGATTCCTTAATATGGTCGAATGGTATAGTGCCATGAATCATAGTGTTATTTTGTTATTGTTATTTATTTATGAACTATAGTATTAATACTTATTCATATTGCTTTGAAGGACTGAACAATAATCATAGAGGAAACCCCTAACTTCACAAAGGAAATCCTTTTTTCAAGAGTATTAGATTGTGGGGTAAGTGATGTTAAGACTATTAGTGATAGATCTCTTAAGTGAAAAAACGTTTTCAAAGATCCACACTAATACATGTTACTTATGTGATAATCGTCTTGCGAGATAGATTGAGTGAAACCGTAAATAAAGGTTGAGGCAATTCAGATCTACAATCTAAGGTGTGGATCAATACTATTTTTTTGTGAGACATCGATATTTTATTATTAACAAACTAATTATATTAAAATATATGAATAAACTAAATATTTATGAAGAGTTGTATAACTTATAAAGATGGATACCAAGTACATGTTCTAAACAAGTGGATCTATAATGTACATGACAAGTGATATGCTTATGATTGTGGTTATGATATTTGTGTAGATCTCATGCTCATGATATGTGATGTATGGCTCATGTGTTATATGTGATGATTTAAAAATGTACGATTTATGTGTATGTATGTATGACAAATCAAGATCTATGATCAATTGTGAAAAACATGTTAAACATGTTAAACATGTTAAAAGTGATTATTATGTGATAAGTGATTATGAGGGCATGTTTACATGCATAAGTGTATAAGTGATCTATATGTGTTATAAGTGAAAATCTTCATATCACATGCATGGGGTGGGATATTTTGAAAGGTGGAAGCAGTGGCAATATATCTGCAATTCAATTGTGGCTTGTCCACATCAGTGTTATCAGTGGCAATTTATCTGTAAATAAGTGGTTGCTTTTCCACAAACAGTGTTTTGGATGGACGAGTTTTGGGGAACTCAATATTGGTGTGTAACAGAGATAGGTAGGAACTTTATAAAATATGCATCGATTAAAATATGCATCGATATGTCCTTGCATAAGTATCAATGTAATATTCCATGATCTTGATGAATTACGATTATGTCATGATTGATGTATGTACTTTGATATGTATGCAAATATATATTATGTGTTGATCTCACACTGAGCCTTTTAAAGCTCACTCATGTTACTTATGTGTTTCAGATAACCCTTGTGGTTAGGACTCGAATTTGGCCATTAGACAGGCTCTCGAAAATAAACAATTTTTATGGTTATGGACCATTTTATATTTTTGGGACTTTCGTGGACTTTTAAATTTTTATTTTTGGACTTTAATTGTGGTTTATCATTAAACTGTGGCATGGATGTTTTATTTTAAAAACTGTTGACAATTGGACATTTTGTATGGGTTTTAATATGGATGAATTGTCTAAGTGTTTTTTTTTAATAAAATTCGTTTTCCGCAAACTTTTGATTAAACTTGAATTTTTAATATTGTCGCAACGTTTTTCAAAAATAAGATTTATTCTCAAGTTATGTTTTAGAACAACCGTGTTCAAAGGAAATATTAAACACGTATTTTCAAAATTTAAACTTGTTGTATTTTAACTCGTGTTTTAGTCATTTCCATGGTTCATGTTGTAATAGCACGAATTTGGGACTAGTCAGAACAGTGGTTTCGGGACCACTAATCCGAAGTCAGAGAAAGTATTTTATTATTAATTTTAAGTTATAACATGTTTATATTAGTGCATGAAAAATTTGGTGAACTAATTTTAGTGATTTCATGTTTAATTGTGAAAAAGGACTAAATCGCATAAAGTGCAAAAGTCCTATTTTGATAGCTAAGGGTGTCAAATAGCTAGAGAACCTAAATTTGAGGTATTTAAAGGGAAATTAGACTCCTTAGAATAGTATGGCCGGCCATAAGAGACAAAGGTGGTCAAAAGTCAAAATTTGGTGAAATTAGGTGTTAAAATAAAATAAATAGTAAAAGTTGTCATTTTTTTCCATCTCTCTCTTTCTTCTCCAGCAATTTTTCTCCAAGAAAATGGCCATGGAAGCTAGAAAAATTTTCAGCAACTTAAAGCCTTTGCAAGTAAGTGATTTGAGGGTTTTTCCTGAATATTTTTGTACTTTTAGAACCCCTGTAACATAAGCTTTCAAATGAGGGGACTCTTTTGCAAAATGGTTGAAAGTCTAAGGTTTTACCATGAATTTTTTCATATTTCTTTTTGAAATTTTATGGAAGAAAATGAGTTATGGTAGTGTAATAAACAACTTTTGTGAAGTAGTTTCCATGAAAACCCTAACAAATGACCATTTTGCATAAGTTGTAAAATAGGTGATAAATATGTGAAATAAGGAGAATTGTGGTCTGCTTTTAGTATAAAAAGTGATCGGATAGGCTTGATTAGTAAGAAAATGTGATAAAAATCGATTTTCGGACCTAGGGGTAAAATGGTTATTTTGCCCAATTTTAAATTGTTGAGTACTTAGATTAATAAAATGATTAAATTTGTGAATTTTTATCATTATAGGTCAAGAATTACAAAATTCAGGCCTAGATTGGGGAAAAGCCAAACTAGCAGAATAAGTCGAGATAACTGCCAAATTTTGAATACCGAGGTAAGTTGTATGTAAATAATACAATTTCATTGTTGTTATTTGTGTTTAAATTGATATAGCGTAATCTGCTTAATTGTGGTAATGAAAATACTTGATGATAATTGAGATAATAGAACTCCCGGGTGAACTTTAAGAACAAATCGGATATTCGTGCCTTGACATTTTGGTCATTTGTGCGCTAGTGTAAGACATGTCTGAGACATGCATAGGCCACATTATGGGAGCCAGTGTAAGATCATGTCTAAGACATAGCAACGACATTGAGAGGAGAGCTAGTGTAAGACATGTCTGGGACATGCATCGGCCTTGAGATGTCAGCCAGTGTAAGACATGTCTGGGACATGCATCAGTTATGAGATGTGTCAGTGTAAGACCATGTCTGGGACATAGCATTGACTTGATGGATGAGCCAGTGTAAGACCATGTTTGGGACATGGTATCGGCATTACACCTTATGTTTGAGGCTTAATGGATATCCGATAGCATTCCAAGTGGTTCAACGGTGAGAGTCACAGTTTAAGTTAAATAAGGAAAGTATAACCATGTTGTGAGTAGTACAGGTACCTATTTGAAATGTATGAGATGTGAGCTCAATATATGCTATGTGAAATGTATTGGCTAGTGATGAGTAAGTTGTGCTTATGCCTACTTAAGTACTATGAGCATGATGGTGAATGGGAAAGTTGTTGTTATATTCATTGCACGCAACTTATTGAGCTTTATGCTTACCCTATTTTCTTTCTATTTTCTTATAGTGCCGCCTAGTAAGCTTGTGGATCAACGGACGTCGGAGGCATCGATCACACTATTAATCGAAGCACTTGCTATAGTTAGATCTATTTGTTTTGATTATGGCATGTATAGGACCCTAACCTTATGATTCTGTGTCATTGCTAATTGGCCAAATGTGTTGGCTTACTTTAGCATTTTAATTCATTTTGCATAAGGCCATGGAAATGGCTAAAGTTAAAATTTGTTATATGAATACAAGAAGTTATTTCATAAATGGGAAATTTATTGGTTGTTTTAGTAAATATGAAATCTGTAAAGGCCTTAGATGTGGTTGTTGGATTAAGGAATCATATTATGATGATCTTTCGCATGATGGATGTTGTTATTTTGTGTTTCAGAGTGGAAAAGGGCTTGGTAAATAGCCCTATGTTGTCCACACGGGTAGACACACGGGCGTGTTTCTAGGCAGTATGTGACGCACAGACAGCCCCATGGGCACATTGTCCAGCTGTGTGTCCCCTGCACGTAAAAATTTCAAGTCAGTATGCATGGTAGTAAACACATGGGCAGAGACATGGTTGTGTGTCTCAGCCGTGTGGAGGACACGGCCTCTGGCCATGGGCATGTTCCTTGGCCGTGTACCTTTTATTAGATGCTAACGTCAGAAATAAAATGCCAAGGTTTTAGACACAGGCTAGGACATGGACATGTCATGGCCATGTGAGGAACACGGGCTATGGACACGGGCATGTGTCAGGCCTTGTGAAAACCCCTGTAGATTCTAATTTGGAATTAAATTCACACGGGTATGGGACACAGGCATGTCCCTAGATGCTTAAGCCATGTGTGTCACATGGGCCATCAGCACGGCCATGTTATAATGACCACACGGGCGTGTTGCCTTTCCACGCGGGCGTGTGCCCTGTTTCAAGAATCATTTTTATTTAGTTGGTTTAAGGAACCGAGTTGGTTCCTAAGGTTTCCAAGGAAGGTTTGAGGCCTTGTAGGCCCACTTTAAGGAGTTTAAACAGAGTTCGAAAGAGTTTTAAATTTAATCAAGTCTTGGTGAGTCGCAAACGAATGTATGCATGTGGTTAAGTATGGTAATGCCTCGTGCCCAGTCCCGGCCTCGGACTCGGGTAAGGGGGTGCTACACATGTGATATTTTAGATTGGGCCATAACGTTTAGGCCTGCTTTGAGAGGTTACAGTCCATGGTCAAAACATTTAATTATTTACAAGTTCTTTTTATATCGCCACAGGCGGCAAATTAAAAATCAAACCTCGGGCGATCAGTAACACCACCGAAATGGTGTTTCATCGGTGTCCTCGATACTTGAATATGTCTTTTGTTCAGCGCACAACTAGAGCCTCTTGAGATTTGTATTTTATTCCTTATCATTGTTCATTTTTAGATTCTCTTAATTGGTCCAAGAACACTTGAAAAATTACACTATTCCATGAAAGTTGCAATTTGGTTAGCATAATAATATTTCATCTCAATCACTTGGCACTTATACTCTCGTGATGGTTACCCTTTAGACTTAGACTCCAGGCTTGACACATTTGAAAACTTCGATTTCTCCCTCGATGTCCATAGTCAATTCTCCCCATCCTACATCTATGGTGGCTCTAGAAGTGGCTAAGAAAGGTCTCTCTAAGAGTGTCAAAATTTCTAGATCCTCCTCAAAGTTAAGAACAATAAAGTCAACTAGAAAAATGAATTGCCTAACTCTTTCTAACACAACTTCAAGGAATCACTTGGGACGTACTAAAGATTGATTAGGTAATTGCAAGGTGACATTCGTTTCCTTAAGCTCTCCCAAACCTAACCTCATATAAATTGATAATGGCATGAGGTTGATACTAGGTCTTAGGTCACACAGGGCCTTCCTAAAACTTACTCCTCCTATCTTAATGGGGATGGTAAAGCTACCAGGATCCTTTAGTTTAGGAGGAACTCTCTTAGACACTACCACGCTACATTCTTCGTTAAGTGTAATTTGCTTTCTTCTCCCTATTCTCTTCCGACGAGACATTACTTCCCTAAGGAGCTTAGTATATTTAGGCATCTACTTAAGAAGTTCTAACAAAGGGAGTTTCACATTCAAGACTTTAAACATTTGAGGAAATCTATGAACTCCTCATCATCTCTCTTCTTTTTTTTTTCTTAAGTAGCTTAGAAAGGGTACAAGTTTTGAGCTAGGTAGTGGTGGTTGAAAGTGTCTATCCTAGGTTTTAACTTGTGTGGGTTCAATCTCAGGTTTTTTTTTTATCAGCAACCCCTTCTCTAACACTACGAGTGCGAGTGCTCTCGTCCTTCTCACTTACTTCTTTCTTCCCACAATTTGCTTAGATAAGTTCCTTAATCACAACCTCGGATCTAAGGGTGATTACCTTTGCGTACTTTTTTCCTTCCCTCTTCAGATTAGGTTCGGTATTACTAGGTATGGTAGAGGCTAGGTTGTTTTGCAACAATTGTAAAACTTGATCCAATTGACTCCAGATTTGGAGCACATCGATTTTAGACCTTCGCCTTATTCTTAATCATCCTTAATTGATTAATCCTCTCAAGGACTTGTTGATATTTACCCTCGCTAGTGACCGTGTTTGTTGCCGCTTGTTTGGGTTGATATGTGAACCGCTCATCTAGCCACATATAAGAGTCCATCTCCATATCCTTAATGAGTTGACATGTAATATCTCGAAATAAGGTTTAATCAAAATAGTGGTTTCGTGACCACAAATCCAACGTAAAAATATTTATTTTATGATTATTTTGAGGTTTAGGATATGAAAACATGCTTGTGTTAAAATTTCATGAAGAAATTCTAGATATAAGGTGCCCAATTGGTAATTAAGGACCAAATTGAATAAGTTGCAAAACTTGGGTTCTAGAAGCAATTTGTATGAAATTACTTTGAATTATTAATTGTAAGGTCTTAAACAGTAATTTTCCCAATTTTTAAGTTTTTGGACAAAAATAGGCATGCGTGGAAAATTTTTAAATGTTAGAAAGGAAGAGCATTTTTGTCATTTGGTAATAAACTAAATAAAAAGGGAAAATGAAAGCAAAAATCAGCCATTTTTTTCTTCTCCATGCTGCTGAAAATTGAGGGGTCTCTATAGCTCAATAGTAAGTGCTCTCTAGCCCCTTTTTTAATGTTCTTTGTATTTTTAAGATCCTCGTAACAAGCTCTCTCTATTTCTACCCATATTTCAAGCTGGGGTTCATGTTTAGAAATTTACCCATGCATGAGATGCTTGTGCTTTGATGATTTATAGAGGAATATGAGAGTTTAGAGGATAGTAAACAACTTCTACTAAGTAGTTTTTCATGGAAATGGCTTAAAGGACCATTTTGTAAAAGTCGTGAAAATGGGTAGTAAAATGTGAAATGAAGGAAAATGTGGGCTGCTATAAGCATGAAAAATATTCAGCTAGGCTTGGGTAACCTAGAAATTCCATGCATTTCATTATATGAGCCTTAGACTAAATTGTAAAAAGTGTAATAGGTTAGGGGCAAATTGGTCATTTTGCCTGGGAGTGAGTTTAAATCGAAAATGAACAATGTGAGGTATTAATAATTTATTTTTACTGATATAGACCCCGAGGAACCAATTCCGGAGGTAGACCGTGGAAAACGAAAGGTTTCGGAATAACTAAAATACGAACCCGAAACAATTACTGAGTAAGTACGTGTAACTCGAAGTAAACTCTTAATATACTTAAATGTTTATTCTTGAATGTATGATAATTTAGATATTCATTGCATGATAATACATGGAATATGGTAGTATAAGTTAACGAGAGAATTAAAGATCCCGATTGAATAAAAAAGATATCTGATGGATTTCTCGAAATGAATTGACGGTAAAAAGGATCTAGCCCCGCCGGGTGTTCCTTTAATGATCGACCCTCTCGAAGAATATGTGTGGTAGTGGATTTAGCCCAAACGGGTAATCCAATTTAGGATCTAAATTTAGCCTGGACTGGTAATTCAGATCCAAGCTCATTAGAGCACATGTCGTTATAAGGGATTTAGCCTAGACTGGTAGTCCCGACATTGCTCTATGAGTTTATGCTACGGGTGATTTAGCCTGGACTGGTAATCCCACCGTAAGAGTGGGGTTCACGGGAGTGCATAATTAAAATGATCACTTGCATGATTTGACGGTGAATGGGATATCCTTCAAGATTTCGAGAAATTCAAAGGGATTAAAATGAGAAATGAGAAATGAGAATGGAAATTCTTAAATTGATGAGCACATCTATGATTAATGCTCTAATGTATTGACATGAGACTAACTTGATGATTGAGTGTATGTGATAGGGAAATTATACTATACTAGTTGGAATGAATGTCTAATATGCTAGTATGCTAAACAACTGGTATGTTTACCTTCCTGTTATCCGAACTTACTAAGCATGTTAATCTTACCCCTCTCTTTTCCCTTATCTTACAGAGCTCGGGGACTCGTGAAGATTGGAAGACAGTTGGAGCACCGATCACAGTATCAACTTGTCTTGCTTGGGTATATAGAAACTTTTATTTTGTTATAATGGCATGTATAGGATTCTTGTTCATTTTGTTATATGTGTCATTTGGCTAGCCAATGTAAGGGCTTAAATGATATGCTTATTCATTTTGTATATGGCCATGAGATATGGCTCATGTTGATGTAGGTTGTAAACCTACTATTTGTGCATGTTTATGCTTGAATGTTGTGACAGCCCAAAACTGACCCTAGTCGGGAAGTGGTTTCGGGACTGCTAAACCGAGTCACCGAAATGTTTGAATGTGATATTATTGTCTAAAATATGTGATTTTGTTGTAAACACTAATGAAAATTTGCCAATGAATTATTTATTGATTGTTATAAAGCTTACTATAATCTATGTGTGTGAAAGTCGGATCAATATATATATTATTTTGAAAGTAATACTTGAATAGTCGATTAATGACTATTTTAAATTTTGTTGAACTTAAGCTCAAGAGCAAAGGGGAACTAGATCCGATAAAGGGAAGGAAAAAGTAATTGAATAGCCATTGAAGTCGTTCGACGACATCTGAGGTAAGTCTTCGAGTAATGACCCTACTTGAATTATATTGAAATGATTAGTCATACTATGACGGATAGTCGAATGTGCTTAGAGACTATGTTATAAAGCCAATTGAAATCATGCTCTTTGTGTGTGGCTATTGAGCCGAAATTTGAAAGGTTTAATAAATGTTTTGTGTTTGAGCCTTAGTAACGAAGAAATGATATGGATGTGTTATGATTATTGATATATGTGTGCATGAGCATTGGAATATATCCGGGCTAAGACCCGAAGGCAATTACGCGAGTTGATATATCCGGGCTATGACCCGAAGGCAATTACGCGAGTTGATATGTCCGGGCTATGACCCGAAGGCAATTATGCGAGTTGATATATCCGGGCTAAGACCCGAAGGCAATTATGCAAGTTGATATATCCGGGCTGAGACCCGAAGGCAATTATGCAAGTTGATATGTCCGGGTTAAGACCCGAAGGCAAATGTGTTTGCGGCTATATCCGGTTAAATACCGAAGAGACTTGGGTTTGAATGTGAGCGCTTGGTGCTGTAATAAATTCTATTAATACGCTCGACTAAACCGAACGATAAGGTATGTTTACATGTGCTTCAGAAAAGTCGATTAGTTTTAAATAGTCTTCGTGAAATCGACTAATGAATTTTCAGCTTTTAGAAAGGTTGATACCTTGTGTATATATATGTTGATGAAGTGTGAAGTAAGTATGATTATGAGAATGTGTGTTAATAAAGTGACTTAGTTAGCTATGTGAATGTAATACTTTAGTCAAAGCCGATTTCATTACTTGAAACTTACTAAGCTTAAAATGCTTACCCGGTTGCTTTGGCTCTCTGTTTTATAGATTTTGTTCGTTAGCTATCGGATTCGGGATCAGCGAAGTCGAAGTCATCCACACTATCAAAGCTCTTTTGGTACTCTTTTAGTTGAACTCTGGATATGGCATGTATAGGACTACCCCCTGTTGTTTAAGTACTTTTTGGGATGTATGTGTGTAAAGCCATGCGAAAATGGCTCGTAGAAGTGGAGTATGGCATTAGACCATTTGTGTTTATGTATGTATATATGGTTTCACGATGTGACTATGGTTTGGAATGGAAGTGTTGGTCAAATGATCAGCCATTGGAATGGCTAAATATGATCATATGTGGACCTGTGTATGACAAAACCCTAGTTGGTCCATGGTAACCACGAAATAGGTAAAGTTTACCTTGAAAACAGATGCTGACAGCAGCAGTGGTGTGGATTTGAAAAATCACAAAAATTTGTAGGAATGGAATTAAATAGTGAATAAATTATGTAATCGAACCTTGATGAATCTATTTTCATATGAAAGTAACGAAACAATCATATGAACAGTATATTAAGAGATATTAAAGTTCTCGTGAAACAGGGCCAGAACGGTTTCTGGATCTCCTGTTTCGACTTTGAAAATTTACCTTAAATTAACTAGAGATAATTAGGAGTCATACCATATATTTATAGATTCCTCTCTGAGTCTAGTTTCTATAGAAACAAACGGAATCAGTATTGGAGCCCTGTACAAGGAGATATCCAAGTCATAATGCGCAAAGGTCAGGGTAGTCGATCCCTGTAACATGGGAGACTTTGACTAATAAACTGTACTAATTGGCCTGACCAAAAATTCTAGAAAAAAATATGTAGATGGGTATGTGAGTCTAGTTTCAGGGAAAAATCACGAAACTGATTTTCGAGTTGTGAAACTCAAGATATGATTTTTAAAGCGACTATTACGCAGATTGGCAGTGTCTGGAAAATTTTTAAAAGTCTGTTAACACCTCGTGTTCGACTCCGGTGACGGTCTCGGGTTCGGGGTGTTACAAATGTTCATGAGATGGTTAATGTGATATACCATGAATGGATAGGTGTAATATGGCCAAATCACTTGAAGATGGTTTAGGTCATAATTGGCATGATGTATAAAATGAGCTAAGTATATAATATGGTTTGTAAAATGGTAACCCTAAAACAAAGAAGGTAATATCAATATAGGTTAAGAAGAGATATGAAGCACCATGCATGACCTTGGCTAAGAAGGTTTTAAGGGTAGATTTATACCATGATAGATGTCCAAGGAAAATATTAGTGTGTATGGAAGTTTGAGGGTGACCAAAGGCTTGGAATGTAGCCTACAAAAAGGCCCACACGGGTAGGCACACGGGCATGTGTCTAGACCGTGTGTGACACACGGTCAATCCCTAGGGGCATGTTGTACGGCCATATGTTCCCTGCACCTAAAATTTTAGGTCAGTATGCATGGTAGTAAACATACGGGCGGAGACATGGTCATGTGTCTCAACCGTGTGGAAGACACAGCCTAGCACACGAGCGTGTGCCTTGGCCGTGTGCCCCTGAAGGAATGATGACATCATAAATAGAATGTCCAGGTTTTTGCACATGGGCTGTGGTACGGGCGTGTCGTGGCCGTGTAAGGGACACGAGCTAGGGATATAAGCATGTGCTCGGCCATGTGAAAACCACTATAGATTCGAAATGGAAAATAATTCCACACGAGTAAGGGACATGGGCGTGTCACAAGCACACGGGCGTGTGAGGCCTAAACCTAGCAGTTTTTCTAAAAATTTTCTTAAGTTTTCGGTTTAGTCCCGGACGTCTTTTAACGCATATTTTTAACCTCATAGATCCATAATAGGGACAATATGATTTTGTTTGATTAGTTTTAAAATTGAAATGAAATTTTATAACCCGTTTTTCCTAGAATGTCCATGTTTGTGTACGGTAATGTCTCGTGCCTTGTCCCGATCTCGAGTACGAATAAAGGGTGCTACATGACAAGCCTCTGCATAATTCTTTAACATGAATGCTCAAGTAGATGTTTCATCAAAATTAGAGCATAAATTCCCATCAAGTCCATTGTAGAATACTTGAATTTGCAGCCAATCTTGTCAACCATGGTACAGACACTTGCGCAATATCAATTTGAACTTCTACCAAGCTTCGTATAATGACTCTCCTTCCAATTGTCTAAACTTTGTAATGTCCATCTGAGGTTTCATCGTCTTGCTTGGTGGAAAATATTTTGCCAAAAATTTGCTCGCTAGCTCATCCCAAGTGTTGATTGAATCTACCAGCTGTGAATTTAACCCCATAAAAGCATCGTCAGTAATAGAGATAGGGAATAGTCGAAGACGAATAAAGTCATCGGATACCTCATTATACTTGAAAGTATCACAAATGGTTAGAAATCGCCTGAGGTGTTGGTTTGGATCCTCATTCATTGACCTTAAAAATTCAAGGTTCGATTGTATCTTTTGGAATATTACCGGTTTAATTTCAAAATTGTTAGCATGATTTCGTTGGATGATTAATGCTACCTCGAACAGTGTCTAAATTGGGCATCGCATAGGCGCGCAAAGTTCTTTGCTGCATGGGTAGTTGTGGTGGTTGTCGAATTTATCTTTCCGAATCTTCGATAGGTTGTTCTCTTGTTGGAAATGGAATATCTCTCTTAAATTGTGCCCTTCTTGCGTGTGTGATGATACGTTTTAGTTCTAGCTCAAATGGTAATACACCATTACCGGTTTGAGTCATTCAACATTCCTACAAGCACAAGAGATTGAAGAAAGTTAACTAAAATTTGAATACCACAAAAATAAATAGAAAATAAAGTCGTATCTATAAATCCTACTTTGGCCACTTATCTCTACCTAAAAGTGTACATTAAAAATCACTCAATCTTACACTATTTTCCCCAGCAACGACGCTAACAACTTGACCGGCTGGGTGCGTGTACATTAAAATAACTAATTTATGAAACAATTTTTAAAGTCCAGTTTTACTGCAAGCATACAGGTCAGTTGTACTATTTGAAGTGTTACAATTAAACACCGAAATATTTCAAGGATTAAACTCAAAGGAAGAGACGGTTGAGTAATAACTAGAATACACAATAGAGGCTAAGTGGCTACTAATACAATTTTATATTACGGCAATTCATAAAATATGAATTTACAAGAAAATTAAAGATTCCACTCTAGGGACTAAATTGCAAGAAATGTAAACTAGAGGGACTACCTAGAAAATGACCAATGGGGGTTAGTTGACTTCGATGTGGTTTACTAAATCTCGAGCTAGGGACATATATCGCATAAATTACCAAGTGGCTCCATTTTATCTTCCGATCTCAATTTTACCGACTTAGACGAATTAGGTCCGGTTTATCTTGTGATCTCGCTAGTTAATCAAGGACTAACAAACGAGTGCACGACAAAATTCCCTTCCAGTCACACTATATCTTAATATTCCCTTAGGGGCGTCACTACCTAAGTTCTTAATTCTATTCAAATTAGTCCAGTTTGTAACAATTTAATCCTTTTTTCTAAAGATTTTAGTTTATCCACATCTCCATCAACCAACCTCCTTAAGAATTTATCTACACATGTTGTAAGTCAAGAAAATAAACATAACAATGGAAAACAAAGCAACCATAAAAGTAAAACTGAAGAAAAATGTGAAAGTTAAAATTTTTATGTAAGAAAACTTAAATAGCATAAAACCAAAAGCATTTAACCAATAAATCTAAAGCAAGAAACATAAAAGGAGTGAGTTGTAACATATTTGAAGTGAAATAAACTAAAATACATTAACCTAAAGTTTAAAGAGTTTTTAAAACAAAGTACAGGGACTGGAAATGTAAATTAACCTTAGATACAGTGTTGACTAACATCAAAAACATCAAAAACAAAAAGTAAATGTAGGAAAACAAACTCTAATCTAAGGTAGAAGAAGAGAAAAATAAAAACCCTAGAAAAGTGTATAGAAAAACTAAAAAAAGCTTAGAGAAAACTAAACCTAAAATTAAGCTAAATGTGACTCTCTCCTCCTCAACAATTTTTGGCTATTTTTAAGGGTGCTCTAATGACTTTTCGATGCCAAAATTTCCCTTACACAGGCCTTGTGTGATTGGTGGGTCAAATAGAAAAAGGTTGCCCTTTTTTTCCAAGTTTGTCCCTCTGAAAAAGGCAATATCATGATAACCAGAAGAGGATATCGCAATATCTCAGGCAATGTTGGACTTGGAGGTCTTCCTTGAAAGGTGGATATCACGATAGCAAAAGAAGATGTCGTGATACCATTGAAAGATCTCATTGGTCTTCTATACTGTTGAAGGTATCGTGATTCCAAGGGTTGGAAATCACGATACCCTTGCCCTAGATGTTGTTCTCGCTCATTTTTTACCTCTAACACGTCCATACATCACTCAAACACACGTTAGACCTCCCAATAGAACTATCGACCAATTTGGAAACAAAATAGACAAAAACGAGAGATCTTCACTTATTACTCGAAAAATATAAAAGTACGAAAATAACAAAAAACTAAGCTAAAAGCTCTATTTTACTCAAGAATAAACTCCTTAAGTGTGTCGAAAAAGCCTAACTTTCCACAACGATTTATGGAAGATTAATGAGAAAGTTGTTTAATATAGTATATTAAAGTTTTTTTTTGAGAAATAGAAAAACTGAATCAGGTTAGATGACATTACAAAGTATTGAGTCAAAAGGCCCAGTAAATACTTGTAATTGGATTCAATGTGAGAGAGGCCCGAATCTCCATCATAATACATTTGAGGGGAAACAGGACCTATTAACCCCTATCCCTTTCCTAGTTGGATTAGGAAGTTGTTTTTCTATTTGAAATAAACTCTACAATTCAACAATGTTTCTACTTTCTCTCCATATAGAGCTATTAACACAACTTTGAGAGATTGTTACCCTATCAAAAAAATAGAAAATTTATTCTCAACTATTAAATATATATTTTCAAAAATAAAAATTATTCTAATTTCTATTAAAGAAGAGAGAATTTTCATTTTAACCCTAAATAAAAGAGAGAAAACTTTTTGTAATTTTTTTGTTTCAATTCAATTGGTTCGAGCCCACGCTCAAAGCATTTTGTCGTACAAGAATAGTAAAGAAGATCATTTTCTTGCAAGCTGGGAACAACAATTGTCTGCTAAGCCAAAAACACAAGTATGAATTCAGTTAAGGTTTATTGCTAAAAATATAAAAAACCGAGTCGATTTTTAAAATTTTTTATTTTTCGCTGTTCAAGAAAACTATTTTCAAACCAAATTTTTTTTCCAACAATTGGTATTAGAGCTATGTTGTGCTATGTTTATAGTGTAAACCGAGACCAAATCTCTCTTCATCTTATTTGATTGATATTTGATAAGATGTGGAATTCTTGTAATTATTCGCATGTTGTATGTAAATGAATGTGATATTATATATTTGCTATCTAATTATTATTTTTTGCCAAGGTTGTGGTTCTTACGAAATAGTCCGTGGACTATCATCTCCACATAAGATTAAGTTTTATATATAAAATTTTTATGAGCTGGAAACGGATATAGGACTTAAATGTAATTTTTTTAAAAATAGTCTATGACAGAAGGAATGCCTTGTGATGAAAAACTATATAATTTTTGGTTTTTCATGTATTTTTATAAATAGAACTATGGAAATCTTGGTTTACAATTTTTTATAAATACTCATCTGCTTATATATTTGTTTAATTGTTAAAGATATAATTGTGATATAAATATGTATGAGATGATCGACAATTGATCGATTAAAGATAAGACATGTGGTAATGAGAAAATAAATGTGTTGTATTATTCCATTCACTTTTTTGGGTTATTCAATTGCTGTAAAAAGTGGGGTAATGACAAGGGGCATGTCTAGATTTGGCTCTGACAAGGAAAGACTTGGTTTTTAAGTGGTCAAATTTGACTCATCTCCCTTTCCTGAAACCCCACTTGGTGCACAGTTCACAATTCACTTCCTCAGTTTTTTCTCTTAAAAGAAAATTTGTGGAGAATCAAATTTGTTGATTTTCTGAATAAATGAATGTGAATATTATATAAAATTGTCATAGCATGTTATGCATATATGAGATAAGCATGCCATATATTTTAGGAAAAAATGTCACATGTACTTGCCATGCATGTATTGATCATTCATGATTGAAACAAGAAATTAAAAACCTTACATGTTTTTAAAATATTGAGTGGGAAAAGGTCCCTAAACAAGACCTATAGCCTTCATCAATGGTCTCTTGTAATGACATGAAACGGACCTACCCCAAGGTAGATATTGTCATGTAGATCTCACTGAAGTGGTTTCTTGAATGTAAGAAGAATTTTCTTATGATGGTATGAGAGTTGGATCGGCCTCTGTGGTAGTATTATCATGTGATACCTCATGAAATTTTGTCTTCAAAGAGGACAACTAGTCACAGCATGCTACTCAGTGAGATTGCCTCAAGATGACTCATGATGCTAAAGGTGTTGAGTTGACAATTATACACTTAAGATCATCTAGTTAAGTAACTCTCTAAGGACCTATGCTTAAGCTAGAATAATGGCCAAACGTTACACGATTATTAGTATGTGTGAATGCCTAAGGAATTAGGTTCATGTACTAACAGAATGGAAATCCATGTTCTTACTAGTTGATTATGATCACCCCGAAGTGCTTGATTCAATGGGTGTAGGAATTATCGTTGCAATGGTTTACAAATGTTTTCAAGGTTTAATGTAAGGCTCATGTGTCATCTTAATGCATATCGTAATGTTGCAAAATGTTTTCAAACATTTGTTTAATGCAAAAATGTTAATATATGAATCTTTTATTTTCAATTCAAAAATGGCACCAACTTCCTTATTGAACATATTCAGTGAAAACAAACTGAACGTAAATAACTATAAGGAATAGAAAAGGAACCTGATAATTGTCTTGAGTTGTGAGAAAATTAAAACAATTCTTGATAATAAGTGTCCACCGGTAACCTAAGCTGAGACTAGAGAAGTTGTGAGGACTCTAATGAGATAGCTCATTGCTATATGCTGTCAAGCATGACCAACACCCTATATAAGCAATTGGAGAGTTGTAAGATTGCCTAAACAATTCTAGATAAGCTAGAACACATGTGTGGAGGCCAAGTTTCCTTGGCTTAACAATATGCTATAACTAGCTTAATGAATGCCCAGCAAAAGCCTGACATTCTAGTCAAAGATCATATAACTAATCTTATGGAATATTTTTCTGAGACCGTGGAAAATGAGGCCAATCTGGACCAGAACACTCAAATTGAGATCGTGTTCAAAAGCTTGTCCAAGGATTTTATTGGCTTTCGGGTCGCATGTAACCTTGGCAACAAAAACCTAAGGCTTACACAACCCATGAAGGAGTTACAATCCTATAAGATGATGTTGAATGGCAGTTATTCGGTCTGAAGAGCAAAAGCAAGCATAGTTGTCACTACTTCCTCAAAAGAGAAAGGAAAACATGCTAAGAAAGGCAAGACTAAGGTCTCTTGGCCACCATAGGTGGAAAGGAAGAGAACTAAAGACTTATCTAAATCTAAATGCTTCTTTTGCAGTAAGAAATAGCACTTCAAGGCAAACTATAGAGAGTGAAAGGAATACCTAGCCACCAAAAGAAACGATATGAAAATATTTATGATAAAAGCTTGCTTAGTAGAGGATTCAATAAACCATTGGGTCATTGATTCAGGAGCCACTAATCATTTGTGCGTGTCTCTATAAGGGTTCGAGGAGACGAAAGATGTTAGAGATAAGAGCTTATCATTGTAGACCGAGAACGAGACAAGTGTGGCAACCGAAGCAGTGGGTGGTGTACATCTTTATTTTGATAATTTTAAGAATATTATTTTAAGAGACGTTTTCTATGTACCAAGTTTTAAAAGAAACTTAATTTTTTATTGCATGTTTATATAAAGACAACTTGACCATAAGTTTTAATAATGGAATTGCAATATTTTCTATAATGGATGGATGTCAAATAATATGTACTTTATCAAATCAAAGATGTACACATTGTTTGAGACTGAAATATCGAATAATGGAATTGCAATATTTAGAAATTGTAATATTTTCTGTAATGGATGGATGTCAAATAATATCTACTTTATCAAATCAAAGATGTACACATTGTTTGAGAGTGAAATATTGAATAATGGAATTGCAATATTTAGAAATTGCAATTTTTTCTGTAATAGATGTCAAATAATATCTACTTTATCAAATAAAAGATGTACACATTATTTGATACTGAAATATAGAATAAAAGACTTAAAACTTCTCACTCTAATTAGGCATACCTTTGACATTTGAGACTTGGTCATATTAACCGAGAAAGAATCACTAGACTTGTGAAAGATAGCATATAAAGTTCACTTAAAGAAGTTGATCTTCCATAATGTGAATCTTGCTTAGAAGGTAAGATGACTAAGCGATATTTTAATGCAAAAGGAACAAGGGCTAGAAAACCCATAGAACTTGTACACACTGACGTATGTCGCCTCATGAGCATTAATGCAAGAGGTGGATACGAGTATTATGTAACTTTTATTGATGACTATTCCAGATATGGGTATGTATACCTAACGCACCACAACAGTGAAACCTTTGACAAATGTAAAAAGTTTCATATAGAATTGGAGAAACAACTATCTTTACCCATAAAGGCACTTCGGTCAGATCAAGGTAGGAAATATTTGTCTGATGAGTTCATAGGGTACCTTATAGATAATGAGATTTTATCCCAGATAACTGCACCGTGGACTCCACAACAGAATGGTGTAGCAGAGAGAACCAATCAAACACTGTTAGAGATGGTACGTTCGATGTTAACTTATTTGAAGTTGCTAACCTCTTTTTAGGGATATGCGGTCCAAATGACTTAATTTATTCTGAATAATTTGCCAACTAAGGCAGCATCAAAAACTCCATAAAAATTATGGCATGGCAAGAAGCCAAGTCTAGAAAATTTAAGGATTTGGCATGCCCAGCCCACGTATTAGACAAAAATGCAAGGAAGTTGGACTAAAAGACAAAATTGTGCATATTTGTACGATTTCCAAAGGGAACAAATGGTAGTTTGCTTTACAACCCGAAAGAACAAACTGTTATAATGTCAACTCATGCTACTTTCCTTGAAGAAATTTACATGAATGACTTTAAACCTTGCAGTAAAGAGGTACTCAAGGAAATTTAGGGAAATATACAAAACACTATAGAAAAGATTCCAGAACCAACTCCTAATTGTAAACCTATAAACAATCAGCAGCATAGGGTGCTTCGTCACAGTAGAAGGGTTTCTTGTAGACCTGAGTTTTTCTAACCTGGCGAAAGTGTTTTTAACATTGAGTTTGTTGAATAGGAAAATGATTACCCACTCACATATGACGAAGTGATGTAAAGTGTTGATTCCAAGCTTTCGAAAATAACTATGAAAGCTTAGATCGACTCTATGTATTTCAACCTAATGTAGGAACTTGTAGACTTATCAGACGGGATAAAACCCATAAGGCGTAGGTGAATCTACAAGAAAAAAAGAAATGTGGACAGAAAAGTGGAAACTTATAAGGCTAGACTTTTAGCAAAATGTTATACTCAAAAAGAATGTATCGATTACGAAGAAATCTTCTCTCCAACTGTCATGCTCAAGTTAATCTGCATATTGTTTTCTATTATAGTGGCTCTCGATTACGAGATTTGACAAATGGATGTCAAGACAATATTTTTGAACGGCTACCTTAAAGAGAGCATTTATATGATGCAACCCACCAAATATATATCTAAAGGAAACGAGCATAAAGTTTGCAAACTGCTTAGATCCATATATGGACTAAAGCAAGCATCTCGCTCATGAAATCAAATATTTCATCAAGCAATAAAGACTTTTGGACTTAAGCAAAACGTAGATGAACCTTGTGTTTAAAAACGTTTAGGAGATGGAAAAGTGGTCTTTCTTGTTCTATATGTCGATGAGATTCAACTCATTAGGAATAATGTAAGTACATTACCATTAGTTAAACTATGGTTAACTCAACAATTTAGCATGAAGGACTTGGGAGAAGCTAATTTTGTTATAGGCAATCGAATCCTAAGGGATTGAAAGAACAAAGTTATAGCACTATCCCAGGCTTTATAAATAGACAAGATATTGGAGTGTTATGCAATGATCAATTTGAAGAAGGGAAATCAACCCTTCATCTCGGGATTTCATGTCTTTTTAGAAAATTGTCCTGAGATAACGGAAGAAATAAAGAAACATTAGAAAGGTTTCATATTCCTCGACAGTAGGAAGTCTCATGTAACACCCCATACCCAATCCAGTTGCTGGATCCAAGCTACAGGATGCTACAACAAAAAATTGGAATATTCATAGGTAATTTATTCTATAACATTCATTAATTCAATAAATATAAGGTAAGTCTATGTTTAGCATACACTACAAGTAAAAACCAAGTCTCAACTAAGCTAATGAAAGCCCTTAAACTGGCTCAAAACTAAATTGGGACCATTTTGAAACATTTAAAAAAATAGGCAAAAATTTAAAACAAGCGTCACATGGCCTGTGGCCAGACCGTGTGGTGCTATCACATAGCCGTGTGCCCAAACTGTGTAATAGATTAATGTCGTGTAATATTGGGTCACAGGGTTGTGCCGCTAGGTCATGTAACAAACTGTGGTCGTGTGAATTACCCTACACCTAAATTAAATAGGCCACACGATCGTGCCCTGCACCCATGTATGGCACATAACCGTGTAGCTGACTATGCCACATACAATGTGTGCCTAAAATGTCGTCCACCACAAGCAATTATAACTTATATTCTTTTAAGCCTCAAGTTAAGTAAAAGGCCCTTGATTAACCTGTTAAGAGACACCAAAAATATACCAAAACAAAACATAATTCATTCAACCTAAGTTCCTAACCAATATGCCATATTTGTCACCACAATTCAATAATTAAATAACAACTATTGTTTACCATTCATGCCAAATTATTCATACCTAAACATAGATGTACAACCATAATTTCTTTAGTTAAATCATTAATTGACGAAGTTCATCAAATGGCTTAAAACATGAACACCTATTTTAACAATCAAAACATATCATATTTACCAATGCATTTATTCATCTCATGACTCAATTCAATCACACCAAACAAAAACATTTTCCTAACACAACAAAAGTCCAATGTCATTTCATGCCATTATTTAATCATATATATAATGCCATTCAAGCCTTTGCCATTATCATCAATCTACTAAGTATCAAATTGGTACCAACCACTTAACACCACAAGAATATATATAAGTTTATACACAACCAAAGTGCCAAAACATGATAATTATTTTTCAAAGAGTAATCACCCTCTATACATACCACAAGTAACAAAATTTTATACATTAAAATTCCATTGAATCAAGTGATAGTAGGTGTGAGCTTTTTTCCAATCTGATCGACACGTTCCAGAATTCTAAAATCTACAAAGAAGTCGAAACACAAGTATGTAAAATACTTAGTAAGTTTATACATTATGAAAATTTCTTACCTCAATTCCCTATCTCATAGAAATTCATTATGTAAACATTTATACCTATCAATATTCAAACAACATCATTAAACATGTAAGGTTATGAGCTTAATCACACATATAACCTCAACTTGTTCGCATTTTCATTTCAAGCCAACTTATGTTTTGTATCCAATACATATACATTACTTAGCCAACATTCACAATCACCATTAACAAATCAAATATAACATATTATCACTATTAATTTAATTATACTGTATGAACTTACCTGAAAAAATTGTAGCAGTTTAACAATAGGGCCTAGTTGGTAATTTTTTCTTTTCCTCGTACGTCCTCTGTTTGTTGAATTTATTGATCTAAAGCATAACCTAACTTAATTAACCATTCTAATTAACATATAGCAGCATAGTACGGTCATGCCTTAGCTCAATTTCACCTATAAATTTAATTTTTTAAGTTTTGCATTTATTTAAATTTGTACCTAAAACTAAAAATACTACAATTTTCACACTTGAGCTTTGACTTCGATATCGATCTCAATTTCATCCTCCAACAATCCATTAGAACACATAATTTCATAATTTATATATATATTGAATTTATTGCATTTTAGTCCATAAGTTCAAACCTATTAACTTTTACTTTACAAACTAGTCTATTAGCATATTTAAGCTTCAAAACTAACCAAAGAGTCACGAAAACTTCAAGAAACATCAATGGTAACTTTAACAAAATTTGACGGGTTCGTGAAATAGTCCCTAGGTTAGCTAAATCAAGTTTTCGATATTCCAAAAACATAAAAATTACAAGAAACGAGCTAAGAATTACTTACAAATTGAAGCTTAAGCTTAGATGATGGTTTGGGATTGTTTTTCCTCTTCACATTCGACTAGGAGGTTGAAAATGACAGTAATTTATTTCTCTTTCCTTTTTCTTTTGGTTTTTAACATATTATTATAAAACCATATTATTCATTAAAAATAAAACATTTTAAGACCATTTAATTGTCCACTAACCTTAAGGAGGGTAAAATTACCATTTAAATCCCTAAAAAAATATTAACCATGCATTTTCGCTAATAAAAATCAATAGAGATCAAGTTTTACGATTTTTATGATTTAGTCATTGTACCTTTATTAACTAACCAAGAGACAAAATTATCAAACCAAATCTGAATATGACACTTGAATAACTTTGTACATATTAAATAAATAATATTTACAAACACACATGTTGGATTTTTGGCCTTGAAACCACAATTTTTGACACCATTGAAAACGGGTTGTTATGTCTCATTTATGCTATGTTATGCACACACCTAGATATCTATTTTGTTGTGAGGTTGGTAAGTCAATATCAAGCGAATCCAGGACTAAGACACTGGCAAGCAGTTAAGCATACACTCAAGTATTTATGGAGAACGAGGGATTATATGCCTATGTATTTCGGAGGAGATCTTACTCTTATCGGATATATTGATTCTGACTTTTGAACATTTTAGGATTATAGGAAATCAACATGGGGCTGTGTTTTGTCCTAAATGGGGGTCCATAGTATAAATAAGTGTCAAGTAGGATTACACTGCTAACTTCACTATAGAGGGTCGAATATGAGGTTTGGAAAAGCTATGGCACTCTAACAATGCAGATATAGCTAAGGCTCAAAGAAACCACATAAGGAGAAAACATATTTATACAAAGAATCATAAGGGATACAGTAGTGTTTGACGGAATAATGGATGTAGTCAAAGATCGCATATTACGACAAACCCTTCGGATTCGTTATGCCAAGACTCTACTAGCTAGAGAGCTCTTTGGGAAACATATGGAGAGGCACAAGAATGTGAAACATGACTTGTCTACTTCACTAAGGCAATTGGGAGACTGTTGGGTCTGGTGCCCTATGTGTAGTATTTTCATCTAAGTATACTTGTAATTTTTCAAATAGATTAGTTAATAAAATTAATCATTAATTACATCAATATTTTTTTTATTGTCCTCACATGGTTTTTGCATGCTAATTAAAATGGAAAAAAATGTTGCTCATTGGTTGTCTAATGTTTAAATAACACTAATCGACATTATGTGGTCGGATCGTAATACAAAAAGATAGCTTGCATTAGTTAATGAACTTAAACATGTCCTTAGTCTAATCGAAAATAAGCAAACCGATTGAAATAATAATATATTGTCTATCAAGTCTAATTTGGGAAATGTTTTGTATTGGGCATCGAAGCAGATGATCCCTAGAAGATAGAGACATAGATGTGACTGACTGGACTGATAGGACATTAGACTAGACCTAAGTAGAATATATCTTGAATCCGTTTATGGATCTATTAGCTTATGATGTTCATAGTATGGCATACCTAAATCCTAAGTGGATGGCAAACTATGTATGCGTGACTCATACACTTTGATGCAAGTAAAAGCCTGAGTTCTGCAATATGTAGCGTCATTCAAAAAAAGTGGAATTTATGGCCTGAGACATGGGTAAATGATATCCTCTTATTGGCATTACATGGTTGATGAAAAGTAAACGTGCCCACGGGTTGTTCGTCTTTGTGATGAATGACTTGATCACTAGTTGATAGTAATTGACTTCTAATGAAAGAAGATGTAAAGGTTACCATGAGATAAAATAGTATCATATTGGGAGAGAGGATATTATCCCAAAGAGATCAAGGATATCCTATAAGGGTAACACACTTATGACAAGGTCATTGGACAAGCACTGAGTAGATGTTTTCGTCATGGTATGTTGTTAGGGAGAACTCAGTCACAATACTATAGTGGAACAATTTCATGACTAAATGAGTTTAAAATTAATAGGTGAAAAGCCAAAACTTAACTATAAATCATTTGAGGACTAATTACATATGTCCAATCGATTCTTTCGCTAGCTCGTTAAAACCATAAATGAATTGCGTGTTTGAATAGAAAAATGAAAAAATGGAAATGGAAACCAGACATAAATGGTTATGGTTTTAGTCTGAAATGGAAAAATGGAACCATTTAGAAATGAATGTAGGATTCAAAAAATGGAAATGATCCATTTGCAATTCTATATGGATTACTTAAAAATGATCTAAAGAATAAGTTTATGTTTTTGAGCTATTTTGAAGCCCGAAAATGAAAATAAACCATTCAGTCATAGTGAACACGTTAAGTTATGAAATATTGAACATAATTTCTCGAACCTATATCAAGGGTAAAATTATCAAAAAATTTACCAAGGATAAAATCATCAAAATTTTACTGGCCGTAAAACCGGGATGAGAAAATTGTTTGATATAGAATATTAAAGTTTATTTTGGGAAATAAAAAAAATCAAATCAAGTTGGATCACATTACAGAGTATTGGGTCAAAAGGCCTAAAAAATATGCATAATTGGACCGAACCTGAAAGAAGCTTGAATCCCGATCATAATACATATGAGGGAAAGCACACCCTATTTGCCCCTTTCCCTCTTCTAGTTCGACTAGGAAGTTGTTTTTCTATTTGAAATAAACCTCCACAATTCAACAAGGGTTCTACCTTCTCTCCCTATAAATAGATGGCACCGATAAAGCTATTAACACAACTTTGAGAGGTTGTTACTCTGCCAAAAATTTGAGGGAATTTATTCTCAATTATTAAATATATTTTTCTAAAATAACAATTATATTGGTTTCTATTAAAGAAAAAATTCCATTTTCACCTCAAATAAAAAAGAGAAAACTTTTTCTAGTTCTGTGTTTTGATTAAATTGGTTTGAGCCCACACTTAAAGCACTTTGTGGAACAAGAATAGTGAAGAAGATTGTTTGGTTAAAAATCGGAAACAATAAATGTCCGTTAAGCCTAAAACACGGGTATGAATTAGGTTATATTCTACTAATATAAATATCACAAATCGTGTCAGTTTTTAAATTTTTAATTTTCCGTTGTGCAAGAAAAACATTTTCAAACCGGATTTTTTCCAACAAACAGCCTACCAAATTTCAAAACCCTTGTCGAGGAACAGTTCCAATTAAATTAATTTCTATTTACCTTGTTACTTTTATGCCCCGTTCTTTACGTGCAGGTAAACTTGAATTTAATCCTAAAATTGAGAAAACTGCAAGGCGGTGTGAAAAAGAAGCTACGCATCACAAATGAGTTTCTTTATCCTCAATTCCACTTTTAGAAGATCAAAAAGAAGAAAAATAAGTTCATTCAATTAGAAATTCTGAAAAAGAAGTCATGGCGGAGCAAACTTTACGTCAATTGACCGCATTGGGTGCATGTAGCAACGATTGTGCTTTCATTATCATGATCCAGAGTTGTTGTTTGAACTTAATTCCAGACTTATCCATTTACTCCCAACATTTCGTGGGCTCAAAATTGAAAATCCTCACAAGCATTTGAAGGAATTCCACATCGTTTGATTGAGCATGAGTCTGCAAGGCATCACCGAAGATTAAACCAAACTACCTGCCTTTCTATTTTCACTAGCCGACCACACAAAGGATTGGTTGTTCTACATGCCTCCTAAATCAATTAACACATAGGTGGACGTGGCGAGGCTTTTCCTTAACAAGTATTTTCCTACCTCATGAACCGCTAACATTTGGAGAGAGATTTTGGTAAAAAATGACATTCAGATTCTCCGCAACTATTAGGAAAGGTTTAAACAACTGTGTGCAAGTTTCCCTCAACATGGGATCTCTGAACAACTTCTCATTCAATATTTTTATGAGGGGTTGTTACCCATAGAAAGGAAGATGATGGATGCAGTAAGTGGAGAAGAAATTGTTAACAAAACTTCTAGAAATGTTAGGGAGTTGATCAATGTCATGATCGCTAATTCACAACAAGTTGGCTCGCAACAAGACACCACTTTTAAACGAGTGAATGAGATAAGTATCTCTACTTTTCAAAGTCAAATTTCCAATCTTACCTCTCTTGTGCAACAAATGTCAATGGGTAACTCCAACAAGTGAAAGCTTGTGGTATTTGCACGAGAAATAGACACCTAACAGATAAGTGTCCAACACTTAAAAAGGATGCAACCGGGACTGCCAATATTGTTGGTGGATTTTATGGTGTAAGTATAATCCTTACTCAAACTCCTTTAATCAAGGGTGAACAGATCACCTAAGTTTTAGCTATGGGACAAAGCCATACAATCCTCCACAAGCTCGACATGGATAGTCTCATGAGTTATCTCATTAACATTCATCATCGAAGCCAGGTATGTCCATTGAAGGAATAGTTTTTTCTCTTACTACTAGCACGCAACAATTCCAACAAGATACCAAGGCAAGCATAAAAAATCTGGAAAATCAAGAAAGTCAACTTATTTCATCTATTAGCCAATTGGAATGTCAAAGTAAGCTACCTTTTCAAACTATTGTCAACCTAAAGTAAAATGAAAATGTGATTACTTTGAGAAGTGGTAAAGAATTGTAGGAAACAAAAGTGCTTAGCCAAACCTTGAAGGCAGGAACTGAAAAAGAAGTGACACATCCAAATACCTCCGATGAAATGCGAAAGACATTGATGATGCCACATCCTTTTCCTCAAAGATTAGCCAAAACCAAGAAAGATGCACAAGAGGAAATCTTTGAGACCTTTTGCAAATTCGAGGTAAACATCCCATTACTTGGGGCTATTAAACACGTACCTTGATATGAAATATTTCTCAAAGAGTTATGCACCAACAAGAAGAAACTCAACGATAATGAAAAGGCAAGAATGAGAGAAAATGTATCATCAGTTCTCTAAAGGAAACACCCTAAAAAATGAAAGGACCCAGGCATGTTCACTATCCCATGTCAAATTGGAAATGTTAAAATTGAAAAAGCTATGTTAGATTTAGATGTTTCTATTAATGCTATTCATCGTTCCATTTCTTCTTCTAATAGAATAGGTCCTTTAAAAGAAACTAGAGTAATTATCCAAGTTGTTGATTGTTCAAATGTGTATCCAACCGATGTTTTGGAAGATGTTTTGGTTCAAGTTAATAGACTATTTTTTCTTACAAATTTCTAGGTCCTGGACATGGAAGAAGAAGACTTTTCCAATCCTAACTTGATTTTGCTAGTATGGTCATTTTTTAGAACATTAAAGACAATAATTAATGTGCATGATAGTACTCTCACTATGGAATTTGATGGGGAAGTTATTAAATTTAACATTCATAATGCCATTCAATATCCTAGTGATGCATGTTCATTATTTACTTTAGAAGTCAGTGGCCCTTTGGCGTAGGAAGTATTTAAAATGAATGAAGAAGATATCTTGAGAATGATCCTCAACAAGAGCCACAAACTTGAAGAATTAACAAAAACTGAGGAAGAATTTTTAATAGATTTTGATTTGGAAGAAACATTTCATGAATTAGAATCCTTCAAAGCTTTCAGTTACAATACACCAAAGATGGAATTGATTTCTTCTAATAATAAATTGTTATATTCAATTGTACAGGTACCAAAACTTAAATTGAATCCTCTTCCTGAGCACTTGAAGTATGCATTTTTTGGACATAAGGAAACTCTACCAGTGATTATATCCAACAAGTTAAATACAACTAAAGATGATAGGCTCATTCAAGTTTTGTAAGAGCATAAGGAATCCATCAGTTGGACAATAGTTGAGATAAAGGGATTACGCTCTTCGAGGTGCATACATCAAATCTTGATGTAAAAAGAGTGTAAGCCCTTATGACAAGCTCAATGCAAGCTAAACCCACCTATGATAGAGGTGGTAAAGAAAGAAATCATGAAATTACTCGACTTCAAAATAATCTATCTAATTTCGATAGTAAGTGGGTAAGTCCTATTCAAGTGCTTCCCAAGAAAACAAGTATTACCATGATTGAAAATTATGATGATGACATGGTGCTCACCCAAGTTCAAAATGAGTGCTTCCCAAGAAAACAGGAATTTGAATGTTTTGACAAGAATAGAACATTTTCCTCTTTCTTTTATTGATAAAATACTTGAGCGCTTGGCAGGCATGTCTCATTATTGTTGCTTAGATGGTTACTCCAATTTTCATCAAATTTCGGTGGCACCTGAAGACAAAGAAAAGACTATTTTCACATGCCCATTTGGCACATTCGCATACTGATGCATGTTGTTCAAACTATGCAACGCACTTGCCACATTCTAAAGGTGTATGGTTAGTATTTTCTTTAATTATGTCAAAAACATAATTAAGTTTTTTTATGGATAACTTTACAGTTTATGGTGATTCTTCCGATGTATGTTTGACTAACCTTATAAAAGTCCTCAAACAATGCATAGAAACAAATTTAGTACTTAACTATGAAAAATGTCATTTATGGTTGATCAAGGTATTATTCTAGGCCATATAGTATCTTCTAGAGGAATTGAAATGGATAAATATAATATTGATGTTATCAAATATTCAACTTACCCTGTCAATGTGCGAGGGATTCACTCTTTTCTTGTCGATGCAGGATTCTATAGACGATTCATCAAGGACTTCTCCAAGATGTGGACTTTGTGTTTGATGAACCATGCAAACAAGTAATTGACAAATTGAAAAAGGCGTTGACTACTGCACTGATAATTCAATTGTCGAATTTGAATTTTCCCTTTAAAATAATGAGCGATTTTAGTGAATACGCTGTTGGAGCTATCTTGGGGCAAAAGACTGACAAAGCCTCACATCTCATTTATTATGCCTCAAGAACACGTGACAATGCCCAATCCAACTATTCAACAACGAAAAAAGAACTTTTAGCGATCATTTTTTCTTTGGAGGAATTTCGCTATTATTTGTAACGACACGTACCCGAGACCGTCGCCGGATTCGAACACAAGGTGTTAACAGACTTAATTCATTACTTAAACAGCTCAAACAATTTATTTTTAAAATTTTCAGTCAAGCTAACAATCTGCGTCATAGTCGCTTACAAATTCATATCTTGAGTTACAAAACTCGAAATTCAATTCTGTAAATTTTCACTGAAACTATACTCATATATCTAGTTACAAATTTTTTTCTAGAATTTTTGGTCAAGCCAATTAGTACAGTTTATTAGTTAAAGTCTCCCCTATTTCAGGGTTTGACTGCTCTGACCTCTGTGTATTACGAATTAGATATCTCCCTGTACAGAATTTCAATGACTATGCCGTTTATTTCTAACAAAACTAGACTCAATAAGGAATCTGTACATATAAATCATCACTTCTAAATATCTTTGAACAATTTATGGTGAATTTCCAAAGTCAGAACAGGGGATCTAGAAATCGCTCTGGCCCTGTTTCACAAAAATTTAAACATCTCATAAAATATAACTCATATACCTGTTTTGTTCCATCCATATGAAAATAGACTTATAATTATTCAATTCCATATTTTATTCAACATCTAATTGTATCTCTACTATTTTTAATGATTTTTCAAACTCACGTCACTGCTGCTATCTGAATCTGTTTTATGGTAAATTTTACCTATTTCATGTTTTCCATAGATTAGCTAGTAATTTAGCATACATAACACCAAATATGATCATGATTAGCCATTCCAATGGCTAATCATTTCCAAGCATTTCCATACCACTCAATAACAATATCATAAGACCATATATACAAAATGATTATAATGCTATACATGCCATACTCAAAATATGCAAGCCATTATGCCAAGATGGTATACGGATATAGTGTGAGCATGCCTCCGACCGTTCCCGATTTTCGAGCTGGCTTGTCAACACTACAAGGAATGAAAAGGAGGAAGTAAGCATAAATGCTTAGTAAGCTCACATGCAAATAGCAAGTAACACAACTATATAAGCAAACATAAAACATCATTTGCATAATCATCACCGAGACATTCATATCACATTTTCATTTATCATCTTACCATATTGTTGTTATATCGAGTTTTCAACCCGAGGGTTAAGTACATACCTGTTCAAAGTATTCATTTCACAATGCTTACCAATACGTCCCTTTCATCTCGAGTATTCCTCCATTTGAGTAGAATTTTACCCGTTGAACACATCGGAATATAATTCGGATACATGGAAAGTTTGCACATAAGTGCCACATATGTAGCCAAGCTACCATGTAACCCGCCCATAAGTGAACTCGGACTCAACTCAACGAGCTCGGGCGTTCGCATCCATAAGTGAACTCAGACTCAACTCAACGAGCTCGGATTCCTAGTTACATCTCTCGAACTCGGACTCAACTCAACGAGTTCGGATGCCCAAACATCCTACTGACATGTCACTTGTATCCAAATCTATTCCTAAGGTTCAAACGGGCGTTTTCCTCGATCACACATCTTTGCCATCTTCCACGGAATATCGAAATTGATACTTCGGTGATAGTTCATACTCATCAAGTAATTCACATAATTACATATTATTCAACAATAACCACAAAGCATAATATTTCATGATAATAATCAGCATCATATCATATAAACAACATTAAATTGCTTAAAATGACAATTATGTTACTACATTTACACATGAACTTACCTCGTACGCGAAAATGGCTACTTTTACCATTTCGTCCACAACTTGGTATTTTCCCCATTTTAGCCCGAATTTTAGTTTTCCTTGCTCTATCATTTAAAATATAGTCTAATTAGGACTCACATTATTCAAATTGACCCAAAATCATATTTTGGAAAAATTACAGTTTTGCCCCTAAACTTTTGCATATTTACACTTTTGCCCCAAAGCTCGTAAATTAAACTTCATCCTATTTTCTTATGTTTTATGACATTCTGATCATTTTTCCCTTCTATGGCAACATCAAATTCTCACTCTAACATGTACTTATGACTATTAGGTATTTTTACCGATTAAGCCCTTTTTCTAGTTTTCGCTTAAAACCGAGTAGCACAAGTTGTCTAACATAATTTAAAATCTCATATTCTATCATAAAACACCAAAATACACAAATTTCACCGATGGGTATTTTTCCAAATATAAACCCTAGGTTAAATTATTGCTAGCATAAGCTAAATCGAGCTACCGGGACTCCAAAAACGTAAAAATCATTAAAAACGAGGCTAGAACGGACTTACAATCGAGCTTGGAAGCTTGAAAAACCCTAGCCATGGTTTCTCCTTGCTATATTCGGCCATGGGGTTGAAGATGAGCAAAATTGGCTTTTAATTTTGTATTTTAATTCATTTTACCCCTAAATGACCAAAATGCCCTTACTACTAAACTTTCCAAAAATTCCATCCATGTCCAATTTTTGTCCATAGACTTAGAAATTGGTAAAATTGCTATTTAAGACCTTCTAATTAATATTTCAAAACAATTTCATACTAGAAACTTCTAGAATGCAAGTTTTACAAATTATTCGATTTAGTCCCTAATTTCAATTTAAGCACTTTATGTATAAAATTTCTTCACGAAATTTTCACACAATCATGCAATCATATCATAGACCTCAAAATAATCATAAAATAATTATTTCTATCTCAGATTTTGTGGTCACGAAACCACTATTCTGACTAGGCCCAAAATCAGGATATTACAACTCTCCCCCCTTTAGGGATTTTCGTCCCTGAAAATCTTACCAGAAAAGTGGTCTTCACTTTTAATATCATATTCGGTGCCAAAGAACTTTCACTTAGGCTGTACCTCCAATACATCTCTTTAATTTCTCATATGATCTGAAAGCTTACAGTCTCAACTCTCAACTGTTCTTAAATTTTCAACCCTTCTCAGTTTCCCATGATATCATGACATAAAACCCAGATCTCAACTTGATTTAATGGAGACCGGAATTCCAAGAAATCCAACAATCAAAGAGACCTGAAATTCCATGAATCTGATGAGTAGGAATTCATTCAATACATATATGATTTATAGATCTCGCCAAACATTTAACAATAGGATACATCACATTTTCCTCTTTCTGCCATGGAAATATTTCTGATATGGCCTCAAGAATAATCCTTCTCATTTCCATCCCAATATCAACACTGACAAGGATAATTTTGATAGATCCCAATGTTCGGCTTTAACCCCTTTAACAACTCTGATTTTATGTAACATCGAATGCTCTAAACTATCACATTACCTCACTGTCTTGAAACACATCACAATTCATACAACTGTACATTACTGAAAGTCAGGAAGTCTTTACTCAATGTAGACTAGTCTAGTTCAGACGCTTCGGTTACAAATATTCTCATCTATCCAAACTTTGTCAACATGTAATAAACTTTTCAGCTTTCACAAGACGAAAACCTTATCATTCGTAGTGATTTTAACTAATATCCAACTCTTTCTAATAAATATACACTTCTCGTTCAGACTATTTACTCTTTTATCCGTACAAAAATGAAATTATATTATCAGACTTGAAAAAAAATAATCCTGACATAATTGTCACAAGAAATCTTTCAAATAAATAATTCACCATACCGACTGAAACTCGCGCTTTTATCACCTATGCCTTTACTGATGTCAAATCCTTATATAGAAATTAGAAAAAATCCCAATACTAAAATCACCACATTACCAAGATCAAATTAGAAGTATAGTCATATTTGACATGATTATCATGAGCTGAAAAACGCACTTCGAACATGAGTCTTGATTGACAAATTATGGAACAAAGATAACAAGAAAACCGAATAAAGAAATCCAAGATAGAGAAACTCAGAATAAAGAGATCCAGGATAAAGAAACCCAAGATATGATACTATGCCGGAGAATCGAAAACCAAACTCATAGAGAAAATACAGAATACCCCGATAATTCTTCAAAGAAAGAAAGTCCAAAAGAAAACATCATTTAATCCCACTGGAATCAAATATAACAAGAACAATATATCTTCTCATACATATATATCAGATGAAGCATCAAGTAGAAGAAACAGAAACATAATATCTTACGTATTCTCTCATCAATTCTTATCAGACGAAATGAAATAGAATACCCGATGAAATAGAGCAATATAAATTATAAACCAGTCAGACTACCAATGCTTTCATCCAACACCAGAATTAGAAGACATTCCCATATAACAAGAATTTCTTCAGAAAATCAATAGCCATAGAAATATTTCTGAGAACGGGTAAACACATAGAACATCTCAAAAGAGACTGCTAAATCTGTTCAGTCATAACTGTCACACTCAGATAGTTCACATTTCAAATATCATTTCCCCAACTAGTTCTGCCATCACAAATTTCATATTAAACCATTCACTAAAGAAGGTCAATTCTGAATAAATTTTTGATTTACACTTTTCTCGACCTTGCACTTGAGTAATTCGATTTACCAAAGAGAATTTCCTTCTCTAACTGGGAGAGTGCATAATTCCAATAATCTTTATATCAATCCGATACTTTACTGACTCTGACTTTACTTATCAGCTCATTTTCAATCTCTGATCATACTTATAATTATTCTATCACTGAACTCTTTGGGTTCTCAACCGGAAACTTATTCAATACAAATCTCATGAAATTCCATTATAAGTACCACTTCGGTAAGGGGGAGGGGTTGTAGGACCTCTGACTCGACTTTCTTATACATACACATATGACACAACTTCCATCATCATAGCAACATCATCAAAATCATGTCATTCATTCAGGCAATGCAACATTCATGTTGGCTTACATCAATTTTCCTATTGTCCCATTTAGACAATATACTTATGCATACATTCTATGTTTTCTAGATAGCTTTACTTATCCATTCATTTAATTAAATTAATTCATGCTCATGACATCATATAAGGCCAAACAAACATAGATATTTGCATCACAATCACAACTTTCATTTCGTGCATCATCATGTACATATCATTACAATCATATAATTCAGTCCAACAATTTAGCATAGATAAGTTCATTTCATTATAATCCTTTATCTCAGAAAAATTGTATATCATTAACATTCATCAACATTCAACGTCCAATCAAGACAAGGACATTTTCATTCATATCATGATATTATGACCTTTATTCATACCTCTACTACTTTCTATTTATTCCGTTCATCTTATCAAGTAAGCCACATACACTACATCGTATGAGCATTAAGCAAATATGGATATTTATCACATATGTATCATAAACTTTTATTCATACTTTTCTGAACCGAGACTTATCATAATCATAATTTTACTCAAATACCTTCACATAACATTGAACATGGTCGGCGCAGCTCGGTTGAAGAGTACCCTGTTTAAATAAGACGGTACTCATACGCGTCGGAAGACATCACACTATCACAGATCAGTGGCATGTATAGCTAAACTTTTAAACATGCTAGGTTAGTCCGAGAACCGACTAAACCTGCTCTGATACCATCAAATGTAACGCCCCGTACCCGAGACCGTCGCCGGAGTCGAACACGAGGTGTTAACAGACTTAATTCATTACTTAAACAGCTCAAACAATTTATTTTTAAAATTTTCAGTCAAGCTAACAATCTGCATCATAGTCGCTTACAAATTCATATCTTGAGTTACGAAACTCTAAATCCAATTATGTAAATTTTCCCTGAAACTATACTCATATATCTATTTACTAATTTTTTTCTAGAATTTTTGGTCAAGCCAATTAGTACAGTTTATTAGTTAAAGTCTCCCCTGTTTCAGGGTTTGACTGCTCTGACCTCTGTGTATTACGAATCAGATATCTCCCTGTACAGAGTTTCAATGACTATTCCGTTTGTTTCTAATAAAACTAGACTCAATAAGGAATCTGTACATATAAATCATCACTTATAATTATCTTTGAACAATTTATGGTGAATTTACAAAGTCAGAATAGGGGATCCAGAAATTGCTCTGGCCCTGTTTCACAAAAATTTAAACATCTCATAAAATATAACTCATATACCTGTTTTGTTCCATCCATATGAAAATAGACTCATAATTATTCAATTCCATATTTTATTCAACATCTAATTGTATCTCTACTATTTTTAATGATTTTTCAAACTCACGTCACTGCTGCTATCTGAATCTATTTTATGGTAAATTTTACCTATTTCATGTTTTCCATGGATTAGCTAGTAATTTAGCATACATAACACCAAATATGATCATGATTAGCCATTCCAATGGCTAATCATTTCCAAGCATTTCCATACCACTCAATAACAATATCATAAGACCATATATACAAAATGATTATAATGCTATACATGCCATACTCAAAATATGCAAGCCATTATGCCAAGATGGTATACGGATATAGTGTGAGCATGCCTCCGACCGTTCCCGATTTTCGAGCTGGCTTGTCAACACTACAAGGAATGAAAAGGAGGAAGTAAGCATAAATGCTTAGTAAGCTCACATGCAAATAGCAAGTAACACAACTATATAAGCAAACATAAAACATCATTTGCATAATCATCACCGAGACATTCATATCACATTTTCATTTATCATCTTACCATATTGTTGTTATATCGAGTTTTCAACCCGAGGGTTAAGTAC
The DNA here is from genome assembly GCF_007990345.1 of Gossypium hirsutum. NCBI lineage: Eukaryota > Viridiplantae > Streptophyta > Magnoliopsida > Malvales > Malvaceae > Gossypium > Gossypium hirsutum. The sequence goes on along the minus strand of NC_053425.1, from coordinate 42,367,554 downwards.
ATACCTGTTCAAAGTATTCATTTCACAATGCTTACCAATACGTCCCTTTCATCTCGAGTATTCCTCCATTTGAGTAGAATTTTACCCGTTGAACACATCGGAATATAATTCGGATACATGGAAAGTTTGCACATAAGTGCCACATATGTAGCCAAGCTACCATGTAACCCGCCCATAACTGAACTCGGACTCAACTCAATGAGCTCGGGCGTTCGCATCCATAAGTGAACTCAGACTCAACTCAACGAGCTCGGATGCCTAGTTACATCTCTCGAACTCGGACTCAACTCAACGAGTTTGGATGCCCTAACATCCTAGTGACATGTCACTTGTATCCTAATCTATTCCTAAGGTTCAAATGGGCGTTTTCCTCGATCACACATCTTTGCCATCTTCCACGGAATATCGAAATTGATACTTCGGTGATAGTTCATACTCATCAAGTAATTCACATAATTACATATTATTCAACAATAACCACAAAGCATAATATTTCATGATAATAATCAGCATCATATCATATAAACAACATTAAATTGCTTAAAATGACAATTATGTTACTACATTTACACATGAACTTACCTCGTATGCGAAAATGGCTACTTTTACCATTTCGTCCACAACTTGGTATTTTCCCCATTTTAGCCTGAATTTTAGTTTTCCTTGCTCTATCATTTAAAATATAGTCTAATTAGGACTCACATTATTCAAATTGACCCAAAATCATATTTTGGAAAAATTATAGTTTTGCCCCTAAACTTTTGCATATTTACACTTTTTCCCCAAAGCTCGTAAATTAAACTTCAGCCTATTTTCTTATGTTTTATTACATTCTGATCATTTTTCCATTCTATGGCAACATCAAATTCTCACTCTAACATGTACTTATGACTATTAGGTATTTTTACCGATTAAGCCCTTTTTCTAGTTTTCGCTTAAAACCGAGTAGCACAAGTTGTCTAACATAATTTAAAACCTCATATTCTATCATAAAACACCAAAATACACAAATTTCTCCTATGGGTATTTTTCCAAATATAAACCCTAGGTTAAATTATTGCTAGCATAAGCTAAATCGAGCTACCGAGACTCCAAAAACGTAAAAATCATTAAAAACGAGGCTAGAACAGACTTACAATCGAGCTTGGAAGCTTTAAAAACCCTATCCATGGTTTCTCCTTGCTATATTCGGCCATGGGGTTGAAGATGAGCAAAATTGGCTTTTAATTTTGCATTTTGATTCATTTTACCCCTAAATGACCAAAATGCCCTTACTACTAAACTTTCCAAAAATTCCATCCATGTCCAATTTTTGTCCATAGACTTAGAAATTGGTAAAATTTCTATTTAAGACCTCCTAATTAATATTTCAAAACAATTTCATACTAGAAACTTCTAGAATGCAAGTTTTACAATTATTCGATTTAGTCCCTAATTTCAATTTAAGCACTTTATGCATAAAATTTCTTCACGAAATTTTCACACAATCATGCAATCATATCATAGACATCAAAATAATCATAAAATAATTATTTCTATCTCAGATTTTGTGGTCACGAAACCACTATTCCGACTAGGCCCAAAATCAGGATATTACATTATTTATTGGATATCAAAGTGTTTGTGTATACTGGCCATGCAGCTCTTAAATATTTGTTCACAAAGGACTCCAAACCATGACTCATGCATTGGGTGTTACTATTTCAAGATTTCAATTTGGAGATACGTAAGAAGAAAGGAGCAGAAAATTCAATCGCAGATCGCCTCTGTTGATTAACCACAAAGGAATTGGTGAAACCTATAAATGACGAATTCCCATATGAACATATTTTTTTCCATTGACAAGGCAACTCCCTGGTACACTAATATTGTCAATTATTTAATTACAAAATCACTACCTCACAATTTGTCATGAGCTTAAAAAGACAAAATGTTTCATTGTCAAATGATTTCTAGGAAAAAAATTCTCTCTTGGTCAAAAAATGTTTCTTTATAATTCTCGTTAGAAATTATTTCCTAGAAAATCAAGCTTTAGATGGATAAGGCCTTTTGTTATCACTAACGTCCTTTCACATGGTGTAGTAAAAATTCAAAGTTTGGACACATAAAATCTTCAAGGTCAATGGCCATCATTTAAAACCTTTTTATGAAGGTTTTCAAACAAATGAGTAATTGGAATGTCCAAAATACAATAAGTGAAGATGTAACACCCCCTAACCCTATACCGTCACTGGTACAAGATTACGGAGTATTATCGGTCACTAAAGTCAAACATAAACAATACAGAAATAATTATTAAGTATTTTATAAATTTGTCTTACTGTCCCTTTTATGGGCCCTCGAGAAATTCGTGACCCAATCGGAAACTCATATTACTTTTCGAAAAATTTCAAAATTTTACCTATGAACAGTACCACATGCCCGTGTGGCCTAAGGGACTCGCCCGTGTAGGCACACCGTATGGCTCACATGACCTGGACACTCCTGCGTCCTCTACCCGTGGAGCTCTCTGACTTTTTACTCATGAACAAATCAGTTTCACATTACCAAGTCACACGCCCGTGTGCTTTGGCCATGTGCCTCACACGGCGGAGCCACATGCCTGTGTTTTTGCCCGTGTGGTAATTCCTAGACATTTTGTTTTTAACATTTTAGATGCAGGGGACACACAGCCTAACAACATGCCCATGTACAAGCCTTGTGTCTCACACGGTCTGATCACACGCCCGTATGCCAGGCCATGAGGACTCAAAATGAGCCTTACAAATCTAGTTTACCAACCCTGTAAATCTTGAACCACAAGAAACACAATTTCTAATCTTTTAACTTATTCAAATTACGATCAAACACATCTAAAACATATTAAATCGACCATCTTAAGTGTCTAACCAATGTACCCTTATTGGTACCACAATTTTTTTTATCAATAAAACCTAGCAATAATTTACTTATTAAACCTATTTATAATTATACCCAAATTTGTATCTTTATACCAAACTTAATTAAGTTATATACTCAACCATTATCTTTTATAACAACATTTACAATAACTCTCCAAAATGACCACTTTTGACATCCTAAGTACATGCCATTAACAATAATTAACATACTTCACCTCATTGAGTCCGGGATCTGCCTAGGATGATGATTTGATGGTCTGACTTTAACCTATCCTGCGCACGGAAACAAACCGTACGCTGAGTATGAACTCAGTGGTATTTCTATAATCCGAACACTTAATAATGTGAAAATATAACATTTACTTAAAAATCATATAACAATCACAATTATATAACTGTTAAATTCATAGATAAATCCTTTATAACACGATCAATACTTTTCATCTTCTAACCCGTATAATTTTCCACAATGTATATATTCATAATTCACTTGAACAATAGTATTATTCACTTATATCCCATTCAGAGTTACATAATTCATGTGTTTCTATCATGTTTCAGTTCACTGTTCAATATTAATAAATAATAGTCAACTATTCACATTTCAATCAGTAATCTGTTTTAATCCAAGCTCAATATCAGTCAATATTTTTCAATATCAATCAATTTGTCAATATTATGCAGTAACAATCAATTATTCAGTAGCAATCAATTATTCAGTAACAATCAATTATTCAGTAACGGTCAGTCATTCAGTACTTTTATTTACCCCTATTAACATGACTCGGACACTGACGGATACATGGATCCAACCATCACACCAGTACAGTACGACACATAGTGCCTCATCGGCCAAGCCGAAGTAAACAGTAACAGTACGATACTCAGTACCTCATCGGATTAAACCGAACTAACAGTAGCAGTACGACACACATGGTGCCTCATCGACTCGAAGTCAAAGTAATAGTACGACACTTATAGTGCCTCATCGAATCAAGGTCGAAGTATCCCTGAACGCTTCCAATCCTATGGCATGCTAACTATATCCGACTTAGCCCGAAAACTATTAATAGGGTTTTTAATTCACTTTTAATTTTTTCCAACCAATACGCATTTCAATTAATCACATATATTTTCAATTCAATACAACTCACTTTACATTTCAATAACAAATATTCAAATTTTACAATAATCACATATTCATATCAATTCAATTCAATAACAATTACTAATACTTACCTTAATTACTTATCATAACATTTAATCAAAATACAACAATTAATAATTAAATTCACCTTTCAAATTCCAACCAATGTTCACTGCAATTCAAATAATCATCTCAATGCACTTAACATACATATTAAATAATAATTTCAACAATTAAATATTAAGTTCGAATTATAAAAATACAAACCGTAATTTCTGAGCTAACCCTCGTCGACTTTTCCTTTCCTTTCTTACCCGAGGTTTTCAAAAATAATGTTAACTACGGAAATTATAGCAATTGAAAATTATCAATACACTACCATTCAATTTCACATTGAATATTTTAAAATTTTATTCAAATTTTGTCTAAATTCCAATTTAGTCACTAAACCGAGACTAACTTTTATTCTTCACCTTTAGCTTAATATTCATTCAATTTCCACTTTAGACTAATTTCAACTCTCTAATTTCACCATAAAACCATAATTTTGAAATTCTTTCAATTTAGTCCCTACTATTCAAAACTTATGATTTATTTTACAATTCAGTCCTTATTTCACTTCTAACTTGAAATTCTATCAATTTAACCTCTAGCACTTCCATTAATTCAACATGAATGACATTTAAAAATCCATTAACTTTCAAAATTTCCACTTAAATCAAGTAGTACTTTGTTCTAAAATTCTAAAAACATCAAAATTACAAGAAAAATGGACTAAATTGACTTACCAATTGAACTTGAAACCTTGAAATCCCTAATTTTCCTTTCTTTCTTTCTTTCCTTTCTTTCCTTCTTTTCTTCTCTGTTTCATTTGTTCTTGTTCTCTTTTTCCATCTTTTTGTTTCTTTTTTTTTATTTCATTTACTTTACTTTATATCTATTATAATAATATAATGTAATAAAAATTTCTTATATTATAAGTAATTATATAATTGTATTACAAATGTATGTATTTAATTTATTACACATATATATTTTTATTACCATACATTTGTCTTTACTTTAATTTATTTCATAATATACTATCAATTTAATAAAAATAACATTAATAAATATCAAATATAAAACCATAATAATAAATCAGGATGTTACATTTCTCCCCCCTTTAGGGATTTTCGTCCCCAAAAATCTTACCAGGAAAGTGGTTTTGGTTTTTCACTTGGATTCCTCAATCTTATAATCAATGTCAAAGAACTTTCACTCAAGCTGAGCTTTTACTGCCTATCTCTTTAAATTCCACATACAAAAATCATAAGTGGTATTCACTTTACAATACTTTCACCGAAACTTAATCTGTACCAGAAAGCTCATGTACTCAAAAGTCTGATCCATACCATCATGTTACATATACATTCACACCCGAATCTTTTTTGATTCAAATAGCGAAACTAGTCAGTTCATCTCAGCCTCATACTCTTTATAATTCCACACAGTCCAATTTAACTCTTAGTTACCTTTCATTTCAAAGCCTCCACTGGTTTTCCCAAGAAATCATGCTATGAATCCCGAATCTCAATCCGATTAGTGGATATTAAAATTCCATGATATCCATCATTCATAAAGACACGAAATCCTATGAATCTAGTGAGTAGACATTTGGGTATACCAGCATAATTTACACATCTCATAACGTTTAACAACACTACATATTACTTTCCTCTTTCAAGGACAGGAACGATCCAGACAAGAAAATCCATATTAACCTTTTTTATTTCCATTCTAATTCCCAAAGGGCAAAAATAATTTTGATGATTCTTGCTATACGTCTTTAAACTTTCAACATTTCAAGAATTTGTACTCAAAGATAAACAATAATTGTTTCAGCATTTTTTAAATACCCAAATTATCTTCACATTATCAATATCAGATCTTCTTATCGCATGCGATTCTTCTAAGAAACATACACATCTTAACTAGACTATTTATCTTTTACCCGTGAAGAAATAAAATCTTATTCTCAAGCATGAACATTTCATTATATTCTAAACATATATTCTATACAGATTAAACAATCAAGTCGACCTTATTCATCCGTAATTGATATTTCAAGAAATTCTCTCTTCTAGTCAACAGAATGATTCAACATGCATCATTATAAATTCACTCATCATGCCAATCGAAGACCATAACATATGCATTAGCATAAGTAATACTGATACCTCAACTGAGTACATTAACTCTGATTAACTTACTTGAGAAACGAAATCCACCATACATATTGGGACTTGAAATTTCACCATATTATCAGGATCAATTCAAACGTATAGTCATATTTGTTCTTTATATACATCAATCACAAGCTGGAGGTCATGCTCTAAATGCAAGCTATGATCAACAAGTTACAAGATAAAATATCCAAAAAACCCAAGATAGAGAAATCTGAAACGGAAAAGCCCATAATAAAGAAATCCAAGATAAAGAAAATCCATGATAAGGAAATCCAATTTACATCACTGCATCAAAAGACCGAGAACGAGACTCATAAAAATATGAAAGACCCTAATGTTTTTTGCAAAGAAAAGAAATCTAGAATAACATCATTCCAAACCACTGACAATAAATACGACCAGAACTATATGCTTCTCATATATATATAAAATCAATCAGAGCAATGATCGGTAGAAATAGAATCATGGCACCATATACAATTTCTCATCGATTCCCAACAAGCGGAATATAACAAAATACCAGAGAAAAATAGAACCATGCAGATTATAATCCAATCAGACTAATAACACATTCGTCTAATGTTAAAATCAGGGAACATTTTCATATTTCAAACATTATTCCTTTAACTATTTATGTCGTCCCAAATTCCATAATATTCCCTTCACTAAGAAAACCAGTTCATGGGGGAATTTCAATCAATACATTTCTCGACATCATACCAGGATAGATTGTTTTACCAAAATTAACCTTTTTTGCTAACTATGATGTTGTGAAAGTTAGACAATCTTTCGGTCAATCCAACATCTTTCTAGCTCATGTCTGTACTTATCAACCCATTCTCAATCTCTAATCATGCTTATAACCATTCCATCATTGAACTCTTTGGTTTCTCATATGGAAACTCATTCAACTTAAATCTCAGGAATTTCCCCTATAAAACACCACTTTGGTAAGGGGGAAGGGGTCATAGGGCCTCTGGCTCAACTCTCATATACATATACATGTAACACAGTTTTCATCATAGCAATCATATCTCAATCATGTCATTCATTTCGAGTAACTAACATTCATATTGATTTAATGCCCACTTTCTAGTTATCTCATTTAGTCAAGTATAATTATGCATACATTCCATGTTTTTCTGGATAACTTTACTTATCTATTCATTTAATCATATAAGTCATGCACATGATATCATACATGGGCCAACAAACACAGGTAAGTTTATCACAATCCATACTTTTACCTCGTACACTATCATTTAGACATATCGTTACAATCATATGAATCAGTCTAAGCAATTTAACACATTTACTTAAGCTATACGAGCTTATCAATCATGAGTTTTCATATAAGCATACGTGAATGTTCATTCATCTATATCTTTGGTAAGTTATCTAAACACATGCATTCACTCAAGCAAATCGACCATTTACATCATAGAATTATCAATTAATCATAGATAAGCCCATTTCACCATGTGCACATTTCATGAATCCTCATTCATACCTTTCCAAGTTTCAGTTCGTCATGACTATATTTTACTCAAATATTTTAGCATCACATTTAACATGGTCGGTGTAGCTCGGTTGGAGAGTACTTTTTTCTAAACAAAGTGGCTCTTATACACGTCGGGAGACATCACACAATCACGGATCGGTAGCATGTGTAGCTGGACTCTGATATATATGCTAGGTTAGTCTGAGAACCGACTAAACCATAACTCTGATACCACTAAATGTAACACCCCTCACCTGTATACAACTCCGGGACAGGGTTTGAGGCATTACCGGACTTAATCATTCACAAACATACAAAACTGGGTTACCAAATTTCGCCCAAAATTAAAAATTTTCAAACACATGCATATTGTCCCTTATACAAGCCTTCGAAGCCTATAACATACATTGGGGTGGTCCGGGACTAAACCGAGAACTTTCAAAAGTCTTTAGGCAACTTAACAATTTTCTAGCTTTGGAAAGTCACATGCCGGTGTGGATTGGGCCGATGGTCACACACGTCCAAGTGGCTTGGGACACGCCCGTGTCCTCAGCCCGTGTAACTCTCTGTTTATGACGTCAACTGAGTACATTAACTCTGATTAACTTACTTGAGAAAGGAAATCCACCATACACATTGAGACTTGAAATTTCACCACATTATCAGGATCAATTCAGACGTAGTCATATTTGTTCTTTATATACATCAATCACAAGCTGGAGGTCATGCTCTAAATACAAGCCATGATCAACAAGTTACAAGATAAAATATCCAAAAAACCCAAGATAGAGAAATCTGAAATGGAAAAGCCCAGAATAAAGAAATCCAAGATAAAGAAAATCCATGATAAAGAAATCCAATTTACAGCACTGCATCAGAAGACCGAGAACCAGACTCATAAAAATATGAAAGACCCTAATATTTTTTTCAAAGAAAAGAAATCCAGAATAACATCATTCCAAACCACTGACAACAAATACGACCAGAACTATATGCTTCTCATATATATATAAAATCAATCACAGCAATGATCGGTAGAAATAGAATCATGGCACCATACACAATTTCTCATCGAACAAAATACCAGAGAAAAACAGAACCATGCAGATTATAATCCAATCAGACTAACAACATATTCATCTAACGTTAAAATCAAGGAACATTTTCATATTTCAAACATTATTCCTTTAACTATTCATGTCGTCCCAAATTCCATAATATTCCCTTCACTAAGAAAACCAGTTCATGGGGGAATTTCAATCAATACATTTCTCGACATCATATCAGGATAAATCGTTTTACCAAAATTAACCTTTTTCGCTAACTACGATGTTGTGAAAGTAATCTTTCGGTCAATCCGATAACTTTCTAGCTCATGTCTGTACTTATCAACCCATTCTCAATCTTTAATCATGCTTATAACCATTCCATCATTGAACTCTTTGGTTTCTCACATGGAAACTCATTCAACATAAATCTCAGGAATTTCCCTTATAAAACACCACTTTGGTAAGGGGAAGGGGGTTGTAGGGCCGACGAAATCATTCTGTGAAATCGTCGACCTTAAAAATATAATAAAAATGAAATTTTCCTCATCGAATTTGTGGTCCCAAAACCATTGCTCTGACTAGGCCCAAAATCAGGATGTTACATATGATGTGTTTATGAATGGCCAAGAGATTCGGTAAGTTTAGCATGTTTTTTATATGTACTTAATTGTGGATTTGGAAAGAAATGTGGTATGAAAATGAATGAGGTAAATTGAAGTTACAAAACAAAGGTTTTGGTTTGATTATGATTCATAATATAGTATATTTTGGTATGGATATTAAGTATGGAATTTGTTGATAATGAAATGGCATGAAAGATGTATGTTTTGGTTGTGAAATGGTTCAGAATTTGGTATAACATGATGTGGTTTTGATGCTTGTAGAGAGGACCCTTAATGGGTGGCAAATTGGCCTTGTAAATGGCCTATTTTTTCCCACACGGGCAGAGACACATGCGTGCGTCTCAACCGTGTTGCTTAAGGGCCATTTTGAAATGAGCCTGGGCAGACTACACGGTCGCACACACAGGCATGTGCTAGGCCGTATGGCCAAGTCAGTTTCGACCACGGGCTAGACACACGGGCTAGACACACGGGCGTGTGGTCAACTGTGTGGCCAAGTCAGTAGCTTCCCTAATTTAAACACGGCCTGGCATACGGGCGTGTCATGTGGCTGTGTGGACAAGTCAGTATGTATGCCTTATTTTGACACGGCCTAGATACAAGGGCGTGTCTAATGCCGTGTGAGGCACACGGCCTGTTCACACGGGCGTGTGACCTCTGTAACTTTGAAAAATATTTAAGTTTTCAAAAAATTTTGTATGAGCTCGATTTAGTTCCGACCCCTTTCTAATGCATGTTTAAGGTCTCGATGACCTATATAAGGGACTCTATAGTAATGTTTGAATATGATTTTGGATGAGGTATATGAATTGTTCGTAAAATGTTTCGATTTGTCTGGTAACATCTTTAACCCTAGTCCGTCGACGAATACGGATTAAGGGTATTACAATACTTCGTTTTAATTTTTGAAAATTGATGAGATGATTATTCATTTTTGATGGTTTGTAAAGACATCTTCTATGAACGACTTGCTTCTTGTTTGCATTTTTTACTTGACTATTAGGATTTGAGACTTTGAATCATTGTATACTTGAGGAGAAGCATTGTTTAAGTGTGTGGAGGGATAATAGAAAGTAAGAGAGAGGAATCTATCGGTCAGGTTGACTCAAATAGGTTGAGTCAAGGCCTAAATTAAAAAAAAATTAGGCCTAAGATGAGTTTTTTAATTTAGGCCTAAGATGAGCCAGACTTGCCCAAAAAATTTATTATATTTTTATATAAATTTGGATCAGGTTGAATTGATTTATAGATAAACAATTATTTTTTAAGCGCCACCTATAAACAGCAAATCATAGCCTTACAGCCCAAAATAATGGTTTCATTCTATTTGAACTTACGAGCTTCCAAGGAATCCACAGATTCATTAATAGTACAAAAATGTCTAGAAATTTCAAGTTGTATAAATTTTGACAAAATGCCAGCTACTTTATTTGTTGCATATTACTTATCAATGTAGAATAATTAATGAGACAGAGTGGAGTCATAAGTTCTGCAAATTGCCGATGCAAATTTCTGAAGTCAAAATTTATAAATTAAACACCCATTTCTTTTAACATTAAATATAGGTTCTAGGAAGCTGGCCTAAAGGTAGGGAATCAATCACCACACCATGAAGGAAATCAACTAAACTTAGTCCAATGAAATAATGTTACTGCTGCTGATTACATACAAAAAAGCTGGTTTCAACAAACTCAAAACTTAGTCATGGCTGAGATGAGGATAAAAATATGAATCATGAACTAATTATTAGCTGTGTAATATCGTTGAGACAAAATAAATGACTCGAGGACTCTTATGAGGGGTCTTATCATGTCTCTGATATTGAGAGCGTGCCTTCAATGTCACTCAAGCTAATCATCTATGCCCAATTCAAAGTATCCACTTATCATCCTTATATCAAAACCCTGAGCTACGTATTGCTAAGGTCACTGTACACCGAGAGAGAGAGAGAGAGAGCACGGGGGGATAGGACAGATAGACGGAGAAGCCGACAATTGAAGCATGAAATAATAATAGCGGCCGCCAACTGGACGGTGCGTGGCCGTCAATGGTCCAGTTGAGTTTGGGAGCTGTGGTCCTATACCTATAACTCTATATAACAGATGGACCAATACATACCCAATCATTTTTCTCCCTACCAAATGCTTTAAAGTTTTAAATCCTCATATGAAATGTATAATTAAGCAATTGGATACCACTAAAATACCATCCTTTATATATAGAAAATAAAATTTGCTGGTTTATGACTATCAGTTTCCTTTTAATAATGGGAAAGAGAGAGGAGTGAGGATTGCTGGGGTGGGTGGCCATTGACCCTATGTTTTGCCATAAGCCCAACCTAAAAACCTAGTTAGGCAGCTATAAGGGGGATGGGGAAGACAACAAAACAATGTGCTGCTAAGCTTAAAGAAGGCATGAGCCTTTATGTATCAACGTAAACAAAGGGGTAAGAAAGATGGTCCAGTCACAATAATTAGCCAAATCAGTTACACGTCTTATTCTGCTCCCCAAATCCTTGATGTGTGGTAGCTTTAGTGAATCATCCTTGTTCATCTTCTTCCCCCACTTCAGTTCTACTTTGAAATTGGGTATATTATTTGGCTTTTCAAACTTCTGATCAGTCATATTTCCACTCTAATCATTATGGTTAGATGTGATTCCATTTTTTATTATTAATTTGTTGAGATAGAAGTGGTGATTATTTTTGGTTTCCACTCAAATTAACTCAAATCAATAGAAAATTATTTACATGTGTTTTTATAATTTATATTTTAGGTAAAATTTTATTTCTTCTTTTTATCTATAATCTATATAAAAGCATGAGTTTTAAAAAATATATAAATTGACGAGAATATATTTTATTTTCAATCATATTATTAAATCCATATTTAAAAATATTTAATTTAGAATTATTAGTTTAAAAAGTTGAAATAAATAGAAGGTGTAATAATTGTACATTTAACAATATAATTTAATAGAAGTTGTGTTAATAATTAGATTTTAAGATACAATTGTGTTAATTTTAAAATAGAGTTATTACTTGAATAAAACTTTAAACATAACATATAAGGAAAAAATTGTGATAATTATAACTCTAATTTACAATTATTAGTTTAAAAAATTTTGACCTCAACAAAAGTTGTGCTAATTTTATTATTGTAAAATAGAGTTATTACTTGAATATAATTCTAAACATATTAATTATCACTTAATTAATATTAAAATTAACTATGTTAATTAGTTATTATTTTGGAAAATGTTACTTTGCATTAATTGCATAAAGTAACACTATACTGTACGTTGATTATATTAAAAATATATTAATTATTATTTGAAAATTTTCTATTATAATATTTAAATTGATAAATTAATATATTTTAATTATATTTAATAATTTAAATAAGAAATATTATTTTACAATAATTACTATAATTAAAAATATAATATCCTAAAAAATAATTAAATATTAAATACGTGAAATCATATGCAACACATGTAACATTAGAAACTAGTTATATATAAAAATAAAAGTTTTAATTTCAACAAATGAGTATTGAATTTGGTTTAAAAAAATGGTACCTAAGTATTGTTTGTTTTAATTATTCTAATTTTAGTTCATGTGGGTTGTATGCGAAAGGTATTATAGTATGTTTTAAATAATCTACGCAGTCGATTGAGTTTTAGCTTAATTAACATGAGTATTGTTGTCAATATAGGAGGATATGAGTTCAAGTGCGCTGAAACACATTATCCTCCTATTTATGGGCTAAAGAGGAATTATGCGTAGTTGTAAGGCATTATACCAAAAAGAGTATATATGATCAAAACCTATAATAAGATTATTAAAAAAATCCACGCATCAATTGAAATGTTAAAAACATATATAATTAAAATTAAAATTTTAATAAAATAATTTATAGAATTTATAAACCACTTTATATTAAAATAATTATATCTTTATTTCAAAAAGTAAAAATGCTAGGATTAAAAACAGTCATGTATTCAACTAATTAAAATCAAAATATTAAATAAAAGTTCTTATATATAATAATGAAACATGAAAAATATAATAACTTAATTGATTTTTATAATATATAAAACTCATCCTTAATTTATTAACCAATTAAAATAATTAATTATAAATAATAATGTGTAAAAATTATTTACTTATAAAATATATAATTTCATGAAAAATAAAAAATATACTTTTATATAAAATTCATTATTTTAATTATAAATATAATTATGATGAGTCAAAATTCTTATATTGAAATTTAGGAGGAGAAAGAGTTGCAAATATTGAAACTTACCGATATCCTATACTTCATAAATATATTACAAATTTTATTTCATACCTAAAGGATCTATTTTTTCAACTCATGATTTTTATTTTTAAAATTTAATGAAATTATATATAATTTATTGAATCTCTTCATAAATTTTATATAATTTATTGTACTTTTTGTGTGTACTTTTTTAGTCATCAAATCATATTTAATATGATTAAAACAATAAAAATTATCTATCACAAAAATTAAAAAAAAATCATTTTTGATGTTATGTTGCTGAATTTCATATTTAAAACTTACTTCAAACAATTTATTATAATAACTTGAGCTACTATTTTTTCTTTTGAGTTTTGCAGTTAAAATGAATTTTTTTTCCCTATATAATTGAATTACATAAAATAGCAAATTGGAAGGGGCTCTCCATTTATTTATAGTTTTTTTAATTGAAAATCATATTACAATTTTAACAAAAACAAATATAATAAATACATGACAATTTTATTATTATTATTATTATTATTATTATTATTATTATTATTCTATAATGCACTTCATTGAATAAGACATACAACTGACAAAATACCTATTTTAAGAGTTGACAACATGTAACTAGGGTGTAAATGATACATTGGTTCTGGGAAGCTATCCAAGTTCGACTAAAAAAATTCGAACTCAATTTGACATTATCAAGCTGAGCTCGATCTCGAGGTATTAGTCAAGCTAAATTTGAGTTTAGTAATATTTGACTCGAACGACTAGTGAACCTCAGCGAACATTTCATGTTTTTTTATTATTAAATTATGATATCACCCTTAATATATATTATTAACCATAAACTTAATTATCGAGCTAAGCTCGAGCTTGAGTACAAAAATTGGTAAATGAACTTAATTGAGCTCGAGCTTAAATAGCTCGATTATATCTCAAGTCAAGCTTGAGCTTAAAAAAAAAGTTTAATCAAACTCAAGTTGAGTATTGAGCTCTAAATTTCAAGTTGAACTCGAGCTTAATTGTATTTGAGCTCAACTTGGCTGGATTACACCCCTATAAACTTGGCTGGATTACACCCCTATACAACACCTAAAAATTAAAAACATCTTAGACATAAAATAACAAAAGCCTATCTAACATCAACATGTAAAAATCGCTATAGGAAACGAAACATAGGTAACAAAAAGAACTACCACCAAACCATGGACATGTTTGATTTCTCCAAACTAGCTCTGGCATAGTCTTTGTCTTATGAAATACAATAAAGAAGCATATATCACCAATTTTGTACCTAAACAATCCATTTCTTTAAACAGATCCCATAACTTTCATGGTCCAATGTAACGATTAATGTGTTAAAGAAACAAAAATCTTCCCCTAATTAACAAATTCACAAACTCCATCATAAATGAATCTATTAACATTAGGCTCTATTACAAAAGTTCCACGTTTAAACACCATAGAGTAATTGGATGAAAGTATAATTATTAGGGTAGTAATTACACCCTCTTATTATTGCAATGAATTCTTATTCCCTAGACGTGTTTGACTGATAGAGTGTAATTACATTGTAATTTTATGTCATGTTTAGTAATATAAATTGTAATTACATAACTACATAGTTTTAAATTCTAAAAAAATATTAATTATCATAAAATTTTCAATAATACTTAGAGGAAATTTTTCATAAACAAGTAACAAAACATAAAATCAAATCATCTTATATAATATGTTAATCCAAAAAAGCATTAAACAATATGATTACTAATAAAATTAATTTGAAAAATAAATATCCTATGCAATTTTATCTAATTACTTTAGCATTTCATATTTTTTTGGATTATTCTCTCTGACATTAATCACATGCTATTTGTTATCATTGATTGGCCCTTGATCAAGTATAGATAATTAATAATAAATACTATCTAATTTAGTTAAATTTAGTATAAATAATTTAAAATATATACTATGTAATTTAGTTAATTATTTAGTAGGTCAAATTATATACGAAATCATCTCTCATCAGTAAAAATTTCAAATTATTGAAATGAGATTAGGAAAATAACATAATTATATTTTAAAATAAAATGATATCCTAAGATTAAAGTGCTATTAATATTGTATAAAAATTAAATTTTAAAACACAAATCATGTATGAACATGTTTAGAAGTCATAGGATAGTTGTATTTGAGTGTAATTGTTTAGAATTACTTGTGTAATTACTCCAAATCTCAACTTTCCCTTAAGAATTGGATATTGTAATTAGGGTGCTCCAGTTACACTCATTTTACTGTGACCCACTAATTACAATGGTTGTCCAAACATGCTTTAAATTTTGTAATATGTAACATCTCAAACCTGGCCTAGAAGTTATAGTCGAATCTAGAGGGTTACATCAACCTGTGGGGAAACTGATTCCAAAAAGTATTTTGAGAACACTTAAAAAATTGTTCGATTTGCAATGAAAAAACCTTTTCCAAAGGCTTGGTTTGAAAATCGAATATGTTTTGCCGACTTAAGTGATTTTACAGCTTCACATTTGAAAATGACAGTTACCAACGAATTAACAAACCCAATAAGAGTTCCAAAAATGGAATAACAGATTACAGACCCAAAAGCGCAAAACATATAATTATGAAATTCACATTTTTACATTCAGTCAAAAACAATCCGAGCTCCCACACGCCGTCTGGTCCTAAGTCAGAGGGTTACCTGAAGCGACAAATACAAAACAAAAGGTGTGAGCTACTAGGCTCAGTGTATATACTCAAACAAAGATCAAATAAAACACAATATATAAATCAGGGTAACGCAGAGAATTTCTCAACGATCATATAACCAGAGTGGAACAAATCAAAATATCACAAAGATTTTCATAGCGATCGTATAACAGAACAAAGTATTCATGATTGTGTCAATGCGATGTTTTTCATAAACAAAATACATATTTTTCAAAAACCATCCTATCTAACTCCGCTACACATTAAAAATAGAGTTTTCCCAGAACTCATCCAACTTAAATTACACCAACAGATAATTATAGGCAGTGCCACTAGAATTGCAGTTAAAACTGCCAGATCAAATATATGTGGTGAAGCCACTATGTTGCAGCCAAGCTGCCAAAATAGAATTATGGATAAACCACCAGATAATGCAATCATTAAACTTCTAGAACTTCTTCCTTTCACATTTACCCGGATCTCATGCAAAGTGTCATGGCATGTATATTCAAAATTAGAATGATAAGTATGTAGGACATGCTATCGTACAATAATAGAAGCAGAAGGCATGAGAATCCACGCTTAGCAGAACAAATTGATCAAATCTTAATGATTCAATCAGATTTTCCACAAAATCACATGTATGGTTACATATCAGAATCAGAATCTGTATCAAACACAATAACATATTCAAATATCACATGTCATTATCCAACACAGCAACACAGAAAAACATATCATCAAAATTAACAGAGCACAAATCATACTTGAATAAATCATATACCTTACACACGTCCCAATCAAAAGCACATTATTCGCTAACAGATTATACTTACTTAGCTTATATCATATCAGACATACGAACAGATAACGGATTATACATCAACAGTTCATCAAATATCAAGTTTAACAGCTTATTTTAGATCATATGGACCTTACAAAAGGCCTATGTTCAATTCGAACGACATTTACGGCCCTATGAAAAATACTAATTTTTGGGCCATACGCTCGTGTGGATTCACACAGCCTAGATGGTTGGCCCGTGTAGTCTACACGGCATAGCACACGCCCGTGTGGCCTTCTTAATACCACACACGGCCTGGCAGACATTAGTGTGGCTAAAAAAATGAGTTACACAATCTAGCACATGGCCAAGCGCACGCTCATGTGACTCAAATATCAAAATATCTCTAACATGGCCTGGACACACGCCCGTGTCTCTGGCCTGTCTGACTTTAATTCTAAAATAGTAAGCTACACAACCTGGAACACAGTCATGTGACCAATATAACCCACCACACGGATGTGTGGCGTTGACACTTATATTTTTTGGCGTTCGAAAATTTGTAAAAAATTAGGTTTTCAGTACACACCTGATACAATTTTGATGTAGAAAAAATAAGGATAAATTCTGGACCTAAAAATAATGTTATAGTGACCAAATCAGATGATTAAACCAAATCAAATTGTTTAAATTAGCATCCAAACCAAAGTTATGTTGAAGAACTTTCAACATCAAACCCCAGACTGAAACATACTATTAAACTGACAGCAGACACGTTATTATTAATTCGTCGAAGGAACCCTAGGTGTCATTTAGTCCTCTCCTGATTCAAACAACCAATTAACAAACCTCAATAAAAATCATCCCTTACTACAGAACTCAAAAACCAACAGAAAAACCACCATACTAGCGATATAAGTAATTGAACTCTTATTGACATTAAGAACAGGACTGGGAGAAAAGATCAAACCCCGCATGAGATCTATTCCACTCCAGAAAGTAAAAATGAAAGAAATTTACAGAAGAAAAGAAAAAAAGAAAAGAAAATAGAAAGAGAGAGAAACGGTTTTGGAAACATGAGAGAAGGAAGTTAATAAAATAAATAAATAAAAACTAAACTAAACTAATTTACAGAATAGTATAAAAGTATTTTCTTATTGCTTACACAGAGATTTGAACACATGATCTCAAACACACATCCAGAGCACTTAACCATTGAACCAGATCAATTTGTTTTGCAAAATTCTCAAAGTCCAAACTCAAAATCAAGGTGTAACCACTCTTGGTTCTGCTAACTCAATTCTTCTAGTCCAATTTTTAGGATGTTACATAATATATCATCACATAGTTTTTCTCCTCATTAGTTTACAAAATATACATATTGGCCATCCCCATTGCACTTGAGCATGTCTTTTAAACTATAATATCTTATTTGATCCTTTTACTCATCAATCACACACAATGCATACAGATAAGCTATCATAATTTCTAACTTTTATAGCACCTACATCTTTTTAACAATAGAGAGTCATGCTTAACCATATTTAAGCCTCTTATAAACATATGGGATTATATACTTTGGTACCTGTACGTTTTTTCATCCAGTTTGGTCTTTGAACTTGACAACTAGATCAATTTTGGTCCCTAAACTTAGATTTTATCAAGATTTGATAATGTGACTAGTGTTACTAGAACAAGGACCAAATCAAATTGATCGAGAACTAACCAATATAATGGTCCGTACAAAGGGGTTAAATTAATTAACTCAAAAACTAATTGAAATTAGTAAAAATTAAAAATTGGGACAAAAATCGATAATTGAACATATTTATAAAAGTTTTTTTTGTAATTTTTTTAGATTCATATAAATTTTTAATTAGTTATGTAATTGGTATTGGTCCGACGGTTGAATTGATTGAACTGGTTGAATCGAGAATTGGTGGTTTGACCTATTTAACCATATGTCTAGTTATTAAAATATTGTATATGAAACATTGAAATTGTACCACATCATCACTTGAAAATTCATATAATTTATATGAATTTTCAAGTGATGATGTAGCACAATCTCATAATGTCACGTAATCAAACTTTTATAGTTTTCAAGTTGGGACTAAAATTGACTCAGTTGTCAAATTTAAGTGCCATGTGAAACTTTGAAATTGTACCACATCATCACCTAAAAATTCATATATATTTTTTAATTTTCAAGTGATGATGTTGCACAATCTCATAATGCCACATCATCAAACTTTTATAGGTTTCAAGTTTGGGACTAAAATGGACTCAATTGTCAAGTTGATACCTAACTTAGTTTTAATAGAAATTGTATTTCATGCATAATAATTAAATTCCTTAATTTTAATAACCTAATCATAATTAAAGGTCATACATGCTGATTAATCCCTAAAAAACTTCAGTTACATGCCACACTTAAATAAAACATTACAGTTTCTGAATAAAGAAAAATTTCAAATAATAAATCTAATACATTTTAATAGAAAAAACTGATTTGAATCCCTCTAAATGTTGTGTCTGTGTCCTAACCTGGTGGGTTATCTGTAAAGAAGGAGAAAAAATGGAGTGAGTTATGAAGCTCAGTGTGAGCTCAATCACTAGAATATCAGTGTAAATAGTCGATAAGTCATCAAATAATAAAGCATAGTACAATTGCAATCAAATATCAAGTCAGAGAATCGGTTTTTCAAATTAACCATCAATAGTATACAATAGTAATTTTAGAATATCGATTTTTTAGTTCATCTCATCGTCACAATATCTCAATGCTTATGAATACAATACAATCTCAATTATTGTGGATAAACCACTACACACCACAATAGGAGTTCTCCAGAACTCCTTTACTTTTACACCATGTTGTGGATAAACGACTCGTCGTTGTGGACGAACCACTCATTGTGGATAAACCACTA
The DNA here is from genome assembly GCF_007990345.1 of Gossypium hirsutum. Classification (NCBI taxonomy): domain Eukaryota; kingdom Viridiplantae; phylum Streptophyta; class Magnoliopsida; order Malvales; family Malvaceae; genus Gossypium; species Gossypium hirsutum. Next base: position 42,347,388 of record NC_053425.1, on the reverse strand, counting down.
GTAATAAAAAAGGGTGGATGAACCACCGGGATTTTTGATAAAAAAGTTTTGTAGACAAGTTGTCAATAGGTTGTGGATGCACAACATATTTGCATATTAAAGCTGCTAGTACTGTGTGGATAAACCACTCATTGGTGCAGATAAAAGCTGCTAATATAGTGTGGATAAACCACTCAACAATGCAGATAAACTGATCAAATGGTATGGATAAACCACTCAATGATGTAGAGAATCTACTCACACTTCCCCCGCTCATATCGTCCCACCCTATGCAATGCAACATGACATGCTTACAACAGATCAATATGGTAGCATTTAGTATGCTTTTTATAGAACATTACGATAACAATCATTATGCTTTTAACAGTTCGATTCAATGGAAAATATTATGCCTATAGCAGATTGATTCATTAGAAATAGGCATGATTCTCAAGTGCTCGGTTTAACGGTAACATAAGGTAGGTTGTACATACAATCACAATTACATATACAATAGACATATATACATTCTCAATTCATGCAATTATATATAACATTAATTCAGCCAATCAAGTCATGGAGTTTAACATTGTTCATATTATCAGGGACTTAATTGAATAAAATAAAACACTAAAATAGTTCAAAAGTCATTCAGGGGCTAAACTAATCAAATCATAAAATTTCTAGGCAAAAATTGTAAAATAAGGGCACATGGTTGTGTTGTCAGGCCGTGTGCAATGCCTTAGTTTGTGTGGAGGGGATACAAGGCCATGTGGCCAGGCCGTGTAACAGACTGAGGTCATGTGAAACATGCAAAATTAAGCTACAGTGGAGATGCAGTCGTATGGCACGCTATGTGGAACGTTTTGGGCCGTGTGAAATTCTAATTCCCCGGGCTTCGGGGGGAACATGGCCATGTGGGGTTGTGTCGTCCACACGCCTGTGTGGCCTTATTTCGAGGCATGGTTTGCCCCGAGTCACTTGTAAAAGAATACACACCTAACACTGGGATCTCAAACGACGTTTCTAATGACTCAAATCTAATCCGATGCACCTAAAACAGGTTTTTCAAATGATATTTATATACGAGTTAACATTGGGTATCAAGATTCAATTAAGGTTAATAGAATATTAGCGTCGAATAGTAATATTATGAAAATTCAAGAACTAAACCTCAAGCACAAGATGTACTTACCGATTTGGCAAGAGTAGAGATACTATTGAAGTCAATCACAAATCTGATAGAAAGAACAATTGAATGGAAGATGTCTTAATCTGGGAAGGCAAAATAATCAATAGCAAGAAAGATAAAAATATGGTGTAAAGAAAAGAGAGAAAATAAATAAAGAATAAATAGAAGGATAGAGGGCAAATTCTATTAGGATTTGAAAATGAGCATATTGAAATTCTAATTAGGAAAAGAAGATAAAAAGATGGTAGAATTCTAATTTTATTGGAATTTTAAGAAAAGGTAAGATATGAATTCTAATTAGAAAAGAATTAGGTCAATTACTAGGGTTTGTAAACCCTAGGGCTGTTACTTGCAATTTTCCTAAGATTTTGTCAAATTTTGAAATTAAAATTAAAAGGGAAAAGGAAGAGGCTTAAACCTTGGTCATTTAAGGGGGCTAACACCTTAACCATTGGATATTGCCAATTTTTTGTTTATTTTTTACGCTTAATCATATTGATATGTTTTTGGGGCGTTTTTGGTGTAATTATGAAATAAAGAAAGGAGGGACTTGAATCTAAAACCTCCAAGAAAGGTTCGAGCATGCTAACCATTAGACCTAAACCTATTTCATGTCCAATTTTTACACCCAATACAATTTATTTTAGTGTGGTTTTTATCCTAAGTTGCTGAAAATTAAAAGGAAAAGAAATGGAAGCAATGGGGTTTAAACCTAGGCTCTCTAGGGAAGGAAGCTAACACTTAACCATTCAATATATCTTTTGTTTTTTTATTTGAGTCACTTAATTGTATATATTTCGAGCTTAACTTACATATTCTTTATTAGCTTACATATTTACTTATTTTTTTATTAAATTATTTAAATTTATAGTTTTTAACACATTCCTATTTTAGTTTATATACAATAATTAATACTCATAGTCAAGTCTCATTATTAATATTTTAATTCATTTTATCCCTTTTCCAATTAGGTCCTAACTCAGTTAAAACACATTGTTTTCAAATTAGGTCCTAACTCAAGTTTCATTTTAGATTAATTAATATAATAATACCTGATTATATTATTTTGATAATTTAATTATTTATTTATGATTTTAATTTCGGTATTCGTTTCAAACCCACGATTTATAAACGCACAAATATAACATTATAAATCGGGGCGTGACCACTCTCAATTTTCACAAACTCGATTTTTCTAACTCGATTTTTTGAGTGTGACAACTATTTTGTATATATATTTTTACCTACCTTGTATTCTTATGTCAGCCTAATAAAAATATAAGATATCAAAATTATTAATTAAATGTCAAAATTTTATAATCAAATCTAATACACGTATTAAATTTATCATATTAATCGTATTTAAATACATTATGTCTTGTTAAATATATTATAATGGTGCCATGTTTCTTTACCAAATTTATTGTATCTAATCATCCTGCATCTTTGATGCTTCCATTCCATATTGACAACGCAGCTACTCGAATTCACAAAACGTCGTCCCACCAACCATTCCCTAACCCACCACAAATAGTTTCGTACATATATTAAAGACAGCAAGAGATGCGGTAACTTAGGGTCTAAGAATATATATATATTCCAAAAATTCTTGTGTACATGTTAAATGTGGCTCTGATTGATATGCATGCACGCCATTCTCCACATATGTTTAGTTTTTACAGAAGTACGTCACAAGGTGGCAATTGCATTAATATTGACAGGATAGGTGAAAACACAAAAAGTCAACTTACAATAATTCCATTTTGATGTACACCATCTACCACATGCTACATAAAATGCGTACATGTATAGTAATGGAGTGTTCTATGGTGTAACACTCTCCAAAGTACACCGGAAGGAATTGTGGAAAATTTTCGAGTTCCATATTATAAGTTGGTTGCTTCCTTTATACCACAAAAAGAGACAAGCATGGACTGCGTTTTGGGTTTCATTAGGTTTGAAAAGTTTCTTGGATGCTAAATAGGTTATGATTCAATAAAATAAAACGTAAATACTTAAATTAGAACTTAATTTTTTAGAGAATGCTCACATAAAAGTTAAACCTTTTAAAGTGATTAAATAAAAGTTTAAGATTTATAAAAATGCTCAAATAAAGATTTTTAATACGCTTCAACTCAATTTGTAAAAAAATTAACAAAATGCTGTCGTGTTTAAAATAAAACATAGAACACTTGAATCAAATATTGCTTGAAAAGAAAAAAGAAGCAATCAGAACATAATTTAAAACCTGTATATAACATTTGAGAAACTCTTACTTGAACACTTTTGAAAATGTGTACCTTTATTTAATCACTTTCAAAAAAGTTTGATCTTCATTTGACCATTTTAAAAGGTTTGACTTCATTTGAGTATTTTTATAAAAGATTTCTCTTATACAGCCATTTTAAAAAGTTTAATTCTTATGTAAACAACCCCTAAAAGGTTGAGCTCCAATTTAAACATTTAACAATAAAAAATTAATCTACCTTTTTATCTAAATTATAAATAAAATAGATAATGCTTGCAAAAGGGCTTAATAGTAACAAAAATTTGGTCAAGGTGATGGGTAGAGCTAGCTAGCAAATTAACTTAAACTTTGAGGAAACGTATAGCGAGTTGCCATAAACATTAATTGTGGCTTATTTGTATGCAGTATGTATGGTAATTTCAGGGGGAACAAAAAGAGAGGCAGGCGACGCAAGATATGGGTTATTATTCTTGATGATCATATAATATTTGACAGGGTTGCTAGTTTCTGTGAAGTTGTTGCATGCGGCATGACTATTTATAGCATAGCTACCTAAAATTAAACACTACTCCAATCCCCGAGCCCTCAATACTTGTGTGGGTCATATTTTAATCAGAAATTCAACATGGTTACCATGGGAAACCCAAAACCTTCTTCCTTCAGATGGAATTTTATGGAATATAATATAAGTAGTAGTAGTAGAAAATAATAGATTAAACACGCATATTTTATTATAATAATATTAGGAGGAATGGGTATGGTGAGATGGCTCAAAAATCAGTTGATTTCATCTTCTCAATTTTTATGTCTAATTGTTTCTGCTAATAATATTATTTTTTAAATTTAAATTTATATTTTTTTAAAGTGCAATATATTTTTACATGATAATTATATCTAAATATGTTGTATTAAATTTATTTTTATGTTAGTCATTTTAAATTATTAAATACTTTTACCATTGGACAAAGTTTATCAGAATAAATTTCTAACTTGATTTACAGAATTTAAAAACGTTAAAATGTAATTAGTCTTGTGAAAGTGTTATGAATAATTAGTATATCATAGCAAGTGATTCCAACATTTATTTGTTTAATTACTTTCAATAAAAGCTTTTAAACGTCACCCTAATCTGTGGAGGCGACGGAAGCATCCCATTGAAAGTTGAGAAACCAATAAAAGAAAACCTGGTATTATTTTTTAATGGCAAGTACCATAATTCATATGAATACTAAATTTGCCAAATTGTTTCCAACTGATAGGTGGACTACTCTACTTTCACAACTCCAAGACAGCCACATATGTTAAAATATTTTTCAAGTGTTTATACTCTTTGTATTTAAATTTAAATTTTTTTATTTTATTAAAATTTTAAATTTTAGATTTAACTAAAAACATTTTTAAAAATTTTTGTTAATTAGATTTATCAATGTGACATTTTGTAATAAAAAAAGTTATTCACTTGGTAGTTATGTAAAAAAAAATTGATATTATAAACTTGAATTTAACAAAATGATTTTAATGGTATTCATGATTGGACCTTAATTTTAAAATTTAGAAAGTAAAAAGACTAAATTTCTTGAAATAAATGTAGATGGACTAAATTTCAAATGTATAGAAAGTACAGAGACTTGGAGCATATTTTAACCTTTATTTTAAAGAAATACTCTAAATATATTAACAATAAACTACCATTTATTACAAACTTTAATGTTTGCCTTATTGGTCACAGGTGGTAATCCTTAAATCCGTGTAGTGGTCTTAAATCGCAAGGATTGTTGCTTGTCTTATGTGTGACAATGATTTGTCCCTGCCAATAATGTGAGTTGTACAATATAAACAATCATTTCTTACATCATACACACAAAGAGTGAATAAATTTAGGATTGTTGACACAAAGAATCTATAATGAGTAGACGATAGAGGATAAAAGTTTGGTTCACCTATGTGGGCAAAAAGTTATCAGGTTAGGATGTTGGTTGTTCTTAAAAGAGTGGTTAATGGAGTGAGAGGACATGCAGAGGGATGAAGAAAGATATTAGAGAGGTATTGGTTATGTCAATCCTTTCACAAGGGTGAGATGAATTTATATAAAAATATGACTATGGAGGCACGTGGCAGACCATGGTTGGTTCACTGATCCTCTAAGAAGACTTAGATAGGTGGGTGATGTGACACTGTAGAATATATAAGTGATGGGTGATGGTTATCTTGTCAATATAAATTGGCCTACCTAGCAATGATGACTTGTGTGTTCCTTAGGACTTGAGTGAAAAGTGCCTCCAATGGAAGTATGCTAGTGGAACCCTCATTGTCTAGAGAAGGTATCATGTGTAACAATTATCCCTAGTTGAAGAGAGGTAACCTCCTTTGAGACAAATGGCTAACTTTGGTGGAGAAGGGATTGTATGAAACTGTGATTCCATGTTATCCCTATACCTTTCCAATAGGAGAATGACAAATTAGACTTTTTCCTCCTGATTTTCAGGTTTGTCCTCCTCAAAAAATTCAAATCTAACTAAAAATGCTAAAAATCAAAAGGAAAAATATGATTTGTCATTCTCCTATTGGTAAGGGATATGGATGACGTGGAATTATAGTTTCATACCATCTTTTTTCAACCTTAGTGTAAGGCGAAGGTGAATCTATTTTAAATTTTTAATTTCAAACACACATTCTTTGAACTTTCAAATTTCAGAATATGACTTTTGGATTTCAAAGAATGTGTGTTTGAAATTAAAAATTTGTATCAGTAACATAATTAGTGACTTAATTGTGGCATGATTTTAGGGAAATGTGATAGTTAAGCCATGTGTTATCAAGGTAATTATGACTGTGGAACATGTAGAAATCTTTGATAGACAGGTGAGGGTGGTTATTGGATTACAAGTGCGAGGATCATATATGGTTTGGATGAGGGTATGTGAAAGTTTTGCAGAGGTACAATAGTTAGATGCGGTTAAGGGTAGTGTAAATCCTGTTTCTGGTGTTCCATGTTAATCCTTTTTATAATTTCCCTTAACTGAAAAGTTTCTTCACTGCTCTCTTGAATTTGTTTTTGTTTCTTTGTGTTTCTTTTTCCACTTATCTTTCATTTTTATTTAGTGTTGAGGCTTGTTACTACATTTCGTGTGTTCTTAGGTAAGATTCTTTATTTCTTCCTTCTATTTTTTTCTTTCCTTTTCTTTATAATTTAATGGTTGGGGATGGTGTTGTGAAGAAGAGGTCTTATGACACATTAACTAAAAGTAACAACTTTGTCTGCACCCCGATGAAAAACATGTTGACTTTGTTAGACTGTGGAGGGATAGAAGTTAAAGGAAATTGCAAGTTTGAATTTTCTATTTTGGAAGGGGATTACAAGTTGAGCGAAGTTTTTTTGGGGGAGAGGGGGCCTGGTAATTCATTCTTTTACTTTATGTTTTCGAAGCTAGGTTTCACCTTCCCTTTCATCCGTTCTTTGTGGATGTGCTAAATTCCTATGGGATTGCTCAAGCTAGTTGATTAGCACATCATGATGGGCTTTATAGACGTATTTTATAGATTGTTGTAAAAAAGGGGAGGAACCTTCTGTCAATGTCTTTTGAAAAGTTCATATCTTGTCATCGCTAATAAATGTATCAAAAGAGGTTTTCATTTTTATAGAGTGGAAGGGTTGTTGTGCAATGTTAGACAGTTCCAAAAGGAATATGCATCTGGTGAGGGAGAAATACATTAGGATCTTTCATTGTTTGGTACAAAGTTTTCCTTTTCCCACTAAATGGTCCATTCCTTCTAGTGATTTAAGCACTGAAAATCCCATACTGAAAAATAGGTGCAAATTTTCAACAATATTTCTATCAGCGAAGAGGTTTACCATTAAGGGTTGAGGGTACATTAAGCTTACATCATGTTTCGAATTCTTGTCTAGGGGGGAAGGAGTCCTAACGAATGACAAGAGCTAGATTTGAGAATTGTCGAATATAACGTACTTTGATGTAAAATCCAACATTGAGGCCTGGCCACATGGTGGTAAGGATATTGTTGGAAAAATTCTTTTAGGATTAGAAAAGGAACTAGAAGTTTTCTTAGTTCACCACACCCATTATCCTTTAAGAAAGTGAGAATATAGGAGTAAGAAAATTAAAGAGCCGATAACTTGGAGGAGGGGTAAAGCTTCTTTAAGATTTTACAATCTCTGACGGTTTCACTATGAACCCTAGGAACTTCTCTTTTAAGCATGAACATCAACCACTTTTCCATATGAACAAAATCTCTCTGTGTGTGTGTTGCCATCCTATTTTATTGTTCCTCACAAACTCTCCATTAGTAAAAAGCTCATCAAAGTTGTTAACCTATTCGCCTAGTTTAATTGATATGACCTACTTAAGTTAGATATTGAAAGTCTTTTATAATTTAGGCTAATTAGATTTAATCCAAATCATAATTTGATAATTTAAAAAATATTTTTATTTCATTTAATTATTAAATGTACATAAATTTAATTTTTTTAATAGCAAAATTTACTAGACCTAGTCTTAAGCAATCTTGGAAAGTAAAATTCAAAAAAAAATAAAATTGCATCATATGATCATGTTTAGCATTGAACAATATGCTAAAAATGATATTTCAAAATATGATTTAATTTTTTAAATATTAAAAGATTATTAATATTCACTTCCTCTTATTGCAAGGAGTTTTTAGAAAAAAATTACTTGGAAAATGAAGGGTGGAAATTCGATTGATGGTGTAAGAATATCTAGGTTTGTCGAGGCTAAGGGTGTGCTTGGTTGAGTAGAAAAGTGGGAGGATGGGAAGAGGGAGTGAAAAAGTGGAAAGAAAATAAATTTTGAGTGTGTTTAGTAAGGAAAAAAGAAAGAGGAAAGAAAAAGGAGAAATTGTCATTTTTCATCATTATGCATAAAAACTAATAATTCCAAATTGAAAAGATGGGAGGAGAAAATCTGGGAGAGATATTTATGTTAGATCAAAATTATGTATTTTTCAAATGTTTTATTTTCTTTCCTTTCATTTTTCAACTCTATCAAGCAATGAAAGAAAAGAAAATTAATTTTTCTTTCCATTTTTTCATATTTCTTACCAAGCACTATGGAAAGAAAAATTATATTTTTCATCCTTCTAGTTTTTCTACCCTTTAATTTTTCATCCTTCCAATTTTCTTTTTGCTCTACCAAGTAAAAACTTAAGGGTAATAATGACTTGGTTGCTTTTGGGAAAAAAAAACAATTGCAGTTTTTATGCAATATTATGGTTTTAAAACTAAATAAAATAAAATTAATGGAATGAACTTAATCAAATTCCACCAGTTCAATTAGGTCTGGGTTGATTTGATTCATTGATTTTTAAATTCTTTAAAAATATTTTTTTATATAGTATTTAAGTTATTTTTTCTAATTTAAATATTATATATTTATTTTATAATATAAGGAATAAAAATAACTATAAATTAAATAAAGTAAAATTCGGTTCAATTCGAATAGTTACAATCTTTTAATTTGTAAATCAAAAATCAAACAAAACTGAACATATTGAAATACAAATTACTGAAAACTGATGAAAAGCAATTCCTTGAAATGTCATTGATGGGAGTGTAATTGCTGGGAATGTTATTTTTCAACTTTTTTTTTTTGATGAAAGTAAAAATTATCAATTAATTACATAGAAAAGTCCTGAAAAGGAGAAACATCCTTTGTCTTATCCATTTCTAAGATATCTAGAATTTGCGTAGGGGAAAAATAAAGAATTTGTAAGGCATCCTTTTTACCAAAGCTAATTTAGCTAAACAACCTGTAACTTGGTTTTGCTATAATTATTGTTTTTCTTGCGTTAAGATGGTATGAATTCGCCTAATCAAGGCTGAACTAGACGTGGCAGAAATATTTCATTGGATAGCTTTAACGACCTCCAATAATGTAATGATAATTTATAAAATTACCCTTAATAAATAAAATATAATAATATATTTAATATTTTACAATAAACTTTATTATTAGTAATTATTTGAATTAAATACTAAAAAATGATATTTTAATTAGTAATTTAAAAAAAACATATCATTTTAATTTAAAATTTTATTCACAACAAAATTATTTTAAATTTGTTTTGGGTGTATTTTCTAAATATAATCATACATATGTCAGAGAAATGAAATATATATATATAATATGTTAAGAAGAATAATGCAACATTTCTTAGTTATAAAAAAAATTACAACATAACAATTAAATTTTCACATTTTATTATGGAAATCACATTATCATATTTATGATAAAGTAACTCTCAAGAAAAAGTTAAATTCCAAGATCAAATGTTGGAATCACTTTCATACTAAGTTGTTAACATTAATTTCCAAATGATTAAATTCTTAAAAAAATTGATCACTTTCTAATGTACCAAATGTTGCATAAAATTAACAAAGTGTAAAAAAAAAATAGAACCAAATATTATGAATGAGATTCATTTTCCCAATTATTACTATTTTTTTTGTCGTCAATAATGAAAAGTTACAAAATAGCCACTCAACTATTTAAATTTTCTTTTTTGGTCACTAGCCATTAAACGACTAACAAAAAAATGACGTGGCAGTTTTAAAATTGACATAATAATACATTTAACCAAAAATATTTAGGTCAATTTAATATTAATTTTTAAAAGTTTATCCTTTAATGTTTATATATTATCTAATTTTATCTTAGTTTTATACGGAAATATAATTCAATACACAATCTATAAAATAGAAGTAAAAACAAATATACATTTTAAAATTTATGTTTATTATTAAATTAGATGATCTTCAAATACATTGTTTTTTTTTATACTTCAAATGACAATTATTATTTTTTGTTAGCTTGACTTTACCACTATTGATGAAGCAAATCAAAGTTTTTTTTTTTTAATATGCTAGACTTAAGATGGGTTTAACTAATGAAATGGTACTTTTTTATTTTTCACATAATTAAATTGACCATTTTTCAAGATTTGGGTTGTTTTGATTCTTATTGTTGTTGTTCATATTTAGTCAAACATATAGACGACATTGCAAAGGGACAAAATGGCAATACTCTAATCACTCCTATTTATCAATAAAATTCATCATTTGATGTTGACTTTGACCAATAATGCGAATTCATTCATGGTTTTATTTGAACTTCCAGGTACCAAGGCATTCAACTTATACACTCCTTTGACTTAAAAAAAGCTTATTGTGGAAGTTGATGATTTCAATAGCACTTTCATTTTTGTTTTAATAATGGGTTAAGAGGCTCTATGTGTTCATAAGAGATGACACTAAAGGACAACAATAAGAGTAATTTGATTGAACCGATGTGGAATAAAAAGTAAATCAACGAAGACCGTATTATTTCAGCCATGATTAGTGTTCAATCTAACGGTGGAGAGTATAAGTATAAAGAGAAAAGAACAAAAAAAATGTGAAAATTGTAATTTTGAGTATTTTAATTTTTGATATATTTTCGTTCAAATATAATTGATAAATTTATTTTTTAACTTTGTAAGTAAAAGAATTAAAAAAATAAAAATTTTAAAAAAACCAAATTACATAGTACGTAAACATTCACTGCTAATTAGTTAAATACTAATATAATTTATTTATTTATTTTCTAAGGTATATTACTTGTCGGCGGAATTTGATTAGGTGATGCTCATCAATTCCGAGAGGAGGAGAAAGAGGGGGGGGGGGTGTTGTTCGGGGAGTGGCTAACCTACTGCCTATGCCTGCCACCACTGCCTTCCTCTTAATATCCTCTACAATTGGAACTCCTTTTCAATTTTATCTTTGTTTTTAAATTAAAAAAAAAAGGACTTGAAATTTATTTAGATGGTAGGTCTCAATTTTTAAATATCTGAACCTTCATAAATATTATATTATTGCCACTGTTTCTGTACTGCTCACGATATAGATTTTTTTTATGTTATATGGTGTTTAAATTTTGTTTAAAATTAAATTAATCGATTGAATTGATTTAATTTGATTAATTAATTGGTTAATTGATTTAATTCGGTTGGAAGTCAGTTAATAATTTTTAAAAGTTTAATTATTGGTTAATTCGATTTAAAATAAGATAATTAATCGAATTAACCGAACTTAATAATTAATAATAAAAATTATATGTAGTTTTAATTGAGATAGTTTAGTCAAATGAAGATTATTAAATTTTTATATGTTTTATACTTGTTTTAACCAAAAAAAATAAAATATATAAATTTTAGTTAATTCAGTTAATCTGTTGAATTAACCAAAATATTTCAGTTTGGTTAAAGATTAAAAAGATTAAAATATTTGATTACTACTAATTCTATTCGATTAACTGTTTAATTAATCATTTGAACATCTCTAATTACAGTCATGAATCATTACAAAAATATAAATTTAATAATTAATTTAACTATGACTAACTAATTTACATAAATTAACATTCAATATCTTAAAATTCCTAAAAACTAAACCTAATCATTAAATAAGGTTTCATTTGCAATAAATTTTTGCTTAGTAAAAGATTTGGTGCTCCTAAACAATGCAAAATGAAATGTAATTATTACAAGATATCTATATTTTTCCTTGCATTAATGCACTTCGATTAAATATTATTTTATTATTATTCCACATTATCAATCTGACTAATATAATTATATATTAAATGTTACCTGAACTATAGTATATCATGGAAATATCCCACCCTACCCTTTATCCTATATATGTATATATCAGCAAGGCAAAGAATCCACCAGCTTCAATTCATATCATTCATACCCACATAATTGGCATTGTTAATTTTATGTTATTTTTACTTTGAGAAAGCAAAGAAGACTGTGTTATAAGGTGCGGTGCGGGGGTTTCAAAATTAAAAGCCACGTAGATATATAAATAATTACCTGAAAATTTTGGTAAAAGTATTGTAAAAGTCTTTGTATCAAGAATTAAATTGTATTTTGTTTATTTTACTCAAAAAATAGAAAAATTATTAAATTAAAGAGTAAACTGGTCATTCCTACTAAATTTTATTTATTTATTTTTACTCTTAACAATTGATGTAGTTGACGAAATAATTAAACAGTACATATGATATATCACGTGCATCTAGTTATAACGTATAATAATCAATTTACTCATGTTTTAGCGAAGTTAACAAAATACAATCTATTATCCCCTAATATAAAAGGCTCCGCTTGAACTTTTACTCAAAATATTGTACACTTAATATGTGATTGAAGTTAAATTAGTGTGTTTACTTTTGAGGTTTTGATGATAAGGAATTGATTGGTTGTAAGATTTAGACAGGGTTTGAAGAACAGACAAAAAAAAAGCCAATTATAAAAGGCGTGGCTAAATTGAATGGGTCCATTTGAGACTGCATGCGCTGCCTGCACCAATTCCGTGGGAAATAAGAAATCCTTTCTTTTCCTTTTATTTTATTTTATTTTATTTTTGTTTAATTTCATATACCTTTGAGGGACTAAATATTGAATGAAGATGATAAATATCGTTTTCCATCTGGATGGCCACCATAGCAGAGTGGCCTGTACGGATCTTATTCAAAGAGCTTATTTTTTTTGTTTTCAAGTCAAAACCCTAACCCCCCCCCAAAGTTCCTGTTACTAATAGTTACATCACCTTTCAATTATGAAAATATTTATATGAATTTGATAAAAAAATGTGTAAGAATAAAGATAGAAAAGAGTAATATACACAACAGCTGGCTTTATTTAATATATAGTTTTATTCCTACAAATAAAATTACTAAAATAATATTGCATAGCACCCGGGATTATGACAGTACAAGCTCACATGAGCCCCAACCAGTAATACATGGGGTCCCTACGTATAAACTTATTACTTAAACATGTTCTCTCCCTTTCAATCTCTCTAACAAGGAAAACCCAGAGTAAAAGAAAAGAAAAAAAAAGGGCTTAATTAAGCCTCAATAACATAAATTAGAAAGGTAGCTGGAGAAGGTTCGAGGGAGGTTCATCAGGTTCTTCCCCCTGGATATATATAAAAATAAATAAAGTTAAAGCCTCTTTTTCTCTTTTTCTTTTTCTTGCGATAGTTTATCTCTTGTTTCAAGGTCAACAACTAGATGAAGTTGGAAGATGGATGTGTGATATTTTTGTGCTCCAAGTCTTGTTTTCGTGTTTGGGTGTTAGATCATCTTGTTGGTCAAAGAAGGAATCACTGACTTTCTTCTCATTGTAGGGAGAGAGAGATGAAATTGTTTTAGCTTAAGCTAAAAGACCTGTTCTTGTTTCTCTCCTGAATAGTCGTTCAACCCTAGGAAAATTAAAGTTCTACTAGTAAATTATAACAAGTAGTAACATGGCATAGTTCCCGGTGTTCTTCCTTTGTCTGTGTGTCTGTTTGTTTTTTTTTTCTAATCTCAACTGGTTCGATTAGTCCCCACTTTTTTCTTTTTTTACTTTGTTTTTAGGTTTTGTTTGGTTGATACTTGATTCTTCATCTTCCTCATCTTTATTGTGTCTAGATCTCGAAAGAAAAGTCATGGATTTTGGGTTTAATGAAGAAGGTAATAAGTTTCCTTTTTCATACTCTTCATCATCTTCTTCTCCTTCATCTTCTTCTTCTCAGCATAAAACCCAGATGGCTCCTCCTCTTAGCAACACTCGATGGGAGGCACAGGCTCATCAGATTCACGACGGTCACCACCGTCAAATGAGTACCAACTGGTTGAACAACAGGTACGAACCTGAAGAAGATAACGAAACAGCTACTGCAACTGCAAGTACTGAAGCTGATTCAACCCTTAGTGCAAGTGCTGCCAACATCGAGAAAGAACAATTGTTCGACAAAGTAGTTACCCCAAGCGATGTAGGGAAACTGAACAGACTTGTTATCCCAAAACAACACGCCGAGAAGCATTTCCCCTTGGATTCTTCCACCAATGAGAAAGGCCTTTTGTTGAATTTCGAGGACAGGAATGGGAAGCCATGGAGGTTCAGGTACTCTTATTGGAACAGCAGCCAAAGCTATGTTATGACCAAAGGATGGAGCCGTTTCGTCAAGGATAAGAAACTTGATGCGGGCGATATAATTTCTTTCCAGAGAGGGGTCGGCGAGTTGGAGAAACACCGTCTTTTTATCGATTGGAGGAGGAGACCTGATGGACCAGACCCAGTTTCTTTCCATCCCCATACGCACCACTTGCCTTTGCACCGTTCAAATACCCCATGGAGCCCATTACTAATGCGGCCACCACCAACAGCAAGAGATCGCTTTCAATTGTCACAGATAAACCCTCTGAACCGAAACAGCTACTACGGTGGTTTTCCAACTGGAAACAATGTGGTGAATCCAGGAGGTACAATGGGATCGGTATTGTTTTTTAGATCAGCAGCAGCCCCAACGATGGAGTGGCAGCAGCAGCCAGGCGTAGTGGTAGAGCCAATTGTGTTTGATTCGGTGCCGGTGGTCCAAGGCACGGGTGCAGCAGCAGCGAAGAGGTTAAGGCTTTTCGGGGTTAACATGGAATGCCCCATACCGGAGTCGCATAACCCTGAAATGTTATCTACAACTACAATACCAAATACTACAATGGCATCACAAAGTCCACAACTTTCTTCATCATCCCAACATCCTCTTCAATTAAGGCTCTACAATGGCACCCCAGTACTACCGCCTATTGACTTTCTTAATGCCAACAAAGGGAAGGCTTCCTTGTCATTGGATTTTGATATATAACACCAGGACAAATTTATCAATTCCCCACCGTAAAACACCCTACATTCTGCAAAGGCTACCTGCTAATCCACTTTTTTCTTCAATTTACCAGTTCTTAATTCTTATGAAGGAGAAGACCCGGCTGTGGAAACATGCAAATGCTGATATGTGATCATAGCCTTTCCTATACTAAATAAAAAAAAAGGGAGGAAGGGAACCAAAATCCCAGATTTCAAGGTGGTTGGTTTACAGCTTAATTAGTACACAAGTGAAGTTTGGGTGTCTGTGAAGATTTTAGTTAGAAATGAGATGCTTTGAACTCTATAAAAAAACAGTATTACACATAGATAGTTACATTAGACATAGATCAATGAAGCCCCGGATTTCATGTTTGGTCTCTCTGTAGGGCTTTGGTCTCTCAATGTATCCCACCCCATTGTGGTTCCACTGAAAATTATCTTTATTTCCCGTAGCTTCGTAACCCGTGACATTTATTATGCTTGTAAAAATTCTTTAATTTTCTCTCTCTCTCTCTCTCTCTCTCTCTCTCTCTCTCTCCACTGTGGTTTAGTTAATAACTACCTTTTTGCTGACTCCTCAGTAAATGAGCAGAGAGTGTTAGCCATCTGATGTAAATCCAAATTGCTCTCTTTCTTGGTTTTTTTTTTACCTTGCTAGGTTGTTCAGTTTCTCTTGTCGCTGCTTCATTGGACACAGCATGCAGCTGGTGCAGTCAAATTTGCAGGGCTTTTTATAAGGTATAGGATTTTTCTCACTTCATATATATATCAAACCCCTTATGCATTGAATGAACTCATCCTCCTGTTCTTATTAGCGTGCACTGCATGTTTACTTTTTTCTTTTAGAAGAATTTGTTTGCAGTAATTTCCACCTTTTGCTTTCATTGCATAGTTTGCATAGTGGTCAAGTAGTCAAGAGATATCAAACATGGTGGAGCTTTTACCATGTGCTTATGTTCTGATACTTATCATCATTGTTTTTTCATCAAAACTTAGATTGTCTCAGCTTAAGTAGAAGAGCAGGATCACCTTTTATCTTTCTTTTTTTTTTTGGTTTAAAAAAAGTTCACCCCGCCCCCCCCCCAAAAAAAAAAAGTAATGGCCACCGAATATTGTAAAAGAAATATATCAGATTAGACTGCAACTTGCACATTAGTCGTAATAATTGATTGAAACTATTAATGATGTCTTCACCATAGTTTCCCTAGTTTGTTACCTATCTTAGACCCAACCCAAGGCCAATATTAGTAACAAAAAAATACCCTTTTTCAGGAGACAGAAGAAACTTCATCTTTTATATATTGCAAAGTTCATCGTCAGTTTAATTTCCTTCATAAATATTGAATGGTAGCTGAATCTGTCTAGGGTTAGGCTGATTTTAGTTCTTTGGGAGTATGCATATTAAGCTGTTCCCACCTTCTCAACATCAGAACCCTAGATTAAACATATCAACTTTTGCTGACCATATATCCCCATCATATATTTTGTTTAACCCTAAGGACTGACTTTGATCAAGTTTCATTTGCTTCATGTTTTCTTGCTGTATGCTATACTATGATGGTTAATTAGCCTAGCACATGAATTTGGATGTTTATGAATCAACTAATCAGGACTAAGTTATTATATTTGATCTGTAAACATGAGGAACTTGTGCTCTTAAAATTTTCCATTTGTGGAGTGAGAGAGAGAGAGAGAGAGAGCAAGAAAACATGAAGCAAAAAAGAAGTAATAGATGCTTCTTAAAAAAACCATAATAGCTGCAATTTTTTGAACCTTAATTAGGGTTAAGGTTAAAAGAACATGAAACAGTATTATGGTTCTAAAAAACATGAAGCGTAAAAGAAGTAATCATTGCTTCTAAAAAAACCATTATACTGTAACACCATTTTCTTTTGGAATCAAGGTATGTTGGAAACCTTATACTATTCATAAAAATTATTTCTTTTTGGATTTCTGATTATCACCTAATAGAAGTTTGAGCCCTAATTCTTCCTTGAAAGTACCTAATGCTTATTTCTACGTATACTTCCTTCCCATGATATGCATATAAACCGGATGAGTAATTAATTATACTTTTAACTATATTTAGTATGTGTTTTTTGTTGCTTTGAAAAATGCTTAAATTAACTATATATGTTATGATCACAAGAAATATACAACACCAAATTGGATAAAGCATTCTGTCGTTTTTTTTTTCCCCTATTTTGTGATGAGTTAATTGGAGCGAGGATAAAATAAATTGTTTATATGTTAAATACAAAAGAATTTGGAGGAGATTTAATAATATTAAGACAATATTGTTGTTCCTTACGTGATAGGTTTATTATGCCAGCTCGTGATATCCATTGTCCTACATAAATTACAGAAATTCCGCATATGTTATTTTTCTCATTTTCATACCAATTCCTTGTATTTTGGATGTCCACTTAAAATTTTACAAAATTTCTCGTAAATTAATGTCCTTTTTTGAGTTTTATATTAAAAAGATTTTGATGTCATATTGTTATAAATCATCAATATTAAAAAAAATACAAACAACGTTTATATGCATAGATTTCCCCAAAAGAATTATAATCAATGTTAGTAAAAATTATTTATGAAAATTTGTATTAAATAATTAAATTTGATAAACTCCAATGCATTAAAAACTTAAGAAAGCCCCATATTTATAAAGAAATAGCAAGTAGATTGCGAGTATGGAAATGTAGATGGCTAAATTTGCTTGGATTTGTCTTGTATATTTAGGAAATCGCTGAAATTAATGTGTTCTACCAAATTTACTTAACTCAAATTATTAGTTGAGAGGTACCAAACATAACCAAAATGACTATTCTATAAGAAATACAAAAAGAATATAATTCTCACCTATTTTCTATAATTAATCCATCAATACTCATTCTCACTTTCCACTCATAGATAGTATAAAACCAGAATTTGATTTGAAAATTGAAGGATTCATTATATGCCTAATCCACTTTTATTAATGATATACACAAAAGGTACAGTGAAACATGTCCAAATATTCTCAAAAATATGAAAGCTAAAAAGTTTTTATGAATAAAACTACAACTGGCTCTGTAAATGTAATTATATTAAAAATAAATTTAGAATAAAACTCAAATCCTTTTGGTCAAAACTTAAAAATCTTCAACTCGTAACAGTCTAATAAAAAAAAGAGTGGAAAAAATATCATCAATTATGGATAGGGATGGATGATAGTCTCATAGATACAGTATCTTCAATTATGGATTTCAGGGGCAAATACCCATACAAACTGTTCAATACCATCAACTTCATGTGAATAGAATCTACTGTGATCATGGACTGTGTTTCCTGCCAACATGGTTTCCCTTCCCATATATCTTTCAAGCTTTTTTTTTCCTTTCCTGAAATGACCCTTTAACCCCTTCCAGTACTTGCAGTCTCCCCAGCCTTCTGGGATTTGGGGATTTTCAACTTTTCGTTTCTGCACTCACTCAGTTGCCTTTTTTTCCTGTAAGACGACTGCAGTCAGTCATTTGATAGGTGGTGATGTAAAATTGTACCAGCTTGTATATATGAACAAAAAGGAAGCACATAAACGACAATGGAAAGATGGCAGGCTAAGAGAATGAGAAAGAGTGCATTGTAATGCAATGCCAAGCATGGCACCAAGTTTCCAATTAAGGGTTAAAAAGAAGAGATGAGAGTTTGGGTTTTTTTTTTAAAATATTTTCATATTCACTTTTACATTTATGTTAATTAGTGGGTAATAAAATAAATATTTAGTGACATGCAAATCCAAAAACTTTGGGGAGAGAGAGAGAGAGAGAGGAGGCGTGCAAACAACATGGACCACGTTTAGCTTTGATAGTTTATTTTCCTTCTTTGGATTTAAGCTCATTACGTTCCCGTGATACCCTTCACTATCCATTTCCTGTATAAGATGATTATTATTATTATTATTATTATCTCACAAATTATTAAAACATAAACATTAAATGTGTAATCTTTTAATAATACATAGCACCAAAACATCGTACTAAACTTTAAATATTTATTTATATCAATTAAAATCTTATCATTATTAAAATTATTAATTTAATTGTTAAATGATATATCAGATTTTATGCTACATAATCTAAAATGAAAATTTTAAGAAAGAAATTAATAATACTAAAATAAATGTTATAAAGATCTTGGTTTTGATGTTTCCAAAGCTTTTACGAATGCTTTATCATTCACACTCTCTTTTTTTAATTACTTTAGTTTTTACCTTTAAAAGTTATATTGGAACTTTTTATTTAAAAAATTATTTTAAATTTAACTACGCAAGATTTGATGTGTCATTTAACGATTTTAATAATAAAATGACCTAATTGATATAATATAAGGATGTAATTAAAATGTCTTAAATTTTGAGGACCAATTTAAAATAAAGTACTAATTTGAAGATATTTAGTAAAATTAATTTTTTTAAAAAATTAAATACATTTATAAAATATATTCATATCTGTTTACCCCTACACCTTAATTATTAAAAAAAAATCAACCTTCATGTATGCTACAAACTTTTAATTTCATCACATTAATCATTAAATTATTGTTATTATTAACAAATTGGTAAAAAAACCTCTACGGCCCCTTTCAATTTCAATATTAAGTAATTTAATCTTTCTCAAAAAACAATTGGAGTAATTTAGTCCTTATCAATTTTGAAAGTGAGAAATTAAGGACAGTTAATCAAAACATTAATATTTTTTGTCAATTGTATATAATTTTGATTGATATAAAAACAAATTAAGGCCTTGATGTTTATATATTATGTAAAAATATTGATAAAATGTGTAAGTGTTATGGGTTAAATTTGGTAAATCAAGATCAAATTGATAGAGTTTGTAAAGTTTAATGATTAAATTTGTTATTATATATAAAAAATATACTATAAAAAATGAACATTGATAATAGCAATGTAGAACAATAGCAAAGCAAAAAGAAAGGAAAAATAAGAACACACAGAAAAGAAAATTCACTAATGTTGAAATTTGTATGATCTAAGAGGAGTTTCATGTACTTCTATTTATAAGTTGAAAAAATTTATTCTAATCAATGTCAAATAGAAGGAGAGAAATTCTATACGGATTCTACTTGTAAAATTAATATCAAATAAAAGAAGTATACTTCTCTACGAATTCCGTTTATGCAGCTTGTATCGTACCGTGGGGGCCGAGTCACAACCCCAATCCAATTTTATGCTTAATGGGGATATGAGGTGGGTACGGCCTTCACCCTCACATATCCCCTTATCTTACGACTGTATTTTATTTCTTTAACATGAATTTGAGTCACAGAAATTTAACATATATAATTGATGAAAAAGATTACCGTTTCAAACCTAACGTGGATTAAATTACTATAATTAAAAAAATCTATGTACAAACTAAGTCATTTATGCTACTTCTATTGAAAAAATTGACTCGTGTACACTGAAGTCAACATAAAATCCAAGCCAAACTTGAGTTGATTTGACATTAAATGAACATAATTTGTTACTACAGGTGGCCATAATATACCGAGTCCAAGTAGGCATGGAGAAGAAAACGGAATTTGTATGGGATGGAAAAGGGGTATTTGGTTAAGACGATGGATATTAAAATGAAATTAAATAACAAATACCCATGTTTACTTCCAACATGTTATGCGTGAATTTTGAGAATTTTCCAATGAGCTACATTTTCCTTTGTAAAAATAAATAATAACATCATCTAAATTACCCTAGCAATGACGTTGTTGTGGGAAAACTTTTTCCATGGTGAAAAACTAAAGAGGAAGCAAAAGAGAAAAGAGAAAGTGAAGCGAATAGGCACGCTTCCCTTGCTTTTCCCTTAACATTCCATATTCCATGTGCCTTGTAAAGTAGATTTTATTATCTGCCTATTCTCATCCAAAATATCAATATTTCACGGCTCTGATTAACTCAATCCTCTCCTCCATGGAATGATGGGTGGAATTTGATTACTTAATGAATTTTATTTAATGATTTAATCTTTTGTGTAGACAGAGCATTAACAATGACAGTGCAAAAGGGTGGCAGCTGATCCCATAAAGCCACTGCAACTCTAGTGAAATATAGAGATGGAATTTGACAGCAACAACTCATTGGGTCCACAACAGCCGTAAAGACTAAAGAGACAACTCCAATATATTCTTATATATTTTTATGCATAGGGCTAGTAAATGTATATATATATATTTACAGAAGATAAGCAAAAGGGAAGAGGTGGGGCTAACTGCAGGTTTCTGACATACCTGGGGATGTCATAGGGGCTCAGTGTTTTTTTTCTCTTTCTTTTGTCCTTCACTTAGCTCTCCCTCAATTAATGCCGGCTACCCAGAAAGCTAAGGTATCACTTCCTTTATATATGTGTATGTCTATTCCACCTGCTATCTTCCTTTTCTTGTGTTCCTTTTACAACTTTACTTTGTCTTCACTCTTCACTCACTCTCCTCCTGCAATTTTTTTCCCCTTTTGCCATGTGACTGGCAAATGGCAATAGCATCTTCTAACTTGTTCTTGTTCTTCTTCTTGTAATGCAATAATGATGAGATGGGGATGGACCATTTTTTTTTGTTCTTGTGAGAGGAAAAGAGAGAAACTGCTTGCACTGGGGGTATTCGGTTGTGTGTTGGCACAGTGAGTTAGGGGTCCCCTACTTGGATGAGTAGTTACATTTTAGCCTTGGTTTTGGTCTTTCGCATGGGCTGTCCTTGTACTTCCCAACTGGGTATTCAAAACCTTAGCTTTTTGTGGTACCACCGTAGTAAATGAGAGATAAATGACCTTTCTTCACAGTAACCATTCTTTCTTTGTTTTTCAAGGTTTTTCCACATGAAGCTTTTTTATTTTAAATACGTTTGTCAGACTATATAGGACAAAAATAATGAGTGTGGGTTATGTGCAAATGGATAGGTGCATACATCCCCATGAAGCTACGAGCTTAATGGGCTGATACGAATATAAAAAAGTGAACTTGCAGGGCTTCAAGTGATTTAGGGGGTTTGTTCTCAATAATCCTGTTCGTTATGGAACAAAAGGCTTAAACCCCCCCCCCAAACATTTTCTTTGATGCATTGGGTTAAGTTGCTGGACCGCAGCTTTCTTTTCTCAAAATAAAAACTTTTTGTGCCTCAAATTTTATAGAAAAAGTCATTTTAACTTTTTATTTATTTTTTCGTTTTTTTTAATCCTTAAATTTGTTTTTTTGTTAAATTACTCTAAAATGAATAAAAAATTAGCGTATTTTGACTTTATTAGCGTGACATACATGTGAATAACATGTCAATATTTAATTAATTTATTTATGATTTTTATACTTTTTAAATAATTTTATTAATTTTTAATTTTTAAAAAATAATTTTTTGAATTTTTAAAATTTTAATTAAATGTTGATGTGTCATCTATGTGGCAATCCACATGTATGTCACATCAACAAATTAAAAAAAACGTTAATATTTTTATCTATTTTGGGGTGATTTAATAAAAAACACAAATTTAAAGGCTAAAAAAGACAAAAGAAAATTTTAATTAAGAACTAAACTGACTTTTTCTGTAAAGTTGGAACACAGCTGAAAGTGGGTTCTAAAGATTAGGAAGGGTTCTCTCGTTGTGATGAAAGGGCAAAGAAAGACTGCCAAGTTATATATTTTGCAAGGTTCAACTGTTACTAGTGATGCAGTCATCGCTTCCTCTTCCTAGCCAAATAACGATGTTACTAAACTTTGGCATATGCGTCTAGGGCATATGAATGAGAGTGGCGTGATAAAATTAAGCAAAAGAGGACTTCTTGATGGATAAGACATTAGCAAGCATTTAAGAATATAATTCAAGTTACACGAACTTACCTTAATACTTGTTTGTAAACAAAAAAAATCTACTAATCCCGAACTTTTTCCTTTCCTCGATCTAGCTTCGTATTTGAATTTTCTGGATCTAAATAAATAAATTTAATTATCAATTTAATACATTTCATGTTCATATGCAACATTCTCTATAATTCAACTATTATTATTTATAGTTTATTCAAAGCTGTCTATTTGATTCATAGTCACTAAATTATTTATAACTCGAACTACGGAACTCAAAATTAAAATCCGTTAATTTTATTTGAAACTAGACTAATATATTTTTTACAATAAAATATTTAGAATTTTTGGTTTAGCCAATAAATACAATTTATTCTTTAAAGTCACCCATGTTCTGCTGTCTAATAGTTCTAACCCTTCTTCACTAAAAATTAATTATCTCTTCATAAAAAATTAGGATGATGTTTCTGTTTGTTTCAATTAAAAATAGACTCATTCAGGATTCTAGGAATATAAATTTAAGCCCCTAATTATTTTTATTCAAATTTTTATGACTTTTCAAAGTCATAACAGGGGAACCCGAAGTCATTCTGACCTTGTCTTAGAAAATTCATTACATCTCAAAATTTACAAATCCATTGCTTACACTATTTATTCTATAAGAAACTAGACTCAATAAGATTTAATTCCATATTTTTTTATCTTCTAATTAGATTTATACAATTTATGGTGATTTTTCAAAGTTAGTCTACTACTGCTGTCCAAACTGTTTTTGTGCAAGCTGTTTATTACCATTTTTCCTCTAAGCTTTTAATAAATGATAATTTCGTCCCTACTCAATTAGCTTCTCAATTGAGCTGATTTTTCTCAATTAACTTTTTATTCTATCACCTTAAACTAGTTTACAACCTTTAGGAATTAGAATTTCAGCAATAGACTTTAATTCCAAGCATTTTCACAATTAGGTCATAAAAATCAATTTCTATTTAAATTACCTAATAAAATCATCTCATAAACAAATTAAAGCTTTAATTTCATTCTATTTCATCATAAACTTACAACACTCAACCATGGTGACTTTCAATTTCATCCATGAAATCAAAAACTAATAATTTAATAGTAGGACCAAGTTGTAAAAGTCTTAGAAACACAAAAATTACAAGAAAAAGGCAAGGATTAACTCACTTGGTGCAAAAATTATGAAATACCAGCTTAGAGAACCCTCCTATGGCGTTTTTAGCTGCTGGAATTGAAGAGAAATCTAGATATTTCCTATTTAGTCCTAGCTTTATTTAGTTAATTTTGCAATATTCCAATTTTGCCCTTAATTTATCAATTTTCCTGCTGATTTCATGCCCTTTCCGTCCAGCCATAATAAATTTTGGGTCTAATTTCCTTTTAAATCCTTTCTCATTAGACTCTTAAGCTATTTAATCATTCTAGCAATTTTTACACATATTACAATTTAGTCCTTTTCATTTAATTGACTACCCAAACATTAAAATTTCCTAATGAAATTTTAATACCACATTACTAACATTTCATAAATATTTATAAAATTATTTTTAACTCGGTTTTATGAGATAGAGGTCCCGATACCTTGTTTTTACCCAATTTCTTCAATAATTTCTTTTTCTAACTAACCACTAAATCGGTAAAATTTTTCTATCAATATTTTCATACGATTTTCATATCATATCAATTTTTGTGCAAAAATATTGAAATAAATTTCTCTTTAAATCGGATTTGTGGTTACGAAACCACTGTTCCGATAACTTTGAATTTAGGCCATTACAACTCTCCCCCCCTTAAGGATTTTTGTCCTCGAAAATCTTATCAGTAAAGAGATTTGGGTATTGTTTCCTCATTGGCTCCTTCGGTTCCCATGTCGCTTCCTCAATCCCATCCTTTTTCCACAATACTTTCACCAAATTTATCTTTTTATTTCTAAGCTCTTTTATCTCCCGTGCCAATATCTTGACCGGTTCTTCACTGTAAGTCATATCCGGTTGAATCTCCACTTCTGTCGGAGAAATAACATGTGAAGGATCTGATCGATATCGTCGTAACATAGATACATGAAAAACATTATGGATTCTATCAAGTTTCGGTGGTAATGCCAATCGATAAGCGACCGGTCCAATTCTTTCTATGATTTCATATGGCCCAATAAATCTTGGACTCAGTTTACCCTTTCAATCGAATCGGAGGACTTTCTTCCAAGGAGACACTTTCAGGAATACCTTGTCACCGACTTGAAATTCAATCTCTTTTCGTTTAAGGTCGGCATATGATTTTTGACGATCGGAAGCTGCTTTTAGACTATCCCGAATAACCTTTACTTTTTCTTCTGTTTCTGGGATCAAATCAACCCCATGTATCTTCCTTTCACTGAGCTCTGTCCAATATAACGATGTTCTACATTTTCTACCATGCAAAGCTTCATACGGACCCATTTTAATACTCGACTGATAACTATTATTGTAAGCAAATTCAATCAAAGGTAGATACCTCTCCCAATTACCTTCGAACTCTAGTATACAACATCGGAGCATATCTTCCAATACTTGAATTACACGCTCAGATTAACCATCTGTCTGAGGATGAAATGCAGTGCTGAAATACAACTGAGTACCCAAGGCTTCTTGCAATTTGTCCCAGAAAGGAGACGTAAATGGGGGATCTCTATCTGATATAATGGAGACAGGCACTCCATGTAGCCTGACAATCTCAGATATGTACAGTTCAGCTAGTTTATCTAAAGAATAATTCATACGTACCGGAATAAAGTGAGCTGACTTTGTCAATCGGTCAACAGTCACCCAAATAGCATATTTTTTCCTCGGAGACAAAGGTAACCCCAATACAAAATCTATAGTGATTCTTTCCCATTTCCATTCTGGTATAGTAATTGGCTGAAGTAACCCCGAAGGTACCTGATGTTTAGCTTTAACTTGCTAACATATTAAACACCTTGATACAAACTCAGAGATATCACGTTTCATTCCCGACAACTAGTACATTTTTTTCAGATCATTATACATTTTATTACTCCCCGGATGTACAGACATAGTACTGCTGTGAGCCTCGCGTAGAATCTTCTGTATGAGCTCTGAATTCTGAGGTACACATACCCTACCTCTGAATAATAAACAACCATCAGAATCAATCTGAAATTCAGAATTATTACCTGACTCACACTGTGCCCGTTTAACTTGTAACTTCTCATCATTCTTCTGAGCTTCACATATTTGCTGTAAAAATGTCGGTTTAGCTCTTAATTCTGCTAGGATTGAACCATCATCAGTCAATGATAACCAGGTATTCATAGCTCGTAAAGCAAATAGAGATTTCAGGCTCAAAGCATCAGCTACAACATTAGCCTTACCTGGATGGTAATCAATAATTAAATCGTAGTCCTTTATCATTTCAAGCCACCTTCGCTGTCTCAAATTCAAATCTTTCTGTATCATCAAATATTTCAAGCTTTTATGATCAGTATAAATATGACATATCTCACCGTACAAGTAATGCCGCCATATCTTCAGCGCAAATACAATAGCAGCTAATTTAAGATCATGTACTGGGTAATTTCTTTCATGTGGTTTAAGTTGTCTTGAAGCATAGGCTATTACTTTACCTTCTTGCATTAAGACGCAACCTAAACCATTTAATGAAGCATCACTATAAATAACAAATTCCTTACCCGGTTCAGGCTGTACTAATACAGGTACTTTCGTTAGTAGATCTTTCAATCGGTTGAAACTCTGCTGACATTCATCAGTCCACTCAAACTTTACATCTTTCTGTAATAATCGAGTTATCGGAGAAGCCATCATAGAGAATCCCTGTACAAATATCCGATAATAACCAGCTAAACCCAATAAACTTCTAACTTCAGATACATTCTTTGGTG